>NW_024609884.1:98646277-99138139 GCF_016920785.2 Ixodes scapularis
TTTCATTCACCTGCATGCGTAGCTTCTATTATTTTCTCTTTAGAGACTGCTTCAGATGAGGAAAATGTTCTTTGATCCATGCTTTGAGGATTATCTACTGATACATGCACAAGAAATCTTCGTGAATTATGAATACACACCGCTGTGTTGGCGCGGGAGACTGCTCAGGTTCAAATCTCTTCAATCCCAAATATATTTTCAGCTCTAATTAAATAAAAGGGAACGCTACACTTTAATTATAGCATGTCGACTGTTCAAAAATGTCGTGTCGAATTATAGTGATGTAAGAGCTGACAACTAAATCTAGTAACGTCGAACGCTGTTGAACTTGAACCAAGACTTGGATACCGCCAACTGGTCGCAGCCATTTTGCTTGCTGTCGATTTTGTTTCTGCTCGTACATGGTCGTTAAGGTCGTTAACGTTAAGCTAACGTGTGAAAGGCATTAAATAAATTATATTAAATATTAAATAACAATTCTAGTTAAATGTTTTGTTCTGTTTTATATATAACGATTATAACAACTAACTAACGTTGAGGTACGAAACCTTTCGCAATATCATGAAAATCAAAAATTAGAAAAAGTGCCGTGGCTGCGCCCATCATCTCGCTACACACGGTGGAAGAAACATTTCGGGCTACACCAAAAAGGGCCACATGAACCTACGTCGCTCCCAGCCTGCGCCCCTTGGTAAGTTTGCTCCGATAGCTTATATAGTGACGCTGCTCCGATATATGGGAAACATTTGATGTTACCTTCGGGTACAAGCATCAAGTCTGATGTTAGCCATATAATGAGTTCAGAAACAATCGTGGTTCACATTTCGCACGCCGATCAAATACAAATACCCAAACTGGCAGCCTTGATATAATTTATATCAAGGCTGCAAGCCTTGATATAAATTAAACTTGAGAATTTGTGGCGGAGTTTCTTGGGGGTGTTGCTGAAGGCAGATTTCGAGGCAGTGACAAATTTTAATTCTAATTTCTATGCAAACGAAATCGGTGCCTACACGACAACGTGCAAGGCTAGGCAGAAAGGTAGCAAACCTTACGCATGTGTGACTTCTAGCCGGCCGCCGAGTTTCCAGGATAGAAGAATGAACATAATTAATTAGGTGGCATGTACGAGCGACCTGTCAGACCAAATAGCTTGAAAATGTGCTTATCCAGGTGTCAGTTTTGTTATCAGTGCCTAACCCACATTTGCAGATGTCATATCTGTGTTGACAGACTTCGTACACATGCCTTGCACGTCACGTCATATGGCACCGTACCAGCTGCTATTGCTGCACCGTACCTTGTGCAGCATACATTTCGCACCATTCAATCTGTTTCTCTTGGCAAGCTTTGCCCAGAAGACAAATTTGATGGTGTTAAATGTATGCAGCAGAGGGTACGGAAACAGGCGCATGGTATGGAGCAATGGCGGCTGATGTGACGTCAATGCAACCCATGTATACCTGGGCGCATGCGCCAACTCAGAGAAAGGAGGAATGAGATAGGCACCTTTTTTTTTTAGGGGGGGGGGGGTAGGGGGGGGGGGGGCGGGGCTCTTGTCTACTCAGTCGCACAGACAGGGCTGGTTTGGCTTGACTCCCTCCGCTCTCCTCACGGCTTGGCCTCATAGTTGTTTTGCCTCATCATTGTGCAGGTGTAGGTTGTGCAAGTAGTAGCAAAACATTGTTCAGATGAAAAATTTTATAGAGTTTCAGGAGCCTTTTGTGGGTGGTGCACGGAAGCCGCCGATGTGAAACGCCCCGCACTTTTTGCCCTGCTTTCAAGAGCTCGTGTTTCAGAAGCGTATGACTCGAATCCTCCGTGTCAGCTGGCCGAGTCCTCAAGGTGATGGCGGGACGTTCTGCTTTTAACCAGAAGACTGCTGGCCAGGGTCACACTGCTCATACATCATTCAAAAGACAGCCTGCAAACAGAAGTCACCGCAATATCTGTGTTTCGAACGCCGCATGATATGTTTCTCCTTGAGGCCATTGGCACGCTGTATTCGAAGCGCAGTGACTCGCCCTCAAATCTGTATGCAGACATTCTTTTGTATGATGTATAATCAGTATAACCCCAGCTTAACGTAATCATGCCATACCCGGTACTTAAGTAAAGAATAACTGGATAAAGCTTTCCGTTCTTAAGGCATGCACTATGCTCATTCGCATCTCGCCACATTAATCTAAAAAAAAAGTATCAGTTACTGGCAAAATATTTTAAGTGTGCGACAGAACCCTGGTAGAGTGCCTTGAAAAGCAATCGTAAACTCTCCTGTTTGCAGGGCCAACTTCGTCGGAGGTTCGTAGATGTGCTGAATTCAGAGAGAGATTGGTTCTATCATACCGTTCCTTACTTTTTGACGCTGCAGGCGAGCCTTCGTGATACCAAGGCCGCCCGGATTTCACCCCGTCCAAGTTTGTTTACACGGCCCCGTGTATGGCGACGCCTCATGCGCTCGCGCGGTATACAGTACCGGGAAGTGACGGAACGCAATAACCTTGAATAACTTATGCGCAGCGCAAAATCAGCTGTTTGTAGTCGTCGAGCCTTATAAACGGAGCTCGCACGCTCTGCACAAGGCGGCTAGTTGGGTCGGGACTGGAACTGGTCACCACTACTTTCCTTACATAATGCTGTGCCTTGAAAGCCGACCCTTTTTTTGTTGCTTGCACGACGCCTCACTGAAGTGACGATTAAATGACCGAGTCGACGGTACAATCCTATGCTGCGTCGGCGCTCTGGACATATTTCAAGGTATAGAAACGAGCGAGGTCATCTCTATCATAGACAGTGGCTTTCATTAATCCTCCAGGGCATCGAACTGAAAAGAAAACCAAACCTGTGGGCGAGGCGATAGCAGCGAGGACAGTATGCTCAACCGCTGTCTGCTTCTTTCGCAGTTCTTCGTGTCCCTCGCTGTTCCTGTGTACAATGCTACCGCGGCGCACGGATACCAGCTACTGCCGGCGCTTCCTGCTTCGTCAACTCTTCCTTGCTGCGTGATGGACCCGTCTTGTTCGTCCACGGACTTCCTTGCCAGCGGAATTGAGGGTGTTCACGGTTTCCTTAACGGCCTACAAACCGTGAATCTGCAAGTCACCCCCGTCGGTGATGCCCTCCTGGATCGTCCAATCATTGAAAAGCCCAGTTCTGTGACGTCGGTTAGCGAGGATAGAAAAGCTTCACCGACATCTTTGCTCTTCAGTGGGCGAGGCGATAGCAGCGAGGACAGTATGCTCAACCGCTGTCTGCTTCTCTCGCAGGTATGTTACCTTCAGAACGCTCATTGTGTACGGTCCGATAATCGCTTTTTACTGCTATTTCCTCGCCCACATGGGTACGATCACGGTATTTGTTGTTTTGTTGACCTGTGCTCTCAGCTGGTGTATTGCATCAATAGCCTTCTCCTTAGTGGAGACGTTGAAACGAATCCAGGACCACCAAAAAAAGACAGCAAAAAAACAAAACAAGATAACGTAGTTTCAAAGTCCTGTTCCAGTAACAGCTCGGTTACAGAGGACTCGAGGGCTGCTAATTCGGGTGAGAGCGATAATGACGGAAGAGATATCGAGAGACAACCCACAGTTTCGGATATGTTTGCTGAATTGCTGGCTGGCCAGAAAAAGATGGCTCAGGACATAGCGGAAATCAAATTATTCCAACAGTCAGTTTACTCCCGATTTGACGCTCTTGAAGCACGAGTGGCTGCCCTCGAGTCGCCTTCTGCCACGCCAAGTGTCCCTTGTGCATCTTGTGACAATCTGCTTGTAGAGCTTAAGTCACTGTCTGGTGTGGTAGACAGACTCGTCGCGAGGAATGACGACATGGAAAACAGTTCGCGCAGAAATAATCTAATCTTATATGGCCTCACCAAAAGCGCAGACGAAACTAGTGAGTCATTAATCTCTAACATATCAAAAATATTCTGGGAAAAACTGATTATTGACTGCCCACGTATTGAAAGGTGCCATAGAATAGGTAGAAAACACGACGATCGTTCACGTCCTGTCATTATGAAATTCCTTGATTTCCGCGAAAAAATGGAAGTATTGAAAAATTCTTTCAAGCTCAAGGGTTCAGATATTCGTATATCGGAAGACTTCTCTGTTCATGTCCGTTCTGTTCGAAAGAAAATATGGGATGCGACGGCCTCTTTCCGTGACAGTGGCTCCTCCGTCCGCCTTCGATATGATCATGTGTTCATCAATAATGAGCGATATAATTGGGATGTTAAAACTAATACTCTGGTTAAGTGTTCCGACTACTCCGCCCAGTCTACTACCACCGCCCCATCTACTGGTGGTCGTTGACTCGGCCGCGGTTTAAAAGACGGTTTAAGTGAAAATCTTTGTGTCTTGAATGTTAACGCCAGAAGTTTAGTAAACAAGTACCCCGATTTTCTGTCACTAATTTCTTCCCACTCTGCTCACATTATTGGAGTCATTGAAACATGGTTACATAATGGCATATACGACACCGAAATTACACCCTCTGGTTTCTGCGTGGTTAGAGGTGATAGAAAGTACGGGCGTGGCGGTGGCGTCGCACTCTTTTTAAAGACCAATATTAAATTTTCAGTGATACAGGGTCCTCCCCAGATTGAATCAGTGTGGTGCAAACTTAATGTGGATAATATATCTTTAGTTGTTGGCGTTGTCTACCGCCCTCCCGGCTCTCCCATTGATCAGTTACACGCTTTATGTGACTTTATCTACGAGCATAACCTGTCTTCTTCCAATTTAATATTAATGGGTGATTTCAATTTACCTGGCATCCAGTGGTCGTCTTTGTCGCTATCTGGTCCTGACGTTCAAATATCTAGAGAGTTAGTGAACTTTTCTTTGTCATTTTGTTTAAAACAGATTGTTCAGGAGAGCACGAGAGAGTCGTCAGTTTTAGATTTGGTATTTCTTAGTATACCTCTTCTAGAAAACCATTTTGAATGTGAAGTCGTTGACGGTATATCAGATCACAGGGCAGTCTTTGTTTCTGTTGCTTATTCTGTCCCTAAAACACGTTTTGTTTACCACACTTTTCCTGATTTTAACCGTGCCGATGATGTGTCCATAATTGACTCATTAAGCTATTCCTTTGAAGTGTTTGAACAACTTAGTATGTCCAGTGACGTGAATGTACTCATTACATTTTTTGAAGACTTGGTTAAATCGTGTATCCAGCGATTTGTGCCACTCAAAACTAAAAAAAGTAACATTGTCAAACCTTGGATAACAAGACAATTATTACATTTATCGCGACGGGTCGGCAGACTGCGGAGTGGAAAACGTTGCGCTGACCCAGTAAAGTTTGCTCAGTTTATTCAAGCTAAGGAGGAACTCCGACTAAAAACTAATTCCGCGAAGGACTTCTATTTCCGTGTTACCTTACAAAACTTAATAAAATGCAACCCTCGAAAATTCTGGAAATCTATTTTACCAGGCAGCACAACTTCAAACTCGTTTATAATTAACGACGTAACTACTATGGACGCGCTGACAATCGCTACAGCGTTTAATACGTACTTTCAGTCAGTATTTACAGTTGATAATTTCGAAGTTCCTCCTTTTACTCATGTTTCGCAGTCTCCGGATGACGACATAGATGTGAACGTTCGGGGCGTACTAAACCTGATTTTGAAGTTAGACACTAAAAAAAGTCCTGGTCCTGATGACATTCCTAATTCATTTATTGTCAGGTACTCCCAATGGTGCAGTCGGTATCTCACGGTTATTTTTCAGAAATCACTGTCAACGGCCACAGTTCCTTCATCATGGAAACTCGCAAAAATTATTCCCGTATACAAATCTGGCAACTCACAATCACTGTCAAACTATAGACCAATTTCTATAACGTCACATTCATGCAAATTATTGGAACATATAGTCTACAGGCATGTAATAGAGTTTCTCGATACTAATAATATTTTATGCGACTTCCAACATGGTTTTCGACGCGGTTATAGTACTATGACACAACTGACAGAGTTTGTTCATGATATCGGTCTGTCTCTTGACATCGGTAACCAAGTTGATGCGATATTTATAAATTTGTCAAAGGCTTTCGACACAGTTCCTCATTCTAAACTCCTACACAAGCTCAACCTAATTTTAAATAATCATCACCTTGTGAACTGGATATCCAGTTTTCTTTCTCAACGGTCTCAGTTTGTCTACTTTAACTCATCCAAGTCTAGTACAGTTGACGTATCATCAGGTGTTCCACAAGGGTCAGTTCTTGGACCGCTACTTTTCTTGTTATACATCAATGATTTGCCACGCTGTATTTCCACTAAGGTCCGACTTTACGCTGACGACTGCGTACTATATCATGTGATAAACTCCTCCGATGACCATATAACTCTTAACAATTCTTTCGTGAATTTTTGTACGTGGTGTAAAACCTGGCAAATGAACCTGAACTTTAGTAAAACGGTTTTTATGACCTTTTCTAGGCGTTCATCACCTTCTGTGTTTAATTATTCATTTGACGGGTTATGCCTAGAAAGAGTTTTTGAATATAAATATCTTGGCCTCCTTTTCACGCCTGATTTATCTTGGTCTAAGCACATTGATACGACATGTAACAAATCTCTTAAAAGACTTGGATACCTGCGGCGCACCTTACGTGTGGCACCACAAGATACTAAGCTTTTAACTTTTAAAACTTTGATTCGCCCAATCCTCGAATATGGTTCTATTATTTGGTTTCCCTACAAAGAGTCCGATATAAAAAAGGTCGAATCAGTACAAAAGAAATCGGTACGTTTTATTTGTCGTCGGTATGACAGAAACTTTTCTCCTTCTTCTAATCTTTCCGTGTTAGGCCTAAGACTTCTTTCTGAGCGTCGTGGTATCGAGCGCTTAAAGTCTCTGTATTTCATGGTTAACTCATCACGTTTTGACTGGTTACATAACTACATAAAGTTTCTCGAGCCAACTGCAACTAGGAGCCACCATGAATTAAACATTTTACCTTTTCATCCTCGTACTGAGATGTTTAAATACAGTTTTTTTCCTCACACCATTGAACGCTGGAATTTATTACCAGGAAACATCCGATCACTACAACCAGATGAATTTCTGTGTGCCGTTGACAGTGGTCCACAGTGATGTCCGGACCGTCTGTGTTTAACTCCCACTCCTGCCATAGCCCCAGTGGGGCTGCAGTATGTATAAATATATAAATAAATAAATAAAACACCAGAAAGAAAAAAAAAAAACGTCCATTTGTGTGCAGACAAGAGTCAAGCCGAAACATTATAATTTTTTTCATCCTGGAGTGAAACCGAAAAGCAATCTTTGAGGTTTCCAGTTCAAGAGGAAAATTGAGCATGTGAAACATACAGAAGTTTGACGAAGTGCGAGAAAACTTTACCCAAATCGTAGAAGGTCTTAAATATTATTAACACAAAGATGTGGTGGTGCCACCAACGATTCCCTTGGGGGTGGCGGCCGGCCACGTACCTGAACATTTTTTCTCCAGCTTTTGCAGAGAGCCTTTACCGCGTAAAACTGCGCAGATCGCCCCAAAGTAACCTGCAGGTCCTTTGTGTGCAGGTTTGAAATCCGACGAAGGCACTTCACTAGGGCGTTGTTCATAACCCTAGCCGTTTTGGAATGCACGTTTGCCGATCTCCTTGTGTTTCTGGCTGTTTGGAGAAAGGCGCGCACTGAAAGCGACACTGACTCGTGAGAGGCAACACTGGATCGGCACTTGATCCATTATCGTCAGTATCCGGTTGAATTTTAAAGCGACTAATATCTCCACTGGCTTTCTTATTTTTCTAAGAAGGAAAGCGCGCAGAACCGGCTATACGAAATCAAATCTGGGGTTTTTACAGACCAAACAGACGACGGGCTTTTGCAACAGCTCAGCAGGTGACTGAGGATTAATAGGGATAACCTAGGGATCATTTGACGTGCAACAGAAAGCTCGGTTACACAGCCTCCTCCGCAATAAGCCTTTGTCACATTGTGGGCACCTGGGCCGAGGCTAAAACCCGCCGCCTGTGGTCTCTAGGCCGGTGCCTTGCCTTGGAGCAACTGAGGTGGTAAAGAAACAGCTGCAGTGTAATGAGCCTGATGCACGACCGGTCATTACCTGATCAGCTGTATCTTGGGGGGGGGGGGGGGGGGGGCGGGGGACCTGCGAGCTTGTCTGGTTGCATGCTCCTTGAGCTTGAGCTCTGTCGGGTGCTGTACCAGCATGCAGTGTTCTCTCTGCCCCACGGGGCCATCTCACTGGAAATAAATGCCCAGAGCAACTACAAACTTTCGTGAAGCAAGATCTCTTGCCTTGTCGACTTTGTCTGTACGCATCATCCTGTATATCTCGTTGTCTCATGCCAGCATCTCAATTAGGGGTATTCAATCGCATTGCTTCCAGTTTGGAAAGAGGTAGCATTTCCTGATGAGCACCAGACCGCCTCAAGGCTTGTCGCTGAACCGTCCAGCCAATTCAAGGCTTGTTTCACAAATAATATTAAATAACGAGAAGTATCATAAGAACCCGGTACCGAGAAGAATGGAGTGTTTATGGCACAATATAAAATGTGTAGCGTTTTAAGTCAACTTTGTAGCACTTTCACGTTTTTTCCAGACGAGCCCTTAAAAGCTTTATTTTAAATTGTGGTATTTGATCTCGTTCCTTGAGATACTCAATCTGTAAAGGGGGCTGAAATCTTGAAACCTGACCTTTCAGAAACTTGACATCTTCAAACTTTTCAAATTGACCACACGGCAGTGTTTGGAATTTTCGAATTTTTGAAGTTCAAACCTTAACGAGGTTCGAAATTTCCTAAACCTTTCAAACTCTAACCTCAGAAGGTTGCAACATCCCTAGTTATGATTTTATTTAGTCAGCCAGTTGGGCTGAATGGATGTAGAAGTTGCGACAGTAGTTTTTCCGTCTGCTGCTAAGTTTCCAACGTCTGAAAATAGCTAATGACACAACACCGCCTGAAACCACCAGGCCGCAGTGACGTTATAGCGTAGCAATCGTCGCTCAGAATAAAGCAGTAGGGAGCGAGTTTGCCTGGACAGCAAATTCACATGTCTAGACATTGTACACACGCTCAGGTGGAAGTTATATATCTGTTGCATTATCTACATCCGGCCCACAATGCACTCACTGTTATACATTTCTAAATGTTGCTTCTCGTGCACATTCACCCGTGTGAGAGGTTCATTTTCTGGTCTTAGACAATTGAAGGAAGTTCTGTGCCTTACTGACTTTGTGCTGCTGGGTAGCCTTTGACAAAGAAATGCTATAGCACTGCTAGGTCTATAGTGCTTTTCATAGAAATTCAGGGGAGCAACCAGAATTTAACTCACCTCAATTAGAAACCGGTACAGGCTGTAACATGGATTTGCGTTACAGAATTGTTTTGTTGTAAGAAAGAACCTCAGATTTTGCCTCTAGTCTCCTTCTCACTGCCGACATAAAAACGTGGTTTGCTTTTGCAATGCAAACTCTAGAGACTGACTTCGGTACATTGTCCCATTTCGTTTAAACTTGCAAGTACGCAAACATCTCATCTTGGTCAACGAAGGGCTTGGGAAGAAAGACTTTATATACACAGTCCTGCAAAGACAATGTTGCATTGCTTTCATTTCGAAAGGGCGTAATGTTGATGCTGTCGAATTCACCCCTAACATCCTGGCTGTTCATGTTCATTGCTTTGGTGAAACTGTTGCTGATGTACGGCGGTACAAACATCGAGTATAAGTAATCGCCACGCGAAGGCGCGTACGATAAGGGAGTGCGAGAGAATAGTTTTCGCCGACACGAAACGAGCCGAAAATTACGTGTCACGTGTGCATCAGTTTTATCAGTTAAACTTCGATTTAGAAAAACATCTCCGCTCGCAAAAGGTGAACCAAGACGTGTGACATACCCTACGCGGCGCCGTTTTGAGTTAAGTGTCAAGAGTGTCCTGCGTGATTCGGCTGTGCCGGAGAGGTATTTCTATTTCTTGACCGCTTAAAATACGAAGGTAAAAAAAGGAAAACAAAACAAGGCCTTCTGCCCTGAAGCACTGAACAAACTGTGGCGCCCTCATTTCGGGTAGTACAAACTCACCTGACTGCGCCTCGCACTTCTTACTAGGGTTGTGCGAATATTCGAAATTCCGAATAATAGATTCGAATTATACCCTATTCGATATTCGCTTCGAGAACAACTGCACTATTCACGTTTTTTGAAGTGTTGATTATGGCGGGTTACTTCCGTTAAATGCGCTTCTTACCTAGCACCGGTGCACTGCCGAGAACGAATACCAGCGGAAGCGAGCTCCGCGGGTATTGCTTCTCCGCAGTACATCGCTTCTCGGTAAGAAGCGCACTTAACGGGGCTACCAGCCGTGATAAACACTTGGAAAAGTATGAATATCGCAATTGCGACCTTGGAAGAAAAACATACATTCAAAGAAGGATGATGCACGTGTGCCGGCTGTATTTGAAAATAAGTGCAAACTTTGTGAATATGTATACTGTAAAACCCCTTATATTCACGGCACCTATTTTTCGCGAATCCGTCACAGAGGACATAGTCGCGGCAACTAAATTTCACGAATTCCAGGGACCTGCATTGAAATTCTTTAGAACCTAAATTTTTGCGTGCCTTTAAATTTCGCGATTTTTTTTATTCGCAAAAATTAAAGGCTCGCGAACACTCAGGGTTTTACAGTATCTACACTGTAGTAGAAGTTTCAAATTTAAACTGAGAGTTTTGCAAGGGTATATGTTAGGCAGAGATGCCCTTACAACCTCTGTTCATCATGCGCAATTAATTATTTTTAACTCGAAATTAAAGAAAGAATATTTAAGATTTGTAAATTCGCTCAATTAGGTATAGTTGGCCATTTCTTTAGGATTCCTTTTATGTCAAACCCGTCTTTTACTTACCATCCCAAGACATCAGACCTTCTGAGATCGCAGTTCATACATATAGATAGATTGAACTTGGCTTAAAATGAATGAGTGGAACAACTTTCACAAGTTTGGTTTTTGTCTAAGCATTATGCTAGGGCAGTGAAGGGCGTGAAAACTATTCGATATTTGAATCGAAAATATTCGGTCAAAACCACTATTCGCTTCGAACTCAAAATCCACTATTCGCACAAGACTACTTCTTATAGTAGCTTCATTGAGATTTTATCTTTCTGTGTAGTTCTGAAGAAAAAATTTCGCAAGACAATCGAAAGTGCCGGATTCATGGCACCCCCATTACAATACGCAATTCTTTTTTCTGCGTTTTGATACCAAAAATATCCAGTGCCCCGGCGCTTTCTTTTTTTCCGTTTTTTTTTTTTTTAACGCGTGAACCCCCTTTTTTTGTTTCGTGCTCTCAGCGTCTTTGCTTTGAACCGTGCTTCGACGGCGTTCAAATTTGCTTTTGTATTTATTTTGTGATCTCGCGGTCCTCACAAGAGCAGGCAGGCTTCTCTCGCGACCCTCCCTGGGCATGTCAGGTGGTCATACAAAGCAGCAGAGGGTGATTAGCTGCTTTGTCCAACCACCTTTGACCTCGTCTTCTGATAAGCCTCCACGCCTTCTTTTATGTCTTCGTGTGGCTGTGAGCGAGTGCGAAGGCCGCTTCTAGCGAATCAGACGCGTGGAGCGAAACACGTGACCGCTCTCTGTAGGACAAAAACGCTTCGAGAAAAATGTGCCACACGACTCGCGCTGACGGGCTGATGGGCTCACTGGGGTCATAGCCTTCGCCGTTTGCCAAGTTATGGTAAGTTCCCCACTGAAAAAAAAAAAACAAACATTTGGCGCATGTATGAAAATAAACGGGTCCATACCGTTAACACTTTAACCATACCGGTCACCAGTTTGTCAAAGGGGTCGCCCGTGTGGCTCAAAGGGGTCCCCCGTATGAGCCGTAATAGTCACCTATTTGTACAAACAGGTCACTCCTTCGGCAAACGGGTCGTTCGTCTGGGAAAGTAGGTGACTTGTTTGGGCAAAGTTGTCGCACGCTTTCTCAAACCGTTGACATGTTGCACAGACGGGTGACCGGTGACCGGCAAACTGTAACGGTATAATCAAACGGCTCTCCGGAGCCCGTTTGATATTGAACGTACAGATCGGGCGGCATGGCCACGCCTGTTTCAGCCGTGGCAGCCAATGTTTCCGGAAAGCTGAGAGCGCCGTTTTATCGATTTCAGATCGTCCGCGTAATGCAAGTAATTATATTTATATTTTAATTGCGCGGATGTTCGCTTATACTGCAACTAAAACTAACACTTTTTTTGTTTACGTAAACGCGCGACGTTGGTGAGCCGATATTTTTTGTCAGAACTTTAAAACTTTGCCCTATTGGAAAGACCAGTTTGAAAATTAACTGGTCAGACTGGTATTTAAACTGCTCAAACTGGTATTTGGACTGGTCAGACTGGTCTAACAGGAAATCAAACTGGTGGAACTGGTAGCCAGACGGGTCTAACTGGTAGCCAGACTGGTCTAACGGGTAACCATATTGATCTAACTGGTCACCAGATTGCCGAAAGGTCAGCTTTATTTATTTAGCTGCAGAACACTTCATCAATCCAAAGAAGTAAGAGCCAACATACTTAGATATTCTTTAAAACATTTTTGAATATTTTTTCGTAGAAATAGGTAAAACCATTTTTAAATTCTACAAAACTTCAGATAAAAACGTCAATAACTGCTGCACCATGCTTTATGGGGGTCATGGGACAAGTTCAGATGAATTAATTACCATAAAAGTCAGACAAATTGCGCATCAGCTTACTACAACACCAATCGCATGCTGATTTCACATTCATAAGCATTTCACAGTTCCGCAAGAGTGTGATCTGCCAAAACAGTTTGTTATCATCTGAACACAATCAAATTTAGGTCATTATGAAAACATTGATGAGAATTGGACTATGCATGGGCCTTTGCGGCACATTCGAAATTGAAACATAAGGTCGGAAGTACAGTCAAAGAACACTCAAACATCTGTCTAAGGACAAATCAAAGAAAGGTTTAAGTGGGGCGCACATCCCATAAAAATGTAATGTATGTGAAATGCACAATTAGCCACATCAAAAGTACTTTGAAAGATCAAAATATTCAGTATCAACCTGTCCTCATTCACACACAGCAAAACAAAAATGAAAAATGACAGTAGATGTGTCCACTGATTTTCCATTGCAAAGCAAATTTAATGTTACTTCATTCAGCGTTTTGTTGGCCTGCCTTTGGAGTGGGGTAACACAGTGCAAGAACACGGACAAAAGTCTAAGGACAACTAATTGCAAAACGAAGTTCAGAGTGGGGTAATCAGACTCATACTTGGGAGCAGCAGAGAGTATATAGAAAACATATATCACAAGTACGGGGAGTGTACATAAGAATGTGACTCAGGCGTGGCACTCAAAGGGGTTCGCTAGCTAAATTTAAATGAACGAGCGTTTAGAACCCAACTAATCGCGCTCTGTCACATTTGAGAGGTCACAAATGAAGGACTTGCTATCCGAGTCGAATTCAATGTAAACACAGCTGCTTTTGACATTGCAGGGCTCCACACAGCAAACCAGGGTGTAAGATAGACAGGTGGGGAAACGAGAGCCAAATGATTGACCGGATTGTGTCCCCCTCGGTTTTCTGGTTTTCTCTTTTTCTGTGGCGCCATCTATGTGGAGCACCGCGAACTCTCACTCCAGGTGGGCGACCGGTGGCGACCGGCTAAACTGACGGAGACGTTTTGCGTGGATTTTCAATGGAGGACTGTTGTGCTCTCGGTTTATTTTGCGTGCTTTAAAGGATCCACGGCAGTTTATTTATAAAAATGAACGAAATATTTATTTATAGGTTTTTTTCCTTACTGAATAGTTCAGGGGGAATCTACAGGGCGGTGGAGTGGCGGATCGTAGTGGTTGTGGTGTTACAGCGAACTGCAATCTTTCGTCGAGTTGGCTAATAAGTTTCACTGGTTTCACTCTTTACCTGCATGTGAGGTAAGTTTTAGTTTAGGGTGATTTTAATCAACTGGTATGTCGTTATCCGGTGCGCAGCGCTACATTGTTGGCCTTTATCCTGTTGGCTTGGGCTCGCTCGGGCCTCGACAGCTGTGCGCTGCGCGAAACACATGTAAGTACGACGAAACCCTCCGATCCGACGTGCGAACTGCAGGAGTGACCATGGGGGGCGATGGTTTTCGTAGCACCGGAGAGCGTTGAAAACCCTCACCTCCGACCGTCGTATTGCCTGATCGGACGTCGGATCGGGCGGTTTCATGTGTTTCAACCTCCGCTGTCCGCAGAGGGGAGCAGAAACACAGGCAACAGTGACTGCCTACCGCCAAGGACACGGCATCCAGCGCAAACCGCTTTCTACCCAGCCACCCGTTCTCCACATCTCGCCGCTCTCGCAGCCCCATCCGCACCAGCAACCGCTTTGCTGTCCTATGCGGATCCAACAGCCGACCCTGCAGCCAGTCCGCTCGCCTGTCTCTTAGCAGCCCCACCCGATCGCGAACTCCCTCGCCTCGCCGCCGCCGCCACCCATAAAGCCAGCCCTCGAGCCTTCTTCGGCTGGAATTGCACCCAAATGCCACGTCTCATACTCTGCGGCCCTCAACAGGACCCGTCAGGTGAGTGAGCCACTTTCCCCCATGCCTCCCCCCAATAAGCTGCCTAAACCCTCCTACCCCCCTGCCGCTCCTCCCAACACACTACAGGACTTTGCCGCTCTAAACACCACCATCATGGAGGTCGAACCCTCCCCTTCTACACTCGCTACCGTTCTTGCTGCCATCGAGCGGCTTACCATCCGCGTCACTACCATCGAGGACAGCATGGAAAGCGCCATCCAATAGCTCAACACTAAGAATCCACAGCCAAACACCCACATCGAGCGGATATATACTGCACTCTATCATTTTACTGTGGTGCAAGCACAACTGCAGACACAACTCAAAATTATCATGAGGCGCACTCTTCTAGCATCCCCCACCCCTTCACCCACCACTAGTGACATAAACACCCCCACCGCACGTTAGATCAAGGCCTCTAATTACATTCTTTAATGGAACTGCTGCAAGCTTTGCGGAAAGGCTGCAGCTTTTCGCCTTTACCTAAAATCTCTCACCGATCCCCCTGCCATCGTCCTCTTGCAAGAGATGTTGACCTCTACAGTATTCCTGGCTACACTTCTTATATTCAACCAAGCATACTTCCCAGATGTCAAACACATGCCCCTATCTATACCGTCACCTACGTTCTCTAGACCCTGTCCGCGGTCCAGATGGACACCAGTCCATATAACATGCCGCATACAAAACATGTATGCATTCCTACCCAGCTCCCTCACCCCCTCTACCCCCATCTTAATACTCAATACCTACTGGACCCCATCCGCTAAACCCTCCCTCAAATGGCTCACACCCGTCCTTCAGCAACACACCTGCTCCCCCGTCGTCTGGGCTGGAGATTTCAACACTCATCATCCCGATTGGCTCTACGCATATACCACACACTCCTTCGCACCTTGTGGGCACCCTGGCGGCTTCCAAGCCCCGTTGCCCGACTGCGAGGCAACGGTGCCAGACTATTCCCGCGTGGTGGCGACGTCATGCCAGCCACGCGCACATCGGATGCGCTGCCTTGATAAGGCGGATCAGAGGCGGCGCGCGGAGGGTTGCTGCCTGGACTCAGGCGCTGCTGGTAACAATGTTAATCGTCTTGTCCATGTCCAATTAAATGTAGCTTCTTGTTGTTGGAACCGTTGGCCCCGTGTTATTCCTCCGGGTCGGGTATGCAGCAAGGCAAACCGACCACAATGGCGCCCAATCGTCGTATGCTACCCACTCACAGGAACTTCACGGGGCTTGGTTTCTTCCCTTTTTCCTATTCCCCGTGTTTCCTATCATCGTTCCGTGCTTCCGTCACATCCACATTTGTTGTATTGGCGTACTTCTGACTGTCTGTTCTGTGACCGCGGCAATCCTTTTGTGCGTTTGTGTTGGGTTTTGGGGGGCGTTTCTTTTTTTGTGCTTGCAGGAATGCTCACACAAGAGCAGGAAGCCGCGATGGCCGCAGCAGCACAAGTGAACCTGCTCACGAAGGTCACGGCGATGTGCGACTCCGTGATGCAGCGCCTGGCCCACACGCCTGGCAAGCAGGAAACCCCACCGCGAGAGCCCCGACCACACTTGACTGTTCCAGTCTACATGGGGTACGACGACGTCAAGTCCATGACAGATTTCCTGAGCGAGCTGCAGACGTACCACCTTGCCTCCGGTGCCTCGGAGGCCTCATCGTGGACCGGATTGTTTCGCTGGCGTTACAAGCCAGTGCCAGGTGCTGGTTGGGGTCGCAGGCCCCCTTTACCAGCCTGGCAGACTTCCAGACAAGGCTTCGAGAAGAGTTCCTGCCTGCGGGCTACGCAACGCAGATTCTTCGAGAGCTCGAGGCAAAGATGCAGCACCCGGACGAAAGTCTGGTCCGGTACGTTCGGGTCATGCAAGAGCTCTTCAAGAGGGCAGACCCAAAGTCATCGGAGTTGGACAGAGTAGCTCAAGTCAAAAGACAGTGTCACCCGAGGTACCACGTCTACCTCATTAACCGCACCTTTGAGACCCTTGAAGAGCTTGCCCGATGCGCCCGCCTCATCGTGGAAGCACTTCATGCTAAGCGGAACTACGTGCCGCCGCCACCAGCCAAGTACTCGCTCGAACCGGCATGCACATGGCGGGACCCCGAGGCCTCCACGCAAGTGGACTCTCCGAACGAGACCTCCCTTCACCACCACATCAACCAAGAGATTTGGCGTGGCATGCATGGTGATCTCTCGTGCGGGACAAGCATATGTTGGCCTAACTCTCCTCGAGAGGTCCCCGGAGGTCACAGCGGGGCCCGTGAGGGTTTCGGGCGGGGGCGCCACGACAGGTGGGAGGTCGTGTGCCGTGCCCTATCGTAAGCTGGCGCCCAACGGATATCACCACCCAAGCGAACCATCATCAACAGTCTGCTCCTCCAAGTGCTGGCAAAAACTGGCATGGTGCAGTTGCAAACCCGCAGCCCAGCAGCATTGACACGCGCCGCAACGGAACAAGCCCTCCTCACAACAGCCAGTCGCAAGCCTGGTGGAGGCTTTCCCATGGTGGTTCTTTACCCGATCACTGGAGGCAGTCCGACGGGCACCTCGGTGCTGGTGGCCCAAGCAGGCAACTGTCGTCGGACTGCTGCTACGAGTGCGAGCAGCCCGGCCATCACCGAAACCAGTGTCCAAGACCTGTGGACACTACAAACAAGAGGTGGCACGAGACGGCGGCAAAGGGCCGGAACCACAACAACCAGGGAAACTACTACGGCCGGTGACACTAAAACCAGACAGCCGCTCGCCGACGGCCGTTAGCAGTCCCTGGGAGCAGTGAGGCCGCGACACATATTCCATCGGTATGTCGAATCCAGCCCGAGCCTAACATCATTGAAGCGCGCATGACAATTTCACTGCTCGATTTTCCCATTGCCGCACTTTTGGATTCCGGGGCCGCTATCTCGCTCATAGGGGATTTCGTTTTCGAACTCTGCAAAGCAAAAAAGATAAGCCTCCGGGAGTGCGAAACCCGTTTGCAGCTAGCTTCTGGTACAGTGATAACAGCTGGAGGAGCCGTGAGGCTGCAGATTCGGTTTAATGGAAAGAAGTGGCGTCAGCGATTTCTTTATATGCCAAGACTTGTGGTACCTGTGATCTTGGGCTGAGATTTCATTACAGACGAAACCATGACACTCAACTTTTCTGGTGGCGGATACCGGCTGGGACAAGAACCGTAGCTGACTCCGTTTACCAGATAGAGGACTGCATCCTCCGTAACCCGCCCACTGCAGCCCACTTCACCGTGGTGCTGGACGTCTTGCCTGCCGGCGTTCGAGAATCGTTGCGAAAGTGCCCCGCAAGCAGCCAGCAGTAGCAGGAGCTGCAAGCCGTCCTGCATTTTTTCTCCGATGTTCACGGAAACACCTGAAAAGACTGACATACTTCTGCGCCGCATTGAAACCGGTGACGCGCCCCCACGGAGGTGCAACCCTCGACCAATCAGCGTCCACAAAAGGGCACTCCTAGATGCGGCGCTCGAGGAAATGATCGACACCGGTTCAGTATGTGAGTCGAAGAGCCCCTGGGCGTTCCTCGTTGTTCTCGCTCCGAAAACACGGAACAGCAAGGCTCTTTGTGGATTTCAGGCGGCTCAACGATGTGTCCGTACGAGACAGCTACCCTTTCCCCAGCATTTCCTCCGTGATGTACGCGCTCGATAATGCAACCGTGTTTACAATGCTGGATTGCGGTCGCGGGTTTGTTCAGATCAAGATTCACCCATCAGACGTTCCAAAAACTGCTTTCATCTGCCACAGAGGGTAGTTCGAGTTCACCCGACTGCCATTTGGCTTGTCTAACTCTCCAGCCAGTTTTCAACGCCTGATGGATGTTGTACTTGGGAACTCGAAGTACGAAGTTGCCATGGCATACATGGACGACGTGGTTGTTTTATTGAGAACTATTGAGGAGCATGTCAAGCACCTTTGCATTTTACTTGAGCGAATGCGTAATGCTGGGCTGACGATTCATCTCGGAAAGGCTCAGTTGTCCGCGCCCAAGATTAATCTTCTTGGATTTGTTGTGGATAATGGCACGCTCTGCCCCAATGAAGATACGTTGCGTGCGCTATTCGAATACCCAAGCCCACATGACGTAAAGAGCTTACGAAGATACCTTGGAGTGATTGCATTCTACCGGGATTTTATTCCACACTGTTCCGAGATATCCCAACTGCTCAATCACCTTCTAATAAAAGGCATCAAGTTGTGTTGGGCCGAACAGCAACAATGCGCATTCGCAGCCCTTTCAAAAGCCGTGTCTGCCAACGCTTGTTTACAGCTCCCAGACTTGAACAAGCCGTTCCTTCTGCAGACAGATGCAAGCGACTGTGGCTTGGGTGCTGTCTTGCTGCATGAGTATGGCGGTGTGCTTCGGCCAGTTGCTTTCACGAGTCGCACGCTAACTCCAGCCGAGCGCAACTACAGTGTCGCAGAACGTGAATGTCTCGCCAACATTCATGCTTTGAAGCGCTTCGATATGTACCTAGATGGCGCAACGTTCCAGATTCAATTTGATCACTGAGCGCTATCATGGCTAAGGTGACTTAAGATTCCAGCCGGACATCTTGCTCGTTGGGCGCTTACGCTACAACAGTACGACTACTCCGTAGTGTACCGCCTGGGGTCAACCAAGAAAGTTTCTGATGCGCTCTCTCATGCTCCACTTCCCGAGAACCACTCGCAGGATACCCATGGCTTGGTGACCATCGCGACCACGGCACGAGGATCCCCAGATTCACGGTGGGGTACATTGGTAGGCCGCAAGGAGCTTCGCAAGGCGCCGCTGGATGACGAACTCTGCTAACGCGTGTCCGCTTGGCTGACAGCAAGAGGTCCAGTCGACCGCCCAAGTGACAAGGAGTTTGACTTCTACTTGATGAGCGACGACGGCCTCCTGCTGTGCTACCTCCCCTAGGCGAACGACGATCCGTGTGGCTTGGCGTCCCGGACCGTGATATTCCGCAAGTTGCGTAAGCTTTTCATCCGATACATGTGTAACTCTGCCTTGGCAGGACACGGTAGTGGGAGCAAGACTTACGAAAAGTTATCCCAAATTGCTACCTGGCCAGGCATGAGGCAGGATGTGCTCCGATACGCTTGTAGCTGCTCGGCGTGCCAGACGGCAAAACCACGTGGTGGTCAGCCCCCCGGTCTCATGCAACTGATCGTAAGCCAGAGCCCTTGGCAGATTTGTTGCTGTGACATCATGGGCCCCTTCCCACGTAGTACCCGCGGCAATCAGTACTTGTTCGTGGTAACCGACCACTTCACGAAGTGGGTTGAGTTATTTCCTTTGCGGAAGCGAGATTCGCAAAAAATCTGAGAGTGTCTACTTGAAACATTCGCTAGGTTTGGCTTTCCTGCACAGCTTGTAAGTGATAATGCCTCCTATCTCACGAGTAAGGTGTTCATGGACGCATGCGCAGTGCTGGGAATTAAGCACAAAAGAACTTCCCCATACCACCCACAAGCAAACATCACGGAAAGGGTAAATTGGAACCTTAAGATGGTGCTAGTGGCCTACACCGAGCACCACAAGGACTGGGACGCGAAACTGCCCGAGTTGGCATTCGCAACCCGTACGACCACTAATTGGTCAACGGGTCTCACTCCTGCCCAATTGAATTCCGGCAAGGAGCTTGCGTTCCCGCTTTTTAACAGTCTCCTTTCTACAGAGTCTGGGGGAAGGCTTCGCCCCAACGTGAAGTTCACAGAGGACCTGCGAAAGCGTTTCTCCGATAACCTCCGAGAGGCCCGAGAAAATCTCGACGTCACCCGAGTACAGCAGGCAGAACAGTACAACCACGGGCGACGTGACTTGCAGTTCTAGGTGGGAGATTTTGTACTCTGGCGTACTCACCCACTGAGTGACGCCGCTCGAGGCTTCGCAGCTTCCCTCGCAAACAGGTGGGAAGATCCGTTCCGCGTGCATGAAAAGTGCTCACCACTCGCTTACAAACTAGTTCTTTGTGAGTCTAGAGAGGAAACCGGACATATTCATGTCACCGACCTTAAATGATTTTTTCAAGCAGAAGACGAAGATTCCCCGCAGGACCAGAACGACACTGACGGCAGTCCCGCTCCAAAAACCCCCTTGTCTCCACCAAGGCGGCGGTATAACCTGCGACGTCGGTGACACCAAAGAGAGAGGAACCATTTCTTTTTGTCTCCTCGGCTGCGCATTTCTTGCATTTTGGGGGTAGTTTTCTACTTCCATGGATCTGCCCCCTTTTCAAGAGAGGGGGGAGAAGATTGTGTACCCACTTCAGATCCATTATTTCAAACTTTCTAGAAGGGGTGCGAAGATAACGTCAGGCTCAACTCTCAACTGAGCCCCATGTCATCTGCTTTCTTGTTTTTCTTTGAAGATGGCTCGTGGTCAACACCGTTACCACACCCGCCATCGGAACGACACGGCAGCTGGGCTCGTGGTGGAGCGGGCCACCAAGGACATCGGCGCGTCAGGGGCGGCCCAGGGAACCATGGACCGCTGCCCCTCCCAACAGGACTGAGTGGCAGCTAGCTCGGATCAAGGAGGACCACGGGGAGAGCAGCAGCCGCCTGCCGGAGACGATCCAGAGCATCAAGGTGGCCGCCAGCGGAACGCATCGTGCGCGACAGCCAACTCAGCGAGTGTAACCTCCAACAGGCCATCGCGCTCGTCCAGCAGGCGCCGGCCGGACTTGCAACGTCAGTCCGCCCAGCAGCGCTATCCACCCCCTGATGCCCACAACAAGGTCTCCGTCATCGACATGACGGTCCACTTGCTGCGCAAATATTGTTAAGCGCAAAAAACCGTCGCAGTATGTGACGTCATCGACGAATCTTTTGGCTGCCCAAAGCTAGCTAGGCGGGGCTTTCCTATTTTGAATTACTTTTATGGCTTCCCAGCACGTTGAATTGAAACATAATTGTGATATCTGTTATTCTAAAGGCCAAATAACGCAATCCAAGTGTTTTTTTTCCCGAGTGCAGAACCGCTTCACCTTCCGAAGGATGTGGTAATCACTGGGAGCTAACTTCAGACTGTAAGGTGCACTTGGCAAAAAATTCTGCCAGTATATTTCAGCCAGAGTTGCTGCTGTCAAATGAGCCCCGTGTGGCTGGGCACTGTCCAAAAAACATCCCAGGCTTTATTTTTGCGAACAGCATTTTGTATGGCATCAGTAATCAGTATAGTTCAGTAATACTGGGCACTAATTGCATTCATTTTCTAGAAAATCCACATGGGCAACAGGTTGCATGCCTTACAGGACGGTTCCCATCGCCTTGCTGGCAGACGCAGTTGCGCTTTGCTTTTGTTGGGTGGCGGGGAGCTCTTGTGTCGCCCTTCCATGCCGCTGGTCTTCGTCTCAAAGATGAATGGTGCACGCATGTTTCATAGCATCTGATGACTGGTCACGAAAATTGCATATATATCAAATCTAAACTGCATCAAGAGCTCATCATGGATCACCATGCATGCCCACCCCCAATAAAATGTCAGCTATCGAGGGACCCATCTTGCACAGAGTTTTTGAAACAATAAGTGCTTGTGAATAATTGTCTCAGAATGGCCGACACTAATAGTCACCTTGGCTCAAACGTCCTGCAGTGCTATCCGCCTGTTATCAAGCATGACTTGCTCAACATGTGCAATATTCACTGGCATGACTACAGTTGGACCAGGGTGTAAGATAGATAGATGGGGAAACGAGAGCCAAATGAGGGACCGGATTGCGTCCCCCTCGGGTTTCTTTTTTTTGTGTGGCGACATCTATGTGGAGCACCGCGAACTCTCACTCCCGGTGGCCGACCGGTGGCGACCAGTTAAACTGACGGAAATAATTTCTCGTGGATTTTCGATTGAGGACTGTCGTGCTCTCAATTTATTTTGCGCACTCTCCCATAGAGTTTCATGCAAATCCGAATCTAATTTTTTTCCTCTCGCCGCAGCGCCTTCTGTCGCAAATCGCGGGTACCCGCAAGCAGACGAGTACACAATCCGGTCACGACGCTGCGGTAGGCTTCTATGGGCCGTTTCCCCACCTGTCTATCTTACACCCTGAGTTGGACAAACGTGTCCATGCTGTTCATTTGTAACCGGCTGCCGTCCCTCGCTGAACTGTTGATATACCATCTTTACACCCTTGTCTATGACATTGTTTTGTTCCCCATATGTTCTCCAGCATATGATATGACAGCAAAGTCATTTGGGACAGTAAAGCTACTTACCCAGCACAAAATGTAGGCCACTCAGAAGAGTTCAAGTATCAATGTCATTGTGCGAGCACTTTTTTCACACATTCCTATTTGTTTTGGCATTGTCTGTTGAAATTAAGAGACATCCCTACTCAAATATGGTGACACATCGGTGGCTTTATGATCACCATGAGAGGCGGTACTGATGGCATGAAAAATAAATTGCTCGAGTAGAGGCTGAATAATATTTTTTTATATTTCTGCTTTATATTGTCACTTCAGAGCATTAGAGGAACACTAAGATGTCATAAGCAGGTCACCATTTCTGAACTAACGTAGCGATGCAGGCGAGCATGTTGAAAAGCAGTGAAAGTGCACAATAAAGACAAATACAAAGACTGAGAGGCAAACAGGACGAGCGCTGACTCAGCACTCGTCCTGTTTGCCTCTCCATCTTCGTAATCGTCTTTATTGTGCGCTTTCACTACTTTTAACCATTTCTGAGTCTTATGGCCCAAGATAACCACGCAAAGTTCCAGTAGATGGCACCAAACTTTGCTGTTTCCGGTAGGTTTATTATTGGCTCTCATCTACCAAAAGCTGGGTGCATAGGTGTTCATAAGAATCGGGCCTTGATGTAGGCAAATATGAAACGACACCGACCATCCATCGCAGAATCAGTGACCTTTCGTCGAAGCAGTTTTTGAAAATTATATCTTCGAAGAGGATGAAAAGCTGCTAGCAACCTGTCTGGGTACATATGTCCCTCGTTACATCATTCTGTTCTCCAAATGTTGCCACGTTTGAGTAAGCCTGTATTAATTTGTCTTGCCCTGCACTGGTCTTGTTTTAAGAATGATCTGAGCTTGTTTTATAACACGGCTATTTGTCTGGTTTAGGTAGTGTCTCAATGCCACATTTAGAGCTTCAGGTTGCAGCAGGAAGCCTGTCAAAGTATTCTAAATGTATCCATAATTTTATAGCAGAGCTTTATAGTCTCAGACGAGAAGTCAGTCTTGCTCAATATGACTCAATAAGTTCTAAACTTTGAACTCTTGCAAATAAAAGGATAATTGAGCTTGTGGGAGTCGCAGGAGTAGCAGATGGTCAGATCGAGTGTTGTAGGCCATACTTGTGGGAAGGTACCTGGAGAGGCCTAGGAATATGTGCCCTCCCTACTCATATTATTCTGTATGGATGCAATTTCTCTCTACCTAGCACAGTTTTAAGATTCATATTACTGGACAGGTCAGTTATCACAGTTGGTTATTTGCGCTCTGTCAGTGCAAAGAGGCTCACAAGTGCAGAAACACTGACATAATTTCCGTAGAATTTGACAGGGCATTCAATATCGTCCCATGTCGTTGACTGCTTTCATTGAGCCGTCTGTCGCCACATTTGTGCACAGCTTTAGTCAATTATTACTTTCCATGGTTTTATTTGTGTAGTCTAATGAGAAGTTACACATCTTTACACATGCATAACCAACGTTCATATAATTTCTTCCCTTCTTTCTAGCCGTGGTCAATTTTACGATAACTAATTTCTCCAGGTTCATTATCTCTCTCTCTCTCTTCTTTCCTCTTTATGACCTCCTACATCATTGTTTCGTTAAACACATCATTAGGCTTATCGCAGATCACTTTGTCATCAACAGAAAAGTTGCAGGTCAGGTTAAACGCCACCTTGAAATAGTACCTGCCATTTACAACATGATAGTGCTCATCATGGACTGTATGAACATTGCCGCACTACATTACTTAAACCACTTAGCTTCTAAAAGTGAAACTTGTATTGTGTCGAGCTTAGAACAGAATTATTTCTATACCCTTCGCCATTTACTCGCCTCATTTTTGTGGAGTAGACAATTTTTTCACAGGGTTTTAGTGGTTCGCTCACAAACATTGATGGTGGCATTTGATCGTTCATTTGAGTTTCCATATTTTGATGCTTTTTGGTGTGAACCGACTATAAGAAAGCAATCTGGCCCGCAATATTTTCAGTACTTTTGATAGACACTGTTTAGTCGGTGACAGGTCAAGAACAGAGTGGAAGCTCCTCCCACCTCTTTCCACTTCAGTAGAGCGGACGCTGGAGAGGAGGTGACCTCCGCTCCACCATTCGCTACGCTCAAGTGGAAAGGGGTGGGAGGAGCTTCCACTTCATGCTTGACCTGTCACCGACTATAGATTCCAAACCCATTTATCGCATAGCGCTTTGTTTGAAACTTGAGCGTGCACACATGGTTTGGAGACACTAACAAGATTTCTTCACCTCTAATTTAGAATATGTTCGTCTAGAACAATGTCACTCACTTTGTATGTCAAGATGTTTCTCCTGAGCAGTAGCCCGGCAAACTTCGACAATAAAGTTTTAAAAAGATAGCAGCTTCTTCAGCTCCTTCTCATAACATATGCCTGAAGCTTAGCAAATGGAAACAAGTGGCCTAAACATAAGGTGGTCCAGTGAGGCCTTGTGCTAATTCACCTTTGGAGATGAACGTCATTGGTCGCACGGTGAACCAAGTATGCAGCTTTCGAATCAGTGTGAAAACAAGTTTCTGGGCGTGAATTTGCACGGTTCAGAGAATTCGCTCTATTCGGCTTCTTGGGCTACGGCTTCCCTGCAGTGCACTAGTGTGCTGCATAAGAAGCATTCTTTCCAGGAGATGCCAAGAACCTTTCCTACGAAAAGAAATTAATTTATTTTTTAGAAAGTATGCGTGAGTAACTGTGACATTTGCAGATGTGTATTTAGGCTGCCGTACGAGGAAGGTACAGCCCTGTTTGTTCTTATTTACATAGCCGTGTTTTTTTTTAATTACTTAGCTGTGTTTGCACCAGCTTTGAAAATTTAGGATTCTTGTGTATACGAAAACATATTTTGTGCCGAAGGAAAAGAAACTGAATTTAATTTATCACTTGTAATAAACTATCCTCAGTAGCACGATTCCGGTTCATTGCCATAAATTTAAAAACATTTTTTTTTCTAATTCCAAGAAAGATGTTTGCTTACAAAATCTGGTGGGAATGCACATTTGGGTGTCAAACCATTGAAGGGCATCTGACACGTCCCAACGGAACTCTGATGATTAATTGAGAGACCACCCGGGGACATTTTGACACGCAACCCAACTCTGAGTACCTTTCTGCAATAAGCTTCCGTTATATTCTGGTCACCTCGGCTTGAATTTGAATCCGCTGACAGAGAATTATGGTGACATGTTTGAATGGTTTATGTCAGTGAAGCGGTGCTCCTCTTTTTAGCATGAGGCACCTGTTGAAGCTGATATTAAAATATTTTTAGGTAGTGTTCGTATGGAAAGAAAGATCTGAGACGAATTTGAAAAGCGTGGTTTGCAAGCAATGCACGTAAGCACAGCTAGAGCACTATTCTATTGTCACACTACCTAACTGTATGTTGTGTGAACACAACGTGAAATAAAAATGATAGAGCTTCAAGTATGGCAGCATGTGATTTCTGAAAATTGTTTATTCAGAAGCAGTAATCGTTTAGATTTCTATGCAGATCTTCACTCTTGTAGATCACGGTCTTGAATTCGCTGGTGCTGTTATGATAGGGCTCGAGGCTTTCGCTTGTGCTTGTTATGTGCTGTCGGCTTCAAACTTCTGCAGCTGCTCAAGACCTGGGAGCTTTGCCTTTTATATTGAACAACTACTGAACATAATGATCGATACACTTTAACTCGTATGCAGTGACTGATGCGAAGCCTTCTGTTCCTCTTCGCCTATGCAAGGTTTTCCAGTGTCAGCAATCGTCCCGAGGCACACACAGTGACTTGGATCGCCTACCTTCTGATGTTGATGAGAAATATGGCAGTGAGTCTGAATGAGGCAGCATTAACAGCTCACCCGCTTTCCAAGTGTTGTAGATGCCAAGGACTGGCCTCGTAAGTCTAGGGTTGAGCAGAAGCGAAGTCAAATAGCCAGATGTGAACAGGCTTCCTTGAATGCTCTAGGTGATTTCTTGAGAGGCTAGGTGGAGCACTGCCGTGCCTGCTTTTTTTGTTTTGGGATTCTTTCCTCATGTTTCTGCTGTCCTGCTTGCAGCACTGCCGCATCCTCATTCCGATGTAGTAATGCAGGATTGTGGAGATCATGTCAGTCTTGTGCTCTTCGCATGGGAAGTACAGGGGGCATTCTTCAATCACGAAATCTATTGTGCTCCAGTAGACATCATGCTCACTTCGATGATCTCTGAAATGCCTTTCTGCAGCCTGCAAGAGGACAAAGAGGTGAGTGTTCGGGTGAGTCAAGCGGCCCCTGTCCTTAGAGATGGTCAAGCTTGCCACCGGAGCCTCCAGCTGACTTGTGGATAGTGCGCGAAGGCATGTGGTGCAATTTGTGAACTTCTTGAGCCTTCGGGAGAGGTATCCTGTAATGTAGTAGATAATGCAGTCAACAACCTCCACCTGGTCATCGTCATTAGGGATCAGGTCGTCGCACTCCCACTCGCTTGTTGAGATCAAGCCATCAAGTCGTTCTCGAAGTTCCACAATGGGCAGTGCTTGTGTTGGTTCGTTGTCTTGGAATACGGCCTTGAATTCTGTGAACGACAGCATGGGAGGTTCCGACTCCAGGACCTCACAGTTGCCGAACTTCGGTGGCCGCAGCAGGCACTGTACCGACAGAAGTCTGTATAACTGGAGAAAGGTTGGCATGCTCGGGTGGTCATTCTGGCAGCCAGCTTGTCGCACTTTCCCGAAGAAACGTTCCACTGGGTCTTGATTCATCTTCGCTGTTAGCACATAGGCGAATCCACAGTTCTCCAGCAGGTGCTTGCATAGTTCAAGTGTTGAGTGCAGGGTGACTCTGAGCCCCTCGCTAGTGCTGTTCGTGAGGAAGAGCTCCCTGGGAATGTGGCCATGCTCTAGGTCTTCTTGCCAGTCATCTAGCCATGTGATTGCGTTCTTGATGGTCAGCAGGTCGCTGCAGTCAGGCTACAGGCCCTCAGCGGGGTAGCGTCTGTTCAGGGCATCAAACAAGTTGTTCAGACGCATGGTGAAGTGGATGGTCCCTTCACAGTCCACCAACTCGGGAATACCCTGCCCCTGGTAGTAGTTGAGTCCTCCTGCCATGCTGGCACTGAATACCTGTGTTGCCAGCTTCACCATCGTCTTGTCTGTTTGGGATGGGTGAATGTGCGCCACTGTGAGCTTGGGACACACCCTGAGGTCTCCAGGCACCAGCTGGTCTTGATGGAAGAGAGCCTCGTAGTGCGCCCACTTGACCCATTCACTTCCAATTTTGAATGCTTTTTGCTTTTCCAGACGATTACGGATACATTTGAAGAGGTGCGGAGTGACCGAGAATGCATAGATTTTTCGCTCTGGGTCAACCGGATGTTCAAATGAGTGGCACAAGTGTTCTTGTCTGCCGCTGATACCAAGCTCCGTCTACATGAATCGATTAGTGTTTGCACCATCACAGACGATCCCGTGAACCTTTGCTCCAGCTTCTTCTAGGAGTAGGAAGGCTTGTAGCATCAACTGGGCAAGGACAGTTCCCCTAGTGGAGTTGCGTGATGCGAAGACGCCGATCGGCTGTGCGTAGCTGTCAGCAAGGGGACAAAACATGAACACAAGGCCGTGGTCTGCCAGTTCGCTGCTTTTCTGAATGTTTTCTCCATCATCCACCATACCAATGTACGTCATGGTTCTTGAATTTACAGCTTTGCTCTTCCTTACTTGAATTTCGTCAAATATCAGAATGCCATGTTTTTCAGACTCCGCTTTGTGCTGCAATTTGATCTTCAGGGATAGGAAGAAGTCCTGGTCGAATCCACACTTGAGGCCAACCATGGAGATGTACTTTCGGACAGTCTTTACAGATGGCAGAGGCAAAATGTCATTTTCCCTGAGAAACAGGTAGCCCGTAGGTGTGCGGATGTGGAGCAGCAGACAGAGCAGCAACCAATTGTCGTCATATCTGCGCTGCCGCTTGGACTTGCACTTCGCTGCAGCTATGCATTCTTCCACTACCGAAAGCTGCGCATTGGAGAGGTTCGCTGCAGCAAGTAATTCGTGAAGCGAGTCCTGCTGCACATCATGCAGTTTCTGCCAGCAGCCAGTAAGCTCCTCTTGAAGCTTCTGTCTGGACTTGAAAAGTCTCAGCCGGGACCTTCTGCAGGCGATCCTGGCTTTTTTTAGTTGCTCCACTTTTGCCTTTTTCGCTGGACTGAATGTGACAAGCCTTAGCTTAGTGCTGTGGGCTGCCTTTTTCTTTTCCAGTCTGGCAGCATGGATGCGAAGCGTGTTCTTTAGTGAGCGACAAGCAGGGCATTGCCCATCAGTGCTGGTGACGAAGGTACATCGGTTATGTCGCCACACATCACGCAGGTCGACGAATGCACATTCTGGTCGAACTTGAGGGTAGTCCTTGTGCATAGGGCCACCAGAACAAAGCACCAGCCGATCAAGCACTTTCAGGGCATGTGCCAGGTCATGGACACTTGCGATCTTGATGCCGTCGATGGTCAAGTTTGTGGATACAGCTTTTCCCCAGACAAATGTGTTGAATGTCAAACCTCCGCCCTGTTCTGGTGAGATGGAGAGTACCCTCTCAAATATGCGAGGTTGTGACGTGTCAACCTTTGGGCATATGGTAGAAAAGTCAATTGGCTGCACCCCAGCATAGTCCATGGTGTGGACAGCCCAAGTCTTCCCTGGAAGGCCGACGAGATGTGGCTTCTCAAAAAGTTCAGAAAAAGAAAGAGGAGGATCACAAGCGCCTTGGGACGTTTCTTCGTTGCCTTGCACCTCATCTTCAGGAAAACAGCTTTCCTGTGCAAAGCGCGCCGCAGTATACTGAGAAATGTCGTGAGTTGGACTTTGTGCTCGTACTTCGGCGGCAGGACGTTCCGTGTTGTCATCGCATTGCGCACTTATGGACGGCGTAGTTGGTGCAGGCTCCATGTTGTTGTGAAGCGCGCTTGCGTTTGGTGCGTCAGCTGTTGGATCGCCAGAACATTGCGGTAGTGCACTCGTAGACGGACCATCAGATTTGGGATGCCTTTGACGCTCTGAAGAAGAGAGATGTGACCGTCGTGCAGGCGGTTTCCGTGTGTTCTTTGCCTTGCGCGCCATCCGGTTGTCGGGGTCTCCAGAAAAAATGCAGGGCACTGCATCCTGCGATAGCCTTGGTCTTTTCGGTACGTGCAGAAGTACACGACCCTTGTACTCGATATGGGTCGCTCTGGACGAGAGCATGTGGCTCGGAAAATGTTTTTCACAAATTCCGTCCGAACTTCGAAGCTCGCGCTTCATTTGCGGCACAGCTCGGTTCCATGCTGCTAATCGCTCAGGATCAGCCGGTGCATTAAATATGATAGCTTTCTCTTTCTTCGGGCCGTAACCCGACCGACAATTCGGAACGCAACAGTATCGGCCCATACCTCGGAAACTTTGGCGGCTTCAGGTACTCCAGGCGCCAAACCGAAACCTCAGCTACGCGCGCTAAAAGAAAAAAGAGAAAAATAAAAAGCGCGAAAAGGTTCTTAAACTTTGGCGGCTCCATGGGCTCCAGGGGCTCCAGGCGCCAAAACAAAACTTCTGCTACGCGCGCAAAAAGAAAAAAAGAAAAAGTAAAAGCCCGAAATGATTGTTACCAGACTTCCTTCGCCTTGGGCCGCCTAAAAAACGCAAGTTTCCTGCTTCAAAGTCAACTTAAAGTCAACCGAGATCGCTGTAGGTGCTTATATATTAATTATGTCCTGATAAACGTTTTTAACATTAGTTTAAACAAAAAAAATGTCGCTGACACAGCGCACTCTCCCATAGAGTTCCATGCGAATCCGAATCCGATTTTTTTCCTCTCGCCGCAGCGCCATCTGTCGCAACTCGGGGGTACCCGCAAGCAGACGAGGACACAAACCGGTCACGGCGCTGCAGTAGGCTCCTATGGGCCGTTTCCCCACCTGTCTATATTACACCCTGCAGCAAACAGTGTTTCTCTCTGAGAAAAAGCACTCCATGATGTGCTCTGGAAGCTTCTGCAATTCCCTCAGAACCACTTTCTTGCAGAGGAGGACGCAGCAAGAACCAGTTGCCAAAACTACGTCCACGATTTTCAAAATCTTAAAGTAATGTCCATCATGCGTTTTGACAAAAGTGGTGTCACTTTGGGTGACTCTTGCGTAGGAAGTGCTATGGTACACTTGATTTTTTTATGACGCATCTCTGGTACTCCTTAGCACTGCTTACAGTCGCTCCAAAGTGCTGCTGGAGAGCAAATTTGTCCTCACTGCTCATAATGGCAGGTAGCTCACAGCCAAGTGCCGTCGCTTCACTCAACCCGGCAACATTCTGAATCGGCAGGTAACCGAGGAAGCCTTGGCAGATCTGCTCCTCCCTTGCCGGCAGTTTTTGAGTGGAAAGCAAAAGCTCCAATTCCTGCACCATCACCACACGTTCTGCTACTTGTTGAAGAAGTCCCTTGGCTGCTGACACAAGATTCACAAGTTTTTCATTCCCACCCTCGAAGACGAAGGCTGAATGGGCCCAGAGTAGCCCCAGGTGACGGACACAGTTCGCAAGATTAACCAGAAGGTGCACGTTAAAGGTCATTGCAGTCACTCCGTAGAGAGCTTCCACACGACCCACAAACATGTGGAGAAGTTCTTCAACAAAAGACAAAATTAAAGTGATACAGTGCTTCTGTAGCTTAGCTAGAACCAACTACACTTAGTAAATCCAGTTACCTTGTTCAAATTGCTAATCTCCTAATTTCATAATAAGGAAACATTGAGAATGCATAAAGAAATAGTATATTTGACATATGACATGAACCAAACTCCACTACAGTAAAAAAATACAGTTACTATTCCAAGTTAATGACATTTGGTATCGACCATTGCACTTGCCACAGTGTACATGCTTTTAGCATGCACAGTCACAATCAAAGGGCATGTTAAGTCGGTACTCCTTCACTCCTACTCCAATGCTCAGAGTTTCATACTCCGAGTGCAGTAACTAAACGGATCATAGCGACTGAGAGCGTGACACTGGTGACACACTGAAAGGATTGACGAGTGAGACTTCTGGTCGTACGGTCATGAACATTTTGTTATGAGTGCAATGCGGCGGTGCATACACGTGGCAGAAGCCGCAATGATTCTGAAAATAAAATAAGTTAAGGTAGCCCAATAGCTGTGTTGCTGCATGCAACGGCAGACCATTAAACTGTAAGACACAGTGAAACTGGAAGTGTATAAACATTTTAACTCTTGAAACATTTAGAACCAAACTGACAAAGGCAAAAAATGACTTCACCGATTTATTAATGCCCATGCCACCTACATTAAAAAAGTAAGCTCTGTTTGATCCGGCTTGATTACTGATGAAGCTGTCAAACTTGTCGAAGAAGTCCGATTTTTCAGCGTGGGAGCAGCGATGCCTGTTGATCAGAATACCGTTGTTGAATACATTGCACATTGCATTACATTGCAAAATCATTTTCAAACGAGACTCATGAAGAAACCTTTTTTTTCCAGAATGCTAGTCGGTGTTTCGGCTTGCCACTAGAATCCTCTTTACTGGCTGAGCCTTGCATTCGTCGAATGAAAAAGAACAGCCATCCAACCATCCTCTCGACTTGACAGCTTTCCTAGTGGCACGGCCATGTTGTATGGAAGTGAAGCCATGGAGGGCGAAGAAGCATCTTGCGCTCTGGAGCTCCGACTTAACGCGCCCCAAAGTAAACTGTGCAGCTCTGCGTTTTTTTCCACTGAGCGCTACCCTGGCAGTAGCCAGTGCAGCTACTCGGCCACGTGGCTCAAAACATCAAGCGTGCAAGGGTAGTGAGGTGGTCTCCAGGCTCGGGTGCACATTAGATACCATGGACATATCAAATCAAATCAAATCAGTTTATTTTCTGCCACAAAATACATTCGTGACAAGGGCGCTGGGAAAAAAGCTGCACGTTAGCAGCTTGACGAGTCCCAGCGCCCCAATACAAAGCAGCAGCGGAACTGACATGAATACAAAAAAAGAACACAGTATATAACAATCACAACAAAACAACAACAACAACAAAAAAAAAACATCTACCTAAGTACACATATTTAGAGCTATCTGAAACGTAAATAGTGATTTTTTATTACAAAATGTCTTGTATTGTACGACTGTTTACAGAGTATATGTCAATTCCATGAGAAAATGGAAAGTTTAACAATAGCGGTAATTGGTAGCGGTATCTCTGAGTGCCGAAATTTGTTCCAAATACAGGAAGACGCCAGGGGGGCCTATGACGCGATGCGTAAATGGACTCGTTTTTTTCTAGTTTTGCAAGGTCTAACATTATGTTAGTATTTTTTCTTACACATTGTTGGTAATTTAAAATCAATCTAGAGGAATACATATTATATATATCAATGATTTTATGTTTTTCAAAAAGAGGAAGAGAGTGATAATCACGAGATACATTTTCAATTATTCTAAAAGCCTTTTTCTGTAAACAACGCAATTTGTCTAAATTGCTCTTAGTAGTTGTTCCCCACACTAAATGGGAATAGCAGATTATAGAATGAAAAAGGGAATTGTAAATTAACCTTTTGATATTTACGGGAAGTATATGCCTGTATTTATTCATAATTCCAACAACTTTAGAAAGTTTTTTATGAATGTATGTTACGTGATTATTCCATGACATATGACTAGAAAATATAACACCGATAGTCTTAACGGTATCAACACATTCTATTGTGCATGACCCAAAATACAAATCACGTGATATTTGAACATACGATCCCGGGCATTGAAATAGGACAACCTTAGTTTTAGTGGTATTAAGAATGAGAGAGTTAATATTTATCCAATTTTTTAATTTACCTAGAAAAACGTTTCCTATGGAGGTAAGTAGGTCTTCTTTGAAACTAGAAAAAAATATGCTAGTGTAGTCGGCGTACATTATAAATTTAGCGATATTTTCGATGCTTACTATATCATTCACGTATACGAGAAACAATAGAGGTCCTAGAATACTACCCTGAGGAACCCCGGAGTAAATTCGTTCAGTAGTAGATACATAATTTCTAATTCGAACATATTGGGATCGATACTGTAAATAAGACGTTACGAGCGATAATGGGATACCTCGGATGCCATAACGTTCAAGTTTATTTAGAAGAATTTGGTGATTTATCCTATCGAAAGATTTGGTTAAGTCTATAAATATACCCAACGTTAGAAGTTTTTTTCAAAATTTTCTAATATTATTTCCTTCTGCACCAGTGACGCGGTTTCCGTAGATTTATGTTTCCTGAAGCCGAACTGAGAATCAGTCAGTAGTGAATATTTTTCAAGAAAATGTAGTAGTCGAGAGTGCACAATTATTCAATCGGTTTCGAAAAGACTGGAAGGATAGATATATGGGTCGATAATTACTTATGTCATTGCGAAATAAGGTTACAGTATTTTTCTTTCTTTTTTTACGTGTGCAAGAATTTTATGTTTTGTTTTGGCCAGCATCACATCCGAGAAGCCACCGCACTTCTCCCATGCACTGGGATGAGCCTGTTCACATGAAGCCAATTGTGTTTGCTGGCTGCGACCAGCCCCAGCTCCATGAAGCAAAACACACAGTCATGCGCTCCAGTTACATTTGACTATGAATGGACGCAGTGTGAAGGGTAGTCACCGAAGCTCTCTTGTCGGTGAGAAAAAGATTGAGCAATGAGGTCCGTTCGTGCAGTCGAGGTGAATTTCTTTTTTCGTCGAGATCCTTCCAACACGGCCACTACGCCAACAGACAAACATGCTGGAAAGGAGGCAGTAACTTGACAGCGAGATACCGGTATGGTGACCTATGAGTAGCTACACGTCTGTACTGTACACTTACCGCTATTAACGAAACAATGACACGGCGCAGTTGTCCTACAAGAAAAGCAAGGGGAAGTTGTACATCGACAGAATGTGGGCTCATTATGCTTGCTCATACCTGTCAGAACCGACGACAACAAAGCACTTCAATGGTCTGTGGACGCACGCATCAAATAACAAACTTAATAGGAGCTCATAAAAGCGACAGCATAAGTTAAAATTTAGCTTACTAATGGCTAACAAGTGCTTCAAAGTTTATGTTGATTCGACAAATGTGACTTATAGATGAGAGGTTAGTTCGTAATGTCGCAGTCGGACTTTTAATCACATCACTTTACCGCGCATTTATAGACTTATAGTCAATCTGAAGAATATTATGTTCCCTATGGAAGTTACCGTATGGTATCTTATTCCCCGTTTACGTTTCTGTTGTTGACCTGACTAAATTACCGAGAAATCGAAAACCTGTTAGAATTGCACTCCTTAATTTTGCTTTTATGAAATCATGTTATGTGCCAGTTTTGTCCTAGATGTATTTTTTGTTTATGACCGCAGTGAGCTCGGAACAAACCTTGAATCAAGAAAAGACGTTGTGAACAAAATCTGTTAACTTTTCTACACCCCCAGCTTTTTCAGCTGCACTGCACAAAGCTCCACAATTATGGGCCCCCAGGTCCTATAATTTGCCTTACTGTGCTATCCCCATTTGACGCCATGTATACTCACCCATCAAAAGATTTAAGTTTTCAATATGCACCCTCACTTCATCAATCTTCTAACAACCATTTTCTATTTGTCACAAATGCCAGCTATCGACATAAGAGTGGGAACTTTTTTACATGACAATGCGACACCATAATGATTAATAACTCACCTGCACGTTTGATTTCCTCAAGCGTAAAACTATCACGGAGCAAGATATCAATAGCCTCAGAGAGCTTGCACAGGTGCCTCCAGTAGAGTTGGGGCAGGAGGTCCAGCAAGCATGGAAGGGCATAAAAAAGGAGCCATTGCCTCCAGTCGGAGGCCCTCCAGAAACTGCGCTCCTCAATTGAACGAGATAGCCTTGTGACACAGTGCGGAGGCTTGATGCTTTGGAGGCGTGCGTTGACCTTGGCAACAGACCCCCGTGCACCTGCAAACCACATGAAAAATTTTAAATACTTGGAACATTTATTGAACAGTGATGTTCATACAAAAAAAAACATAAATGTACAAATGTAGTGGTTTGGGTAAGTGGGTATACGTTATTTATGGTGAAGACAGCTAAAAAACGAAGACAATGAGAAGGAACAAACACAACAGCTTCGTCCTGTCGTGTTTGTTCCTTCTCGTCGTTTTCGTTTTTGAGCTGATATATGATTAAAATAAGAACACCGACTTCACATAACAAGAAAAACAACTTCATTAAACGTTTCGCCTCCCATGCGGGAGGCATCATCAGTACATACACAGGAATGAGAGAGCTTCGGTGAACGCAGTCCTATCAACGCAGCTATAGTCAACGCAAATAGGACTGCGTTGACCGAAGCTCTCTCATTCCTGTGTATGTACTGATGATGCCTCCCGCATGGGACGCGAAACGTTTAATGAAGTTTTTCTTGTTATGTGAAGTCGGTGTTATTATTTTAATCATGACATCTCCCGGATTTTGGACTATTTTAACAAATATATGATTTTCTAAACTCTGGAACATGGACATCTCTGATATTCAAAGACTCCGAACCTCACAAACCCGGACATGAAAGAAACTTCAAATCTATTTACCTTAAATTAAAAAAAATGAAACTATACAGATGTTGCAAACTTTATTCTTAAACGAGATCAAAACCTTCAAACTCGACTTTACAGAAACCTTCAAAGCTTCTAAGTTTGCATGTTCTAACTTTCGCAGTGTTCAAAGATTGCACACGTTTCTAAATCGAATGTCAGCACTGTTCGAAAGTTGCAAAGTTAAGTTTGAACCTCCGTCAGGTTTGCGACATCTTTATTTACAACCGTACACTCTGCAAGAGCAAAGACGACATCGGTGCTTATTCATATTTGCTAAAACAATGCATCGATAAGAACGAAATTTTACCACTCAGGCTCGAGTCCCTAGAGAACACTCTTATCATCCATCAGTTTTGATTACAGCGATTGAAAACCGGAAAAACCGGTGATTGTTTCCTCGTGCTAGCAGTGTTGCGTTGTGTGCATGTGGAGCGCAATAAAGGATTACGGCAAGAACCTTGCGACACCAGGTCTGCATTTCGGCTGTAGTCGGAAAACAGCAACTAAATAAGATTTAGGTTTTTTTTTTTTTCATGCACGGCCATACATCAAAAAGGTTTCAGTAGTAACCCATGTAGAAGGCCTGCCGTGAGCTGGAAGATGAAAAAAGCAGCTCCGTGAACTGCCGCACTACCTCTTGGAGAACGCAGTGCATATACTCGGCACGCATTCCTTCCACCAGGTCAAAGGTTAGGGAAAATTATACCAAGTTGGTTTCGACACAACACATTTCACATACAAAAAGTACTTTTAAGGTTCATGAGTGCAGATGGACCCTTGACGCCATTCACAGGGTCCCCCAGTCTCTGCGCAAGCACCATATTTCGAGTAAGGGGCCCCGATGTCCTTGGAGCTGCTGCCTCATCAGCGACATCACGTACACATCCTGCAAATGAAAGCAGTGTACTACATTGAACTCAACAATGGAGATGTGATCGGATATACATTTCGAAACTGATAAAAGTAATTACTATTAGTAAAATAAGTAACTCATACCTTCCTTATGCTCGCCTTTCATGAGGCAGAACGGGCAGCCGAAGAAGCCGTTGAAACACACCATGTTCTGTACTGCAGCACGGGCAGGGGCATCCACGCTGCAGCATAACACAAATGCTTTCGATGCGTGATTGCGATCGCCATGTGTCCATGCCACAGGGATCACGTTGTTGACCTGGCCAACAAACTTAGTTAGGAAAGCCGACATATCCAGGTGAGATTTTCCAAACCAGAGAGCAGCTAGAGTTTGATAGTGTAAGCGGACAGATGGAGGCAGTTCGTTCACGGTGAACTGTATCGGCCACACTGACGTTTTGGAAGATTTAAAAATAGGGCTTCCGTCAGTTTTAAAGGTTAACGTCCGGTCACTTAGGCCTAATGAAACCTTCTGGCGCAAGGTCTTGTACAGAACACCCGTCGTAATGTCCGTGATGAGATCAGAGTTGCTCGATTCAAGCTTTAACAAGCTATTATGAAGGTCAACACACGTTTTTTCAATCAGCTGCTTGAGTTGTTTGTGAAGGTCAAGCATTAAGAAAAGATGAGCCATCCTGCCTTAGCTTCTCAGTCTTCTCCTCAAATTGACAAACATCGCAACTTGCAAGTGTATGACCAGCATTAATGACTGTACCACAGCTCGGACACAGGTAGTGATACTTCACTAAGTTGTCTTTTTTTTTTGGCCCACAGTTTTCGGAGCATGTATGCACTTGGTGGCACTACCGCGCAGCCGAACAAGTCATTAACTAATTTCAACAACTTGTCCTGACCAGGTCGATCGTCCGGAGACTGCGTACGCCATAATCATTGCGATGGCACCAGCTTTTGTGGTAGTCGAATGGGGCAATGTGCGATCCCCGAACTCTTAAAATCATAGAGTCAGGAGTTCTTCCACTGAACCTGGTCCCAACACTTCGTCGTCAACGTTTTCCGCTAGGTCTTCGCTTGACACCGGTCCCGACACTTCATCGTCCAGGTGTACCACTCGGTCCTCGCTAGACTCCGGTCCCCGCACTTCGCCGTCAACATGTTCTGATATGTATTCGCTTGACTCCAATCCCGACACTTCGTCGTCAATGTGTTCCACTAGGTCATCGCTTGACTCCGGTCCCGACACTTAGTCGTCCATGTGTACCACTAGGTCCTCGCTTGACTCCGGTCCCCGCACTTCGCCGTCAACGCCTTCTGATAGGTATTCGCTTGACTCCAGTCCCGACACTTCGTCGTCAATGTGATCCACTAGGTCATCGCTTGATTTCGGTCCCGACACTTCGTCGTCCATGTGTACCACTAGGTCCTCGCTTGACTCCGGTCCCCGCACTTCGCCGTCAACGTGTTTTGATAGGTATTCGCTTGACTCCGTCCCGACACTTAGTCGTCAATGAGTTCCACTAGGTCATCGTTTGACTCCGGTCGCCGCACTTCGCCGTCAACGTGTTCTGATAGGTATTCGCTTGTCTCCGGTCCCGACACTTCGTCGTCCATGTGTTCCACTAGGTCATCGCTTGACTCCGGTCCCCGCACTTCGTCGTCAACATGTTCCGATAGGTCTTCGCTTGACTCTGATCCCGACACTTCGTCGTCAATGTGTTCCACTAGGTCATCGCTTGACTCCGGTCCCCGCACTTCGTCGTCAACATGTTCCGATAGGTCTTCGCTTGACTTTGATCCCGACACTTCGTCGTCCATGTGTACCACTAGGTCCTCGCTTGACTCCGGTCCCCGCACTTCGTCGTCAACATGTTCTGATAGGTCTTCGCTTGACTCCGATCCCGACACTTCGTCGTCAATGTGTTCCACTAGGTCATCGCTTGACTCCGGTCCCAACACTTCGTCGTCCATGTGTACCACTAGGTCCTCGCTTGACTCCGGTCCCCGCACTTCGCCGTCAACGTGTTCTGATAGGTATTCGCTTGACTCCGGTCCCGACACTTCATCGTCAATGTGATCCACTAGGTCATCGCTTGACTTCGGTCCCGACACTTCGTCGTCCATGTGTACCACTCGGTCCTCGCTTGACTGCAGTCCCCGCACTTCGCCATCAACGTGTTTTGATAGGTATTCGCTTGACTCCGGTCCCGACACTTCGTCGTCAATGAGTTCCACTAGGTCATCGCTTGACTTCGGTCCCCGCACTTCGCCGTCAACGTGTTCTGATAGGTCATCGCTTGGCTCTGATCCCGACACTTCGTCGTCAATGTGTTCCACTAGGTCATCGCTTGACTCCGGACCCCGCACTTCGTCGTCAACATGTTCCGATAGGTCTTCACTTGACTTTGATCCCGACACTTCGTCGTCCATGTGTACCACTAGGTCATCGCTTGACTCCGGTCCCCGCACTTCGTCGTCAACATGTTCCGATAGGTCTTCGCTTGACTTTGATCCCGACACTTCGTCGTCCATGTGTACCACTAGGTCCTCGCTTGACTCCGGTCCCCGCACTTCGTCGTCAACATGTTCTGATAGGTCTTCGCTTGACTCCGATCCCGACACTTCGTCGTCAATGTGTTCCACTAGGTCATCGCTTGACTCCGGTCCCAACACTTCGTCGTCCATGTGTACCACTAGGTCCTCGCTTGACTCCGGTCCCCGCACTTCGCCGTCAACGTGTTCTGATAGGTATTCGCTTGACTCCGGTCCCGACACTTCATCGTCAATGTGATCCACTAGGTCATCGCTTGACTTCGGTCCCGACACTTCGTCGTCAATGTGATCCACTAGGTCATCGTTTGACTCCGGTCGCCGCACTTCGCCGTCAACGTGTTCTGATAGGTATTCGCTTGTCTCCGGTCCCGACACTTCGTCGTCAATGTGTTCCACTAGGTCATCGCTTGACTCCGGACCCCGCACTTCGTCGTCAACATGTTCCGATAGGTCTTCACTTGACTTTGATCCCGACACTTCGTCGTCCATGTGTACCACTAGGTCATCGCTTGACTCCGGTCCCCGCACTTCGTCGTCAACATGTTCCGATAGGTCTTCGCTTGACTTTGATCCCGACACTTCGTCGTCCATGTGTACCACTAGGTCCTCGCTTGACTCCGGTCCCCGCACTTCGTCGTCAACATGTTCTGATAGGTCTTCGCTTGACTCCGATCCCGACACTTCGTCGTCAATGTGTTCCACTAGGTCATCGCTTGACTCCGGTCCCAACACTTCGTCGTCCATGTGTACCACTAGGTCCTCGCTTGACTCCGGTCCCCGCACTTCGCCGTCAACGTGTTCTGATAGGTATTCGCTTGACTCCGGTCCCGACACTTCATCGTCAATGTGATCCACTAGGTCATCGCTTGACTTCGGTCCCGACACTTCGTCGTCCATGTGTACCACTCGGTCCTCGCTTGACTGCAGTCCCCGCACTTCGCCATCAACGTGTTTTGATAGGTATTCGCTTGACTCCGGTCCCGACACTTCGTCGTCAATGAGTTCCACTAGGTCATCGCTTGACTTCGGTCCCCGCACTTCGCCGTCAACGTGTTCTGATAGGTCATCGCTTGGCTCTGATCCCGACACTTCGTCGTCAATGTGTTCCACTAGGTCATCGCTTGACTCCGGACCCCGCACTTCGTCGTCAACATGTTCCGATAGGTCTTCACTTGACTTTGATCCCGACACTTCGTCGTCCATGTGTACCACTAGGACCTCGCTTGACTCCGGTCCCCGCACTTCGTCGTCAACATGTTCTGATAGGTCTTCGCTTGACCCCGATCCCGACACTTCGTCCTCAATGTGTTCCACTAGGTCATCGCTTGACTCCGGTCCCAACACTTCGTCGTCCATGTGTACCACTCGGTCCTCGCTTGACTCCAGTCCCCGCACTTCGCCGTCAACGTGTTCTGATAGGTATTTGCTTGACTCCGGTCCCGACACTTCGTCGTCCATGTGATCCACTAGGTCATCGCTTGACTTCGGTCCCGACACTTCGTCGTCCATGTGTACCACTCGGTCCTCGCTTGACTCCAGTCCCCGCACTTCGCCGTCAATGTGTTCTGATAGGTATTTGCTTGAATCCGGTCCCGACACTTCGTCGTCAATGTGATCCACTAGGTCATCGCTTGACTTCGGTCCCGACACTTCGTCGTCCATGTGTACCACTAGGTCCTCGCTTGACTCCGGTCCCCGCACTTCGCCGTCAACGTGTTCTGATAGGTATTTGCTTGACCCCGATCCCGACACTTCGTCGTCAATGTGATCCACTAGGTCATCGCTTGACTTCGGTCCCGACACTTCGTCGTCCATGTGTACCACTCGGTCCTCGCTTGACTCCAGTCCCCGCACTTCGCCGTCAACGTGTTCTGATAGGTATTTGCTTGACCCCGATCCCGACACTTCGTCGTCCATGTGATCCACTAGGTCATCGCTTGACTTCGGTCCCGACACTTCGTCGTACATGTGTACCACTCGGTCCTCGCTTGACTCCAGTCCCCGCACTTCGCCGTCAACGTGTTCTGATAGGTATTTGCTTGACCCCGATCCCGACACTTCGTCGTCAATGTGTTCCACTAGGTCATCGCTTGACTCCGGTCCCAACACTTCGTCGTCCATGTGTACCACTAGGTCCTCGCTTGACTCCGGTCCCCGCACTTCGCCGTCAACGTGTTCTGATAGGTATTTGCTTGACTCCGGTCCCGACACTTCGTCGTCCATGTGATCCACTAGGTCATCGCTTGACTTCGGTCGCGACACTTCGTCGTCCATGTGTACCACTCGGTCCTCGCTTGACTCCAGTCCCCGCACTTCGCCGTCAACGTGTTCTGATAGGTATTTGCTTGACCCCGATCCCGACACTTCGTCGTCAATGTGATCCACTAGGTCATCGCTTGACTTCGGTCCCGACACTTCGTCGTCCATGTGTACCACTAGGTCCTCGCTTGACTCCGGTCCCCGCACTTCGCCGTCAACGTGTTCTGATAGGTATTTGTTTGACTCCGGTCCCGACACTTCGTCGTCAATGTGATCCACTAGGTCATCGCTTGACTTCGGTCCCGACACTTCGTCGTCCATGTGTACCACTCGGTCCTCGCTTGACTCCAGTCCCCGCACTTCGCCGTCAACGTGTTTTGATAGGTATTCGCCTGACTCCGCTCCCGACACTTCGTCGTCCATGTGTTCCACTAGGTCCCCGCATTTCGTCGTCAACATGTTCCGATAGGTCTTCGCTTGATTCTGATCCCGACAGCTCATCGTCAACGTGTTCCGCGAAGTCTTCGCTTGACTCCGGTCCTGACACCTCGTCGTCAATGTGTCCCGCGAGGTATTCGACTGACTTCAGTTCCGCCCCCTATCACCAAGGCGTTCAACATTCAAAGAATTGTCATTTTTGTCAGTTGAGCTGATTTCTATGTTTGCTTCTCTTCCTTCGGACGAACATTCATCACTGCTCGGAAGCCCTCCGACAACAGAGCCAACGTCCACTCCTTGGTCATAGGCGTCTGAATTGTTACTGTAACTGGTTGCAGTCGGCAAGCTACCTTAGCCGCGGTTCGAAGGTTTAGCGGTGTTAACGCACCCAGCTCCATGAGTCGCCTGGTAACATAAATTGAAAGCGGTATGACGTACGGCTCATCTGCATTTAGATATAGCTTCCGTCGTTTCATTCTTTGTCCCGGAGTAGCCATATCACGAATATATCCGACGTCAACGTAGAATGTAAGAGACATTAGCCCTCGACACTAAATAAGTTGTGCACGAAACAGCCGGTGCGCGTCCCGTAAACCCCGTTACCGCCAAGAGCACGATGCATTGGATTGGATGCTGACGGCTAAACAAAAATGAAACTCCAGGACACCTCGTACACCGTGCGACCGTGCCCTGGTACTATGTAATATTTCTATGTAAAGACAAAAAAAAAAAAAGTTTGTGTTTGCTGTTTGAGTCAGGCGGGTTCGGGCAGTATCGCCAAACAACGCACTGGTTTTGAACCATCTCGGCGTCGACCAGGAATAAGAGTCACCCAGAGTCACCCACTTCGAGCTGGAAAAAGAAACAGGAAAGGTCACTTGAACGCAAACTTTGAGTCAGGTGAAAAAGAAATACGCCCGTAGCAGACGACGCGTAGTCTCAACAGTGTTCTTCGCCGGCAGTGGTACTTCAAGAACCTTCCACAGCCAAAGTAAGGAAAGATGCCAGCCTGCAGAGGACGTTCCTTGGACATGTACGCGCGCACTTGCCGGAACATCCTGTTTCAGTTTCGTTTCAATAATAACGACAGGTGGACGTCGCACTGTCGCTCCATTCTGTTGATCACAACAGTAGCTCAGTCTTGATTTTAAAGAATAATCCTCGAAATCGCAAAAGTACTCAATGCTAAAAAAAAAGAAAAATATTTGCGGTGTCATTTCATTTTATCCTCAATAAAGAATTGCTCACTAGTCTTTTTTTGTGTGTTTATTACCATGTTATTTATTACTCTAATATTTCTTCGAAGTGTTGTTTAATGGAAATAGCAAAACACGGCAAAAAACAGATTTCGTAAAATCTACTGATTTTTGTGCAAATTTACTTACTTTTTGTGGATCAATCTGCTGACTTTTGTTTTATCCGTCTAACAACACTGCGTCGTACTTGCTGTAGCGTGCGTTGGGTTTTTTTGTTCTCTTGCGCGTTTTGGAGTTTTGTTGTCATGCAACGTAGGTATCACGCAATAGATCCATGCGAAATGCATGCTTATGTTAAGTTCACTGATGGTGTGCAATTGATTTTTCCCACTTCCCTGGTAAAGAAGTTCACGCCTCGAAATGCTGCCGACTTGAACGCGACCCGGCTATACGAGGCCTACTGACTTTCAGATTTTGCCGACGACGAAGATGAGGACTTCTACAACGCCAACGTTATCCTTCCGGGCGGTAAGCCTAATTTATTAGGGGTAAAATAACCTTCCATGCTTTTGTGGATTAAAAACAGTTTGCGAGTGCGAAAGCTGGTTTCAAGCCATAAGGCAGCTTTTTTTAAAATTCAGGCGTGACCGTAGCAAAGACCAGTTTGGGCAGGAAGGGACTGGGGCAGTAACTCTTAACTGCTTTCCTTTCGTCTCAGTACGATTGTCGAACCTATTATACTCGTGTCAATAAAAGAAGGGTGCTATTTAACTTTTTTTTTTTTCAGAGAGTCTGATGATTTCCTGAAGAAGATGTAACTCAAGCGGTGCCCGATTCCTGGGATTTTGGATGGTAGTGCAACGCAGAAGTAGCCTGCAAGAAGGGCAAGAATAATAGTTTTGCTCTGTAATTTCTCTCGAAGACCTAAGAAAGATGCCATCTCCAAAGGATAACCACGAACATTTTAAGCTCATAGTGTCCTAAAAAAAATGGTTGAACACGACACACATCGACTAAACGCAAACTCGAGTGGGGACGGCAAATATTTAGTGTTTGTAAAATATCTATTATAGCAGGATAGGGCCAGCAGAACTTTGGAGAGGAAAACGTGAAATACAGAGGTAGAAAAGGATACAAGAGACAGACATCTCTGTATTTCACTTTTTTCTGTCCATGCCGAACGCGAAATGTTTTGGGGCAGTCACGTAGTCGGTGCTTACCTTTTGTACACTAGAAATAAAAATCGTAGCGCAGAACCAGTCCATTCTGTTGCAAAAATCATAAAAATAGCAACTGCCTTTTCTTCCAGGGTTAGGCCTAACTGCTCGTGAGCGAGTATTACGATAAAATAAGGAACTGAAAATACTCCTCATGCCCATTTTCCAATCACTTTCACTGGTGGTCGATGTCGTTCCGTATTACTCCTTTTGTGCATGAAAAGCTTACTATACTTCGTTTCAGCTTCCTTTCGAGCGCAGCCAAACCTACGTGTGGCCGGAGCCAATCACACGCCGGCAATAGGTCACGCGATCTCGCCTGCACTTTTGTATCACTCCGTTGCGCCACCGGTCGGCCGCGCCGCCCGCGCTCGCCAAGTATTTCATCTGCTACGGGTGTATCAACGATATCGTCTGCTACAGGTTTAAAAAATGCCCTTTCACGTTCTGAAAGTTAGTCACAGGGGACATCAGTACGTAGGCTGGCCGCTGGCATCTGTGTCCGAGCTTTCCACCTGTCCGGCATAGTTTTGAGTTGTAAGTACACGTTGCAAGGTCCCTGATCACCCGGCCGTTGATGTTTCCTTGTATTGTTTGGATACACCAGGGCTCGGGGCGCAGTCCTTTCCACCAGCTTCTCGGCGTTCAATGTGATCGGCAGGTAAAGGGGTGCCCTGATTTCGCCGCCTATTTGAATTGTGGTGGCCCGGACACTTTGCTTGTTTACAACGCATTCGCGGTACGACGCGGCCGGAGTCTCCTGCCGAATTTGAAAGTAGACAGCCATCATGACTTCTCGCGCCTGCCGCCCAAACGTGCCTTTGCGAAAGGGCGTTTTGAAGCGACTCCGTGAGGAAAGCAGCGAAGTACATGATTCGGCGGTTACGGGAACGAAATCACACAGAAAAACCGAGCGCTGCAGCCGTGTTGCCAGCGGATATACATGTTTTGACCAAACCACATGCATTTACGTATATTAATAGGAACATAAACTTCAGAGATTTGATTCCTTTAGTTGCAAATCATTCTCAGCAGTACACATCTGGAACATTGTGCAATTCTTACGCACAAAACAGTTATTTTAAAAGAAATTACTTTTGTGAACTACTTTGTGGTGCGTAGGAATGCTCTTCTCGAAGTTGCGAATTGTCCCTCATCCTTTCGCTGCGCTCGGACGAAAGCTGAAACGAAGTATAGCTTACTTATCTTGTGTGTACTACACTACTTGAGTAAATATTCAATTATTCTACTGTTTTCATTTAGCATGTCCAAGACCTTGAACGAAAAAAAAAAAAGAACTGGAAGGAGATTGGCAAGCGGTCGAGGCTTGATGACATCGCTGCAGATTTTAGAAAAAGCGAAAGGTGCAGAATTACCGGACACCTAAAACTTTTGCACTCTGAAGTTATGATATTCCAACAGTGGCAATGTATGTTTACCCAGACCCAGGAGACGAGGGCAGCCCCTCAAGAGGATATGATCCTTCGACATCTCCTCCAGGAGAAAGAGGAGAAAAAAAAAAAAAAAAAAAAAAAACTTCAGAAAGAGCTCGCCGAGGAAAAGGCTCACAGCCAGAGGCTGGGTTTGGCCCTTGCAATGAAAATTGGTGTGGATGCTTCTCTTTCTTATTACGAAATGAGTCTTTAAAAGAATGAGTTTTTATAACCTGCATTGGCGTCCAATTTCTACCTGATTTTTCAGAAGCTGCCTCAGAACCGCAATGGGAGAGGCCTGGTACTTTAAGCGAGGAGCCTTTCTTGGCTGAACCACCGTCCTTTGAAGGCTTTGAACTGCTCGTTAAGATTCTAGTGTACAAATATATTCCATCTTTTGATCATGCTCATTCGTGCATCTCATTCTGTTTAGAAGACTCGCCAAGTCTTTTAGTAAAGGAGGTCCCCAAAAGTCCAGTGCCATCAACCTCGTACAAAGGCAAGTTTTAAGCGTTTTCAGATTGTGTTGAGCTTTTACCTTTTAAATGACTGTCAAATGTAATAACAGGCAGCAAGACTATCCAGCCCGAGAACTGAGAAAAGTAGATCCGATTTTAATTTTGATACTCTCGAAAATACCTGCGAATTCCTGGAAGCCCAAATGCTGCGCTGGGCAGATGAATACACGGTGCCATTTGAGAGAAGGCAACCCTCATATAGTCACTGTAGTATATACGAACTTGTCATCTAGAAGAAGAGCTTATATGTTTGCTGCCTGACGTGGACCATAACTGTCCACCACTTACTGGCAAGGGAAGCAGACTGATTTATTCACAAAGAGAAACGAGAGCGAGTGCAAAATACTGGCATGACCGAGTTGATGTGCCATACACTCGATTCACCCTTAAGCTGACAGTGCAGTGGAAGGTATGCACTGGATGTACCAATCGGAGCCAGCAACATGCAACATAACTGTGCATTGTCATCGCGCCAGAGAGTGGGGTGACATCCCGAAAAGCTGGCTCTGAGATTGGTCCATCCAGCACGTATCTTCTGCTGCATTGTCAGCTTAGGGTGAACAGAGTATAGTGTGCAATGCGATCATATGAAAAAGGCAAAACTGTCATCAACAGTAATCCTTAATCTGTTTCTGAGGGTACCTCGTTCTGCAATACAAATGTACAAACACATGAGTGGAAACAAGTTGTTTTTGTGTATTTATTGTTAAAGAGAAAATTTGAAAGGCCCGTTCACACATTTACGTTCGGAGCGACCACTGTGCTTACGAACGAATACAACCGCTGCGACTTCAACGACAACTGTGCGCGAGGTGTACGTACACATGCAACCGCATGCAACCACGCGAATCAACAGCCAATGAGAAACGAGATTCAGCTCTTGCTCCTAGCCGATAGTAAGCGACCCAGCTACGCTTACAAACATGGCGGACGGTTTCCTGCCCGACGCGAGGTCCACCGTCCTCACCGGAGTAGCTGGAGGTTTCGGCTACGGCGTACAGTCACGAAGCTCTGCTGTGCGCCAACAATAGCTGTGTAAAGGCTGGTTCAGACATATGAAGCAAACCCGTTATCCCCGACTGCGTCCGTAGTGACCGGTACGACCGCTCTGCACCGCGCGTACATTCCTGCAACCACTGCAACAAGTGCAGTGCGTCGGCAGCACGGCGACCGCCTCTCCTCTGCTGTCAGCTGTTTCAGCGGTGCCTCTAAAAAGAAGGGGACGCGCTGCCACTCACTTGCGTAACAGAAAATAGACAGACCGTCTTCTATACCCACAAACTTTTTTTTTTCAGGATACGCTTGGGCCGGGTAGTGCATTAAAAAAAGAAAAAAAGATGCAGTACGCCGTCTTGCACGATCACGACTCTAATACACGACTTTGCCAACAGTACAAATCTCGCCACACGCCTTTTCTACGATTATAAAATACAATGTAACCTTAGCAGCGATATAGCAACGTAGAAATATAATTTCGTGATCAGATAGACGCTGCGAGCGTACAGGATTGCTAACACTAATCACCTTTCTCGGGTGATGAAAACGCGGGAAAATTCGCATCCTTTATACGGTACGCACCAGTAATACCTTGAAGTGCACATGATAGCCACACTGCACCATTATTCAAGAAATTGGGAATTGTTCCAATCACAAATCATTATGAGTATAAACTTGCCGTGGCATATAAAGCAGCAATAAACCACCCGGGAAACAGTCTCCTTTCTCTTTGCTCCGTTCACTCACAAAACACTTCGTATGCCACCCGCCATGCCGACGCCTGGACGGTCCCGCACTCGAGAACAAACTACGGAAATCAGATGGTGAGATACCAGCTACCCAAAATGTTAAACTATTTTTGTCGCGTAATATTACAATTGAAAACTGTTCTCACCAACGCATACTCTCTTTACTAGTTTCGTGAGCAATCTGATTGTGTACTCTTGAGAGCGTTTTTTTTTTTTTTTGAGTGCCTCTTCTGCTGTGTCTGTTGGGGGAGGAGAGGGCACTGTCAAGCAGTTTTGTACTGCTTTTTTCCCTGCTCCCTCTCTTACGATACACGAATGCAAGCACGGAGAGGCGAGCTGAGCGCCGGCAATGTGTACGCGGCTTTGGAGAGGCGGCCATTCGATTTGACACGCCCACGGCTCAACGGCGGAGGAATGTTGTGCACCTGCGTAACCACAGTCCAAGGCAACACTGCACCAAGGCTAGCCGACGCTAGAGTCACTATAGAGCGGCGATGTGAATATGGCTGTGGAGGGGTCACAGCGTGTATCGCGCCTATCATTGGCAGCTCCATTTATGTCAGAGTGGTCTGCTTTTGTAAATTTTATTTGCTTATAACTTCCCGATTAATTTTTATTTTGGAAAGCGTTTTTTTGTTGTTATTGCGTCCCTATTGAAAATACTTCTAAAGGGCCCATCAGCCTTGAAGGATAACGGGACCTCACAGGCCTTCAAAAACCTTCAAAAATACCCTTCAGGTATACCCCTCAGTAAAAACCCTCCAGCCTCACAGCCCTTCAACCCAAACCCCTTAGCCCATCAACCCTTCAGACGCCCAAATGATTGTAAACCATAGGCAAAAAATCAGTTCAAAACGTTATTGAAAATTTATTGCGGACATTGAGTTTTTCATGCGCATTAAAACTCCAAAAGACGGTAAAGACCAACGCTTGTTCAAACCCGGGCGCAAGCAGCTGTTGACGAAAGAGATCATATCAAATAGGAACAACTGACTTCTTTATCACAACGAAAAATATCTTTCAAAGTACTCAGAATGCCGTTGGGTAAATTCCTGATGTACGGTAGTTCAGCTAATAAAACCGAGCAGGTGCACCTGACGTACGCATACACAGTCTCAGTAAGCACGTTTAGCGAAAACTACGAACTCGCAAGCAGATCCCGTCACTGTTGAGAAATCCCGAGCAGAGTCACGGTTTCGTCCAAGATGTCGTCGGGGTGGCGTCTTCGGCGTATTTTTCGCTCGCTGGATGCTTCTGAAGCCGGTCGGACGAAGAGGCGCAAGGAACAAGGCGGGACAGCGGCCGTCATCCGCCGCCTCAGGACCCACAGTGCCATGATCCTGGTGCGCAGGCACTACATGCGATGGGACGCTGATCCCGACTGCCAGGCTTCCTGCGAATGGGCCGACACAAGCCACCATCCCGTTGAATGCGCTGAACATGATGGCGCTCGAGCGGTGCTGAAGGCGGCCAACGCCGAACTGGGGTTCACCTGCGAAACAAAGGAAGAAATGGCACGGATTAAAACAGACCAAGGGGCGAGCCCTCAAAGCAGTGCTTACCTTTCTGGATGGAGGAAACCGGTCTGTTCCAGATCTCCACGGCGGTGAGAAATAAAACGCCCACAAGTCGAAAGGAGATGGCTATAGCGGCCTCCTAACTTCCTCGGCTTCCTCACAGCGCTCTCTCCCGCCGGCAATTGGAGAAGCGTGCTGTCCGGCCCTGGCGGTTTTGCACACTCTCTCCATTGCCGGGCTGAGAGAAGCGCAGTGTGTGTGTGTAGGCGTTGTAAAAGAGGGGGGATTTGAGTTGCCTGTCCGTGTTTTTGACGACGACAAAAAAGAGAGGACTTCCCGACTCTGGTGAAAAGCAAAAATGGTTTTGTTTATTTTTTTCCCCCTTTTTTTTTTGGAGCGTCCCCCGCAGGGAAACCGGTTCCCGGGACGAGTCGCTGCCGCTTCGCCCTCGCAACCTCCCCAGCGTCCCTGTTTTTGGGCAACGCTCTGCTCTCTGCTAGCCCTTTTTTATTATTGTTAGTGCAACAAGTAAAGCTTGTTCGCCTCAAAACGCCGCTCGGCCAACAACACTCGGCCCGCGGCTTGTCGATTCTCCACATGGGGCGATCGAACCCGTAGCCCCCTTGGCGACCGAACACCCGGCCAGTGACAGACGGGTCGAGGAGCCCAGTCGTGTTTGATAGAAGAGCAGTAATAAAAAAAACTGACCGTACACACATACGATCGACATTCTCCAAATACTTATTTTTTACCCTTTGCGAACAATACGTAGCTATGTTCTAATTCCGCGAAATGTGTTTTCTCCACCTAGGCCGTGGCCTCACAGACATCTCAAGAAGCCTGAAGATTTTCCCGACCCCATTAGAAAAGTTCGTGACAGGCTTTCAGGCATTTAAAGGCATTGTAAAGGGCACTTCACACATTTCAGGAGAGCCTCTGACGGGGCCAGCGAACCCATCAGGAAATATCGGTGCCCCCTTCAAACATCACAAGAATTCCTGAAGTCCCCTTCACACCCTTTAAGGAATTCCTGAAGTCCCCTCAGAGCGATTTTCAATAGTGGTTGCTTGCTGTCACTTAGCACAAGTTTCAGACCAGTCAGAAAATGATTGGAGGGGCCTTTTAAAGTAAGAGTTTGCTTATGGCACTTCCTTCTTTTCACCAATCCTATGCCAAAAACCTACTCGAAATCTATCTTAAAATGTGCTCCAAACCTGTGCAAAGTTTACTTGAAAGCTATTGCAAAAGTCGCCTTGAAACTGTGTTCACGAACCATGGGCTTTGTTGAAAAAAGAAGCTGGCCCCTGGTGGGATTCGAACCTGTGCCAGTGCCGGTCAGTGCATTTAAAAATCAATGCCTTCGTCTACTCTGCCACTGTCGCAAGTTTGGATGGGTGTATGTAGGTGGGCATTATAAACCACACACTGGCACGTCTGTGGTAGCAAATTGACACGCTGGTGAGATTCTCCACGGTATTATTAGTTTTCAGGAAACCATTCCGGAGCGGAAAAGTCTACCGACCAACCTTCACTGGGCCGAGCTCCTTTACCGTCAGCTGACCAGCAACCGGGCAAGTACAGAAATGCTCAAAAGGGGCAGAGAGCAGATTTCTAATATAGTTTGTTTACGGTGGTAATTCACTCTACGGGCTCTAAGGATCCTGAAAATGCCAGAGTTGTGATCATGCGCAGCATATCTTTTTGTTAAAAAAGCAATTCAAAATGGCAGCCACAATGACAAAGGGTGCCCATCAACAAACAGCAAGGGAAGGTTTCCCGCGCCCCCGACCGGCCGACCCCTATGGAATTTCTCGAATGTGTACGTGAATCGTAGCCCTGACTTTGTTTCTCAACGGCCAGACTCTTTTCTTGCACCATTGTGTCATGGAACTATCGAATCTATCCTCGCAAGCTCGAGAGACCGGAATGAACAGCAGACATGGGGGCCATAATGTACGACGCAATCCCGATGAGCGACATTGATGACGGTCATTGGAAGCGTGTGCTCTTGGAAGCATACCAGCGGATACATGACTCCTGGGGAAGAAGGCGAAGAGAAAATGCATTTTACTGTTTTCAAAACGATGATTACAGTACTGTTTCCCACACTGCGGAAAATGTGTTTCTCTCGAAGTATTATTTGTAACGAGTCTGAAAAGGGAAAATGATTTTCGCAATCTTTGGAAAATGTAGCCTTTTCTTTAGTCGAATTTTACCGATGGACCAGGGTGTTTCCTTCGTAGAGAATAGTTTGAATTTATTTCTATTGCAATGTGCTCAATATTTGGTCATATAGTCTGAAACTTTTAATATGCACTAGCTGGCACCTACTACACAATACAAAACCAAAACCAAGCTTCTTCAAAAACCTGGTTGCACCCTCTTTACCATTCTCTGATTTGGAAAGGGAGTGAGGGGCAGGTTGTCTCACAAGCTGCACCGGTGGATGTTGTATAAGGGCAGGGAGCTTTACCATTTTTCCTCAGTGTGAGCAATTTTCTTGGGGTTAAAGAAGATTAGGAAAGGGAAAGCAAGTATCACATTTCGGTAAATTTCTGCCTGTAGTATACTTCTTTTGAGCGCAGGTTAGCAAAAGGCGAAAGCATTTTGTGATTCATTCGGAGCAATGGAGCAAATGTGTCAACTCTCCACAAGGAAAAGTGCACTTTGACTGTGCATTGTCATGTGCTATGCAAATACATTCTAATTGGGGCCCATCTTTTCCACTTGCCAAGTTCGCTGAAACAGAGTTTGGTCTGTTGATCCTTTTAGTGGATTTCAAGAGCCATTCTTAGGAGAAAACTATCTCCTTGTCCCAAATACTTCAGATAAAATAAGCTCTGCACCTGAATGCAAGTCAAGATAATACTGCTGGCATATTGTGTCTATTTTGGTGCAATATAAGAAAAGTACAAGCTTAGCCTTCAGCTCCTGATCGTTTCCTTCCGTCGTATGCGGCTGAGTGTTCGCTGAAGTGTTACTGAAGTGAGAGCTTATGCTGGAGGCAAAGCTGTTGCTATTTTTCTTCTGTGGCAACAAGGTATGGTATCGAATATTTAAGACAACGCTCAGACAGGGGACACAAAAAGGGGACAAAACACGATCAAGTGTCTTGTGAGACTTCGTCTTGTTCTGCCCCCTTTTTGTGTCCCCTGTCTCAGGGTTGTCTTAAATCATGAATGTAAACCACCTCGCCTGCGCCTTATCACTCATTATAGTATCCGAATTGGTAAGGATTTCTAATCTAAGCAAATATACTATCTTGTTTGCAGGAGTCCTGCTGCCAGAGCCCGCTCTATCATGTGCAGGCCCTGCACCATCAGTGCTGATTGAAGGATATGGATAGGTAAGTGACCAAAATTGCTATGAAGGAACAATGAACACGATTTAGGAACGTTGTTTGACGACTAAAATAGGCTTCAGGCATAACCCAAGGAATGTTGACCAATTTTTGGCCCGAAACATCGCCTGCGCGCCGCACAACTTAATAGACTGAGCTCACTAATCGTTGGCGCATGCATCACGCCACCATAACTGTAGTTCACAGGATGCTGATGGCAATACACTAGACAGCTCGTGCTTTGCTCGCGTAGCCTAGGCTTGCAGCTGGCTTGTGGCACGTGCAAAAAAACTACAGCTCCCACGACACATTGCGGCAGCGGCGACCATATTTATGGTCATATTTACGGCCATATTTACTCGAGTCCGTTACTTTCCTAGTCATGGAACTTCCCCGTGACACTATAGAAGCACTCTGTATGCTGCAAAGCGTGACTGTGCAGTGACGCTGGCGTAGACAGTTGAATATAATTGAACAACAGATGGGCATTCAATAACGCAGTGGTTTTTTTGGTGAGTTTGCGTAAACGTCCACAATTACACCTTCAAAGGGACATCCCCGCGTCAACACCGCTGGTTCCTCTCTTAAAGCTTGGCATTTTAGTGAAGGTATGTTGAAAGTATTCTTGTATGCAAGGAATTGTCAAGCAAACAGAGGATAGCACGAGTATATTAATGCGTTAGTAGTGCTGCAACTATCAGCATACACCGACGCATCTGCGGTGGTTTCTACCTACTCTCGACAGGAGCTTCTGTCCCTGTATCAAACTTCGGCGGAAGTTTCATGATCAAAAGACTATTTAAGGACTCTGGTTTCCCATTCAAAAGTAGTGTACGGCTTCTTCCTCATTTATTTTCTCATTCTCGATGTCCACGGTGGGTTCTTTGCTACTTACCAACACAACTAAGTCTTTGTTTGTTGGAGCACCGCACACCACCACAGTGCAGTCAACATCCACGTAGAGTTTGCACAGCCCCTTGAAGACCTAGCACCCTCGAAGAAATAATTTTTCAGTGCCCTGAGTACTCCTGGAATTTATTTGCATTCATTGTATTTCTTAAACATTAAGGTGCAGGCGTGTCAGTTATGTCTTTATTCGAATATCGAGAAAACTTTGTTTCAGCTCTTTTGTTTAAAACTTAGGGCCAAGCAAACTCGTGACAATAAAATGGCGTGTGCACTTAACCCGCAACAGCACATGATCTTGTTGTATGGCAGTGTGATTATGAAGTTCTACATTGGGTTGATAATGTGACCAATACTCACTGTTTTGCCAAACTGTGGCAATCTACTAGATGGAATGTTTTCTAGATTAGTATATTATAGTGTTCACAAGCAAATTCTTATTGAATGCAGGTTCACCTTGGCAGTGGGTTGAAAGTGCCCAAGGCGAAGCTAGACGACTTGGTGGCGAAGTTGCCGGAGCAGCGATTCGTAAAGGACCTGCCTCGGTCCATTTACACTACAGCGAAGGTCTGCGCTCGCAGCGTGACCGGCGAGCCCAGCCGACACCCGCGGAGATGGTGGCCCTTGCAAGTAAGTGCATAGATCAGGGGTGGCCAGGCTAACCGAGCCTGAGAGCCCCAAACAAAACCACGTAACTTCCAAAAGCCGCGGGACCGGGCGGGGGGGGGGGGGGGGGGGGTGTGGGAGGGGGGGGGGGGGTTGGGCAGACTTCTGTTCAGAGCAATAAACGAAACTCGAACTACTTTTAATCTATCCGAGTCAAAAGCAGTCTAGGTAGAAGTAGCACAAGACTACCAAACCGCAGCCTACCTTTTTGGGGAAATGCTCCTGTGACCGGGATGGAGGCGGAGGTGTTGGGGGGGGGGGGGGGGGGAGGAGGGAGCCGCGAGTCGCATTTTAACACGCGAACAGCCACAGCTTGGCCACGCCTGGCATAGAGTGTCAAAATATTTACATGAATGACAAGGGGTCGACTTTCAAAACATAATGTAGTATTGTAGAAAGTTGAGCGAGTTGGTAGATGTCTTAAAAGCAGTGAGTTGCAAGATGTACGTGCTGTCCTTGTTCAAGTCTTTTTTAAGTTTAAACTATTTGTAAAACCAAATATGTATTAAGGTGCACTTTGAAAACTAAAAGGAATGATAACGTTGAAGTATTAGACAACTAAAATTTAATAAGCGAACTTGTGCTCACAAGCAAAATAAAATTGGTGGCAACTAGCGTTGGCGGTGTCGATGTCAGCGTGACGGGTAAGACCTTACTATAACCCAAGACTATCTGCCTGCAGCCGCCATGTGCTTCCTGTTACACACATGCGACAGCAAGAACATTTCCTAGACTAGAAAAAACAAGCTTCGTGGTTATATTTAAGTGGAACATTCCAGACAAGCTACCAGAGGATAAAAAGAACTACCGGTTCTCAATATTGGGCCTCTGCCCGAGAGCAAAATGTGCTGCCACCTTGTGACCTTGGCCATGCACGCTGCATTATGTTTTGTGAAAGATTTGCAAACGCAATCCCTCTGCTTTTTTGGCTTAAAGGGCCCCTCCTACAATATTTATGCTTCTGCTTTTTTCGCGCTCCCTGCGTTTTCGGGGGTTCGGGACATTTGGGGTACGCAGACGAAACCGCAAAAGAATGGTGCATCATATTTTTAGTTGACAAGGCGCGGAGCAGTTGTATCGATGGTGGCGCAGCGTGCTGCGAAATGCGCGCGGGAGATGACTTTAACGGAGCTGGCTTCCCGATTGGCCAGGTGCACCAAAAGTTTATTTCTGAGCACGGAATAATAAGTGTGACTGTTCTTACCTCATAATTATTTATAAAAGTTGTTTTTATTGAGCTTTAAGAATAAGAAAAACACTAAATGTACATTAATAAAGCGCAAAAACAAGAAACAGCAAAAGCAAGCTGTTTGGGACATGTGAGCTTCCGTGCGGCATTCATGTCGCGGAAACTGAAACCAAACTAGCAGACGACGCATTGTACGCACATGCTCTCGCTTCTCATGCACTTTTACGAAACTCAGCTCAGTGAGTGGGGACCCCGATCACTCCCGCGGCATGCGGGGGGCGACGATGAAGGGACGATGCACGGATGCAAGCACTGAGAGGCGAGCTGAGCGCCGGCGATGCGTACATACGTGGCTTTAGAGAGGCGGCTCGCCCACCGCCCAGCGGCTCTACGGCGAAGGAACACTGCACCGCTGCATAATGCGAATCCAAGGCCCCACTGTATCAAGGACAGCCGACGCTAGAGTCACTATAGAGCGACGATGTGGATCCGGCAGCGGAGGAGTCGCCGCGTGTTTTGCGCCTACCATTGGCAGCTCGATTTACGTCAAGCAGTGGCCCACTTTTGTAAATTTCGTTTGCTTATAGTGTCCTGAATAATTTTTATTTTGCAAAGCGGTTACCTAGTTTCTTAGTGTAATTGCGTTGCCTGCGGTGACTCTCGGTGCAAGTTTCAGACCAGTCAAAAAATGATTGGAGAGGCCCTTTAACTATCTGTATGGATGGAGACATTTCTGGGAATGGACGGAGACATAATCCCTGAAAATCAGCTCTTAAAATTATTAGTTACATGGTCATGGATGTTTTACAACCTGGATTTAGGTTGAGTGGTGTCTTTGGCCAGGTGTTTTGGCACTGCCAACCTAGGTTTATAATTGCCAGTATATCCACTTGTGGAATGTTTTTGTTAAAGTGTTTACCATATGATTTGTAGACTTGCACTGAATATTTAAAATAAAATGAATTGAAGGATATGTGTCCGTTCTGTCCTTCATCTTAATGTTCCTATTAATTCTTCCGTGGCATATTACCGTTAAGATTTCATCCATTAAAAAAGAAGTAATTTTTTCAATGTTATGTATAGTTAAGAGTTCAAAACCATATGCTTTGACCTTGATAGATCTACTTGTAAGTTTCAAATTATGTTAAGCCCACACCAACCTGAATGTACCGATCACATTTGGACAATACTTGTCATTCATGGTCGCTCTGGAATTGCGCTTCCCTATTGGTAGAAAGAGTAATTCTGTCTTTGTGTTGTGCATTTCTAATGCTTCAAAATATTTACAGGGAATAAGCCTTTAAATGTATTATATTATGTTTACAAAATTATAACAAAAAGAAAAACACAAGTTTAAGTTTTCTTCCTTGCACAGCTGTTTAACACAGATATATTTACAATTTCTCCAAATGGCCTGATGTACGATGAAAGAGCGAAGAAGCCAGAGCCGAGCGGCGGCAGATACTGGAGCTACAGACGGTGGTACGGGACACCCTAAAAAACTTCTTGCCTGATGTTGCGAGGCAGAGAAAAAATAGGGCGCAGGCTCCGAAAGAATAAAATGGAAGTGATTCAATATACCGTTTCACACTGGAATCATTTGCACAACGGCAAGTACATACTAGTTAAAACAGTGTGACAAGTCAACCAATGTGACCAGTTGAACCACCATGACACGTTCAACCACCATGCCCAGCTCAACCACCATGACCAGTTCAACCAGCATGACAAACCATCATGACCAGTTCAACCAGTATGACCAGTTCAACCACATGACCAGTCAACCAGTGTGACCAGTTCAAACCACCTTGACCAGTTCAGCCAGTATGAAACTGGTCAAACTGGAACAATAACCAAGTTTGAAACTGGTACCAGTTTGAAATGGTTACCAGTTTGAACTGGTCTTTCCAATAGGGTGTCAATCTTTGTTGCCTCAATTCACTTATTCAGCTTGAATCTGTTTCGCAAAAGACGCGACCGCGTGAAAGAATGTAACCCCCCCTTCTAGACTCCGCTTCTCTTCAATTCAGGACGCAGCGAAGCTAGCGCGCTAACACGCGGCTGCAAGAACATCGAGGATTTCGAGAGCACGCCCGCCGTTGTTGCAGTCAAACTACGAGCTCGCGCTGAGTGCTTGCTACGCTCGGACGCCAGCCGAGCTTCTGGCCGCCCCGCCTCCATTTCCAGCGTTAGAGCGTGCTGAAATGCGCGCGCGCGCCTGCGCATTTCAGGCTACGACATACGTCTCACTGGAATGCCTGGGGAGAGGTTTCGGGGCTGTCCCGGTGTCCTGCGCCTTCACCACACCACCTCCCTTTTCTCTTGTCACCTCTGTCACGTGATTCGCAACAGCGCGCGAGCTACACGCTGATAAGCATCGAGATCCGGAAGGGTGCGCCTGGCAGCCGCTTTTTTCTTTGTCTGCTTGTTGTCAGTTGCAGTTCGAACTTCGCTCGTCCTACCTGCTTCGATCTGTCGCCTAACCCTGCGGTCTTATTAGGATGAGATATCGACAACGTATTCGATGTGCACCAAAGCTATCAGTGTTCGAAAAGTCCTACCCGTATATCGGTAGCAAGCGATTCTTCAAAGAAGTCAGGAACTCTTGCGGTTTGGTTGGGTTCGGCAAATGACAGCTTGTGCGCCGCATCGTGTTGAAACTTCCAATTAGCCGTTCCCTCTCGTTTGTCTTTGTCTGGTTGTCCTGCTTTCACCGTGTTGACAAATATCACGGATTGCATCTTTCAAGTCCGCTATTATTATTGTAAGTGCACTGCAGCCTACTTCTTTGCAACGATTGACCGTTCTTCTACGCGTACTCTTCCAGATTATCTACATAATTATGCAGCGTCTATTCTCGCGGCAGCCGGCAGAATAATTTTCCCGGATATCTACCTTTATAGTTTAAAATTACCTCGGTTTTTGTTTGCTTTGCAATATTCTCAGTTGTATAAAAGCTTAGAGTGCCTCTCACATTTCACAGATCGCTTGCACGTTTGTACTTGTCTGCAGAAGAGGTAATAACCTTCGAGGAGAATGAAAAGCAATATTTTGTGTCTGTTTTCCTGTCCATTTGCAAGAACCTACGCGACCACATTTGTTCTACGTCTTTCCTCCATGTTATAAACAGGTTTATCAGTTTCGGGACGTCTTAAATAAGTTTAAGAAAACCAACCTCCCAGACGATACCCATTTAGGGCTAGCGCATAATTTGCCAATTCGCATGACACGTTCAAACGTGTGGTCACGTGCCAGGTCGAATGGGCGTAATCGTTGGCAACCAGACCGCCAACTTTCGGATCCTCATCATGTCCTGCTTCTTCGCTTGCCTTGCCGCATTGATCCGCTCCCTTGCTTCCTCGGCTATGGCGTATTTCCGTAGGCGGCCACGTTTGCCTGCTGTAGCCGCCGTAGATGTAGACGCTACTGCCGATGTCGAGGCGGTAGATGTAGACATGGTCGCCCCACAGCCCCTCGCATGAACTTCGGACTCGACCACAGATCAAGTCCGAAGCGCAAGTGACCCGCCGGAGGCAGCGCGCCACGTCTTCCTTTTGCACACGGCGTTCCGGCGAAGACATCACGCTCTCCCACTGCGCAGGGGCATCACGGCTTCCATGGCAAAGCATCTGCGTTGCTGTGCTTTTCTTTGAGTTTTATTTCTTAGGCGCGTCCGCTTTGACCTTGAGCGGCGAGTTCATGATGACGTATTTTAGAGCGCAGCTCTTAGGGGCCCGTTTCCGGCTTGAGCGGCGTCGCCGTCGCCGTCGCCGTCGCCGTCGGCGTCGCCGTCGGCGTCGCCGTCGGCGTAACCGCGCGGTGCATCATGGGAAATGTCCCATAATGCACCGCGCGAGCCCCCACCGGGGTCACGTGACCTCGTGGGGGTTCACGTGACCCCCAAAGTCACGTGGCTCCCCTGAGGTCACGTGACCCCCTCCTCGAGGTCACGTGACCCCCGCCGATGTCGCGTGACCCCTCGATGACGTCATCGTCACTGATGACGTCACCGGCATCCACATCGTCATCGTCATCATCACTGATGACGTCACCGGCATCCACATCGTCATCATCAGTGATGACGTCCCCGGCATCCACATCGTCATCGTCATCATCACTGATGACGTCACCGGCATCCGCATCGTCATCGTCATCATCACTGGTGAAGTCATCAGTGACGTCACTAATGACGTCATCGGTACCCGCATCGTCATCGTCACTGATGACGGCAGCAGTGACGTCAGTGATGACATCATCGGCATTGGGGTCACGTGACCCCCAAGGTCACGTGACCCCCCCCTGGTTAGTTTAACCCCCCCCCCACTGCCCTTCCCTCCTCCTCCTCAAGAGCTGCGCTCTAATTCGGCGTTACAGGGAGTTGTAAGCGGCTTTCATTTTTTATGGCCACCTTTTGGGCACAACACCGACGCCGCCTTTTCCTGGAATAGGACATACAGGGCCTTCGCCCTAATAATTACTTGAGTGAGTTGTCGTATGCCGCTCCGCGGCTTCCAGGAGGTTTCATTCAAGTTCATCCCACAAAATACAACTACCTTAGTATATTGCGTGAGTACTCCAGTTGAGTGCAGCCCATCAGAGTACAAGATGCGAGAGCGTATAACTCTTTAGCAGATAGACGGAAAAGTGGGGTGTCCACCCCTTCTAGAACGGAGAGTTTAGTATGGCCTTCAGAGCGCATAACGAATAGGCGTCTAACTACGCAAACTGTCTAAAGGTCAAACCGTTGATGCTTTTCGGGCGGACCTTGAAAGGTTTTGCCCACGAGCACTTTTGATATTGAATAATATACGTTCTCAACTAAATAGGGTACTGCAAAACTTGCCACATACGACCGCGCTTTCCACTAGTCAACATACACAGATGGACAAGGTATAGGTAGCTTGCTGCGGGTCTATCGATAGGCAAATATTTAGGTTTGGTTTTGCCTTTCAAAATGGTCAAACCGGAAGGATCTCAACCCCATAGAAATAATGAAGTTATGACGAACCCCTTTAAGAAAACCTTTTTTTTTTTTTTTTTTTAGTTCAAAATGTTTAAAACAACTCAAGCTCCCTCGCCGTCGCTTCCGTCTTCAAGCTGATGCGAAGAGATTTTGGTTCTTGGGATCTTTTTGGGATCTCTCGACGATGGTAAATAAATAAACTGCTGCCGCGTGTGCCTGGCTTCGATATCATAATGCGCTCAAATATACACCGCAGAGAAAGAAGCAAGAACTAAAAGATCAGGGAACAGAGCGAATAGAGAGAGCCGCTTCCTCGAGACCAGAATGAGATATGTCTCTCGCGCTTGACTGCTCCCGGCGAGAATCGAACAATTTCTCTCCACTCCTCACTAAGAATTTTGTGTCCGCCTCTTTCTCAGCGTTCTTCCTTCGTCGCATGTCTCACGTTGAGCACACTGGATTCATGTCGAAGGGGGCCAGGCATGCGAAACATATGATTAGCGAGGAGGTACATTAACTGAATGTCATAAAAAGAATGAACAAATCATTTGGCTCACCTTCTATGCCTTCTAACAAAATAATTAAACGTCTGAGGTTTATGTAACAAGACAACAAAGAGCGATCTAACAAACTGAAGCAAAAGTTTTTTTTGCTTTTTTTATTTTATTTAAAACAGCTGAAATAGCGACTGGACAGAGTTGCCACTAATTTATTTCCTAAATCAAGCACTATGAAAACACAAAACTAAAAATATTTGAGGTCTTAAGCTGGGACGCGCTGCCATTAATAAAAACATATTGTCCAGGCGATTTTCTTAGATCATACTCTTGGCTCTCTAAGTTGTCCACTTGAAATCAGACACTTCAAGCTTCACACTTCATCTTAGTGTGGTTCATGATGACGATAAAACAGAATTGATTAAACCGAACCAGATAAATTTCGGCACCCAAAAGCGACAAAAACATCGACCCTTTTAAATAAGAATTTAACTTAAGCCAATGAAATAATATTTCAATATTTTCTGCGTCTCTTTTTTCTAATAGTGAAGAGCGAGCGCCCTCTTTTACTTTGATGTGAAATTGGACTAAATAATAAAAATGTATATTTGGTTAGCAATTTTTAATGAGGAGTGATGTCTTTTATAAATTTCACACTATGAGTGCACGATGTGCCGTATCTTTCCGAAACCTGAGTTGGCAGATTAATAAAAGTGTGTTCTATCCACTTGTCTTTCGCGGTACATTGTTCGGGTATTAAATGTGAATAATTTTGAAATATCTTTTTTGTTATAGCATGGTGTCTAGATTGCGTGTTCGACTGATGAGGTTTACGTCCCTCCCATACACCGAAAGGAATCCAGAAGAGGCAAACAAATAACAGGCTCCAGTGTGTCGTGCTGTCGGATGTCGCGATCCTGGCGGTAGGTTGTACAAGTTTCGGCAAGCGTTATTTCAACTCGTGGTTGCTGATGTGTTTTTGTAAACTGCAATGCTAAAAAGCGACCTATACACCAGAACAGGCATTTGCTGTATTTCCCTTTGCAGCGGTTTCACCATCAGGATCACGGCAGACAACTGCATGCCGTTTTTATAACGTCACCAGGTGGGAATCGAGGGATCACAATTGGATACACGGTAAACACACCAGTGGAGACGCGTTTCAAGTTCCATGTCTATACATATAGACAATTCTCAACTGTACTTCAGAGGTGCGCAGATTTGCGAGTTCAGGGACCCCATCTCAATTCAAACGTATATACCTCCGTACATTTCTTTGATTTGAGATTATTGTTAGTTCATCTATAACGTACAATAACATAGACGTTCAAGAGACCGCCTTCAGAGATGCAAGTTTACATAAATATCGCATATCATTCACCCCAAACCCGCAACTCCGTGTATACTGCATACCGACGTAGAAGACATAATGTCAATGTAAACGTTAAATTCGAAAATTAAATTTCAATTAAACCACGCGTCCGTGGTGTACTTCCGGTGCGTTCATCGGGAGTCGCGAGGGCTATATTATAGTGAAAAAACAGGCCGTCATCAACATTTTGGAAACAAAAGCTTAACAACTATTGAAAGCGCTCACGCCATTTTTTGCTTTCAGTTTGGATGTTGAAACCAAAGTAGCCTCCTTCTCATGATTGTTATTTTTCTGATCGTAGTCTGCCTGGGAACGAAACCCATTCTTTCAGCTCCAACGGTCTGACATTTCAAGTAGTTTGCATAATTTGACAAGTGTGTACCATTTTTTTTTATTGGTATAGTGGCTCTGACTTAATTTACCAAACTCAGATGCTCGTCTCTCGTGTACTTTTTTCTTCATCCTTTTCCTTTAACTTTTTTTTTCCAAATAAACGACATCTCGGACGTCTAACAAGCTTCCCTAGCCTCCCTTTCTCTAAGCCCGAACCGAGTAAGAAGAAGATGGCAGGTACACCACCCAGGATCTGAAACGGCGTTGGGAGCTCGGATTCGTGCTCACGGTGACGGGCCTTTTAAAAACGTCCTTAATGAGGTCCGACGTCCCTTCCTTCTTTTTCGCTTTATCTTAGCAAGAAGAGCCATCGCGGTAAAAGCCTGTAGTGAATCCGTAGCAAAGTGAACACTTTTTCGTTGACGATTCAGTAAACGAGTGCAGTGAGCGGTAGACACCACTATACAAAGATTTCAAGTTCGGCAATGGCTCGCAAATTCCGAGGATGCTGTGGCAATGAGTCAAGGTGTTTTGGTGAGGTTTGAGCGCCGGTTCCGAAACATCAAAGATCTGCTATGGCCCGTTTGTTCGAAGCTAGTTAACTCTAACTGCGGTTAGAAGTTAACCGAATTTCCCTTCAAGGGGCAATTTCAGGTCACGTGACCGGGCAGAGTAAGGACGGCGGGGAAATATAACAGCGCCCCGGTGAGTGAGCGCCACTCGCTTTGGAACTAATAGGACGTTGTAGCTGCAATATCGGGCGCGTTAGTCAGCAATGAATGGTGCAGGAGGCTTTGGCTTTGCCTTACCTCACTTAAACCGCGAAGCATGAGCAATGACATCGCCGCATTTTTAGATAGTCATTCGATTCTGACCATTTCTAAGCCTAAATGAACGCGATAATAGTCGGCATGGCAACGTCTTTGGAAAGTGGACTGCCTTGACTCAATCAGCCGGGTATTGACAGCATCCCCAAGCACCGAGGTGAATGCTAAGAGTGTAGTTACACGCGCTGCACGTGCTGGCGTCTGCAGTAGTAATTATTCTAAAGCAGAAAACCTAAAACAAATTTTGCCTTGCACGCGCGTTCGTCAAAGCTTTATTATGAATATTCGCTTCGAATCTTTTATAAGGGGAAGGCCAGCGCACGCGGACCGTAGAATTACACTTTCAGAGTTCTCTTCGTTGCTTGGGTAATTAACCTATAGGTATATTTCTCCTTGACGAATCACAGGTTCTTCAAATTCTGATGGTGTTATTTACAATTCTTACATGCTGGCCAACCATGCTGCCGGTGTACCACCCGCCTTTCACTGCTCACTTCTTCCTTATTGTTTTCATAGGACTGAACTTCGTCGCCCTCTTTCGAACTTGGAATAAAAGTTCAACGAGGCTTGTGTTTAATTCAGACAGCCAAGGATTTAGAAGTTTTCCGAACAAGGGTGAATTTAGTTTTACATTACCCAATATCTGTACCACGAACAGGGATGGGCAAAATACATGCAAATATGCATCGAAATACAAATACAAAATACTTCGTCGAAATGTATTTAATTACAAATCTAATTACATTTCCCAAAACGTATTTAAGTACAAGACACAAATACAGGCAAATGTATTTGGACTCCTCCAAATACCTTTCCAAATACATTCCTCAAAATTTGTGTCAGCGACTTCAGGGCACCTGCAACGGGTTTCTGGGTATCTCATTTTAATTTTGCATCGCACACTCGGTGCGAGGCTTTAGTAACGTAATAGAAATATAATAAAAAAATGTGTAATCAGCTTGGACCTAATACAGGGGGGTAAAGGTGGGTGAGGAGGAGTGGCGAATCCCGTGCGCCGACATCCTGGGTCCCGAGCGAAAGATCGCGAAAGAAAGCGACAGAACACGAGAGAAAGAAACCAACTTTGCCAGCTGAAGGACGACAGTCGCAATGGTAGTCGCGAAGACTGAAAACTCTCATCAATATAGACAGTGATAATTTAACGTTGTAAATTAAATTTTGAGCTATTCTAACGCTTATAAAAAGCGGTATACTGGTTACGCTGCATTAACTTTCCTTCTGTTGAAATCTCGCAAATCCGGTGGTTGCTCGGTTTCGTATTCCTGGGGCGCGGCCAGGCGCGGCCGGCGTGGCTACCCGCGAAGTCGGTTATCTGGTTTAGTTTAGTTTTGACGGGAGGCCGTACATGTGCGCGCTATGCAAAAAGAAAGCTTCGAAAGGAACGCCAATATCTTTCCACCGGTAAGTTCGTGGAGTGTTGAAGTTCATAACACTGGTCTGATGATATAATTATATTCGTGAAATCATAGGCAGGTTGGTAACCATGTGTGAGACCCCGAGGGTCTGCCTGCAAGCTCCGCCGCTTGCGGCAGCCAGAATGCATGGGAAAATGGCGGACCTTTTCCTCTAGAGTTAGTATGTACGATCTCTATGACGTAATAGGTGAAAAGTACAGAGCTTCAAGCAGCTTTTTTTGTCGATTATATTTTGGTATAGACCAACAAAGAACCGAGACGACCAAGACGCGCAGCACTAGCAGGAGACTTTTTTTTTGTTTCAACTCACACGAGCTACAAATATCTGGACGACCCGCGCATTTAGAATGATCCAGGCAAAATATGGATGGAAATCAGGCTTGAAAGCATCACAAGTTGTCACGGGCACTTATTTAGCCAGAATGCCTGTGAAGGTCAATTTCTTCACTATTCTTACCCTGGACTAGCGCCGTAATCACAGTCACTAAACGCTTGTGCTTGACTGAGAGACACTGCATTCGGTGGAGAACATAGTTTTGTTCCTGCTCTGGGCAGTGACAATAAATTTGAGGGATGTAATTTCGCCTACAAAATCGTATTTAATTGCTATTGTATTTGAAATACCCACGTTTTAGTATTTAAATACACACGTCAAATACATTACCCAATTTGTAATTAAATACAAATGCAAAATACACAAAGTATCTGAAATACGTATTTCAAATACTTGTATTTGAAATACTGCCATTCATATTAAAAATAGCGCAAAAGAGACGGGACAAAAAGACGAAGAAGCACACAGGACAAACGCTAACTGGCAACTCAACTTTATTGAAAGCTTCCAACTTTGCTATCGCCATGCACGCGCTTAGTCTCGTTCAACAAAAACAGGGCGTACCGCCAAATCCGCACATTCATACCGCCCACCGCCTGTTCCAAAAAGTCAGCAAAACAGCTACATCACCCCGCCGCACAATCCGAAATTCATATTAAAAATAGCGCAAAAGAGACGGAACAAAAAGACGAAGAAGCACACAGGACAAACGCTAACTGGCAACTAAACTTTTTTATTTTTAATTTTTAACATTCTATTTTTAATATGAATGTCCACTACCAACTTGCCCAGCAGACCAAGCTTTGAAATACTGCCCATCCCTGACCACGAGCAACACAAAATGTGTCTGCTCAAATGTACACCGCGCAGCGTCGCGAAAGCCCGGTAGCGCGCGTTTTGGGGTCCCCACTTTTCGGGAACTTTTTCCACGGAAGCCACTTACATTCGCTAAAACTAGTAGGTGACACCAGCTACCACCCCATAATAAAACACGGAGCTATCGCTCATCAAGCCCTCGTCAACTTGGCTAGGTACTTGTAGGTACCTAGTAGGGAAGGGCGGTTGCTTCGAGCAAACGGGCCCTGACGACAACAGTCGGCCGTTGTCCTATATTTATCGATGGGATCCAGTGTAACGTGCAGCGAGCGGCAGAGAGGCGCACCCGTAACGTTCTATTAAGTCTGTAGCGTAACCTTTCACTGATCTTTCTCGCCTCATATATCCTTGCTTGAGGAAAAAACAAAACCGGTTTTTACCCATCAATGTGTGGCTTATTTTTAGATTTTGAACCGATCATAGTGCGGCAACGGTAAAGGTGAAGGGATCGTTACGCTTCAACTAATTTTTATTTTACATTATTTACACGAAACTAACACGACAGTGCTGGCGGCAGGGCTCGAAGATGAGCTCGGCGCTGTTTGAATGTTCGTTCTGCTCGTGTCTCGCCGAGCGTGCCTCTCGCCCGAGCCTTTCTTATATTTTCTTGGCTCGCCAGGGGCCGCTACACATTCGCCCCTTGAGGAGGAACTTGTAGAGACGAGCGTTTTCTTGGCTCGGTTAGAGTGTTCTAGAAGGACCGAGTGGGAAGAGCGGAGGGCTATTTAGGTACCTCCACATGTGGGAAGAACCGGCTAATCCAAGCCACTACGCTCGTAGCGCCTTCTCGGGCACTGCGAGCGAAGTGGTTCGGATTAGCCGGTTTTTATGAAAAACGCGTGGCGATCCAACGCCAAGATAATTCCACAAGCGGCGGCGCCGAAAGAACGCTTCGGTCGTCTCACTCAGTCCTTTCTAGTACACTCTACGAAGGTGGCGCTGAGATCGAAGTGGCTTGGATCCACCTGATCGCTCTCCACATTTTGAGGTGCAACTGAAAGCATGAGCGGAGCCTGTAACTCGTCCCACTCGTTTCTTCTAGTACACTCTAGCTCGGTGATATAAGAATTTTCCAAAGGTGCTTGTGAGTAGTTGCTAGGTAGATGGGCAGATTTTATGCGATCAAGTGATAAAACAATTCGTTCCCGCCATTGAGTGAGGGTGTGAACGTTTTGTACATACGTTTTACGACTGCAGATTGTGCGTCGTAGGGGCACTGTAGCGGTCTCCTCACGGTGTCGTTTTGTACGAAAATATGCGCACATCCGGGCTTATGAAGGCGTTGCGGTACGTTCTCGGTGCAGTTCGTTGGTTCTGGACAGACTTGGAAGTAATCAGTCACAAGTAACGAGATTACTTGTAATTCCTTACTTTTCTTGAAATTTAGTAATTATTCCCTTGCTTTTTGAAAATGTAATTAGTAATGTAATTCCATTGCTTTTTTCAAAAGGAATTACTGAAATTTCTTCCATAGTAACCGGAGACACTGTTCGTGCAGTGTGTCTAGTTACTATGGAAATTCTTCACCAGCTCCCTTTTATTTTTATTATTTTTTATTGGAATAAATCGTTACAACTCTTTCGTCACGTCAAAGGGAGAAATAGAGTGGGAGCAGGGAAATGCAATGGCCTTTGCTCTTTTAGCCGCAACAGTTCTCTTCGCTAGCGAAGAGAGTGCTGGCAAATGAATGGAAAGAAATTCACGAAAAGCACTACAGCTCATCCAGAGCCCTTTTCAAGACTGTTTCGTACGGTCAACCAGGCAAGTAGATATCGCCTGCCTATTTGGAGGCCGCAGGCTGTGATTTCTTGAAAAACGGACTGCTCCGAGCACACAAAAGAGCAGAAAACTAATAGCCCATAAAACCGTCTCGTGGGGTTCGTGAGGACTAGGAGCGTGGACACCGTGGCCGTGGTGCGCATGTCCGCTCCACCGTTTCTACCCTCCTCCTTCTCCTTCCCACATACCTGCGCCTGCTCCCAGAAAAACTAATCAGCGTTGTTGTTTTCTATTACACAAAACCGCCTTCTGCCTGTCGATGTTTCTGCTACACACTTAAAATTTTAACACTCTTGGTGTAAATCGCTTGTCCTATGGGGAGCACCCTTATTCGTCTAACGAAACACCCTAGAAAAAGACATTGTTGATGTGAAAGCACTATCCCATGGAGCGGAGCAGGCGGCGTCTGGAAACGCAATATTACGCGAAAGAAATGCCCATTCTCCCAATGGTTGAGCAAAACGGCTCCTAGATAGTCATTGGCGGCCGCTTCACGAGTGCGAGCGCTCGGCCGCCGCTCTTGTGTCAGGCGTTGCTTGAGTGGGGTGGGGGGCTGCGGCCGCTTCTACCCCTCTCGGCGCCGAGGAACATGGCGGCGAATTAGGCATCTATATCGTCGGCGGCCGCAACCTCGGCAGTAGTGAGACGTGGCCGTCCATGCCAGTACACCGCAGACGAGCTAAGGGAAAGAAAGAATGACATTCATGCTTTCGCATTCACAACTCATGAGAAGTGCTTGGGTGTCCTCGGAATTCTTCGCAGCGAAGCTGTATACCGCTACCAACCAAGGACATTTTCGTGTCGTTGGCGTTGTAAGCTAAAACCTCCCGTCGAACAATTGAAGACAAAACAGCAGATCTCCTTTGAAATCAGGCATAAAGCATACAGCTCAGTATCCGTTTCAACAAAAAACCACAAAACAAGCATCAAAATCACATGATGCATGATGAGGCGCGGGTGGCCAATAGGAACACCCTCCCACGCGTTCCGGTAAAGATTAGGTTTACGGAGGCTTCGAAAGGCGTTGACATCATTCGGAGCCCTCGTGTGAAGTGCGAACCGCATAATAGCGATAACGGCGCCTGCTGCCGCCGCGATGGCAGCTTGGGACGTGGGGAGTGACGTCACTAGCCTTTCATATGTAAAAGAAGAACCCGTCCATACCCTGTTTCACCTTACATCCTGACGCAGCGGATGCTACGAGCTATGTTAACCAATCCCGTTTCGTGGACGTTGTTGTATCCTGACTGATCATTTTATTATTCTTTTATGCTAAATTTCCCTTCTTCGTCCTCGTCATCTTCACTCCACAATAAAGAGTCTGGTATTGGCCACCGCAGCGTTCGGTCACACATTCCTGACCTCCCGGGTCTACCGAGGACACCACAAACCTTTTTGGCGACGAGGATGGAGGGATTCGGACTCAAGCCGCCTCCAGACTTCTTGAAAAAACCAGGGACTCCGACAATTCCATGGGAGCGATGGATTTCGCTTTTCGAATTCTTTATGGGAGCGTCTGGTGCCCTTAAACTATCCCCGGAACGCCGCCAATACCTACTCCGCCACTGCCTGGGATTGGAAGGTCAGTGGATATTCGACACCCTGCCTTCCTCCCGCGCTGTCGCTGTGTCGTCGCAAGCAACGACGTCAGCGGCAGCCAGTTCTTCTGCCAGTTCTTCAGTCGTTGCTACACCGACGAGAAGAGGCGTGTACCAAGAGGCTGTAGGTTCCCTCAGCGCACACTTCCAAAGGTCGTGCAACATCAGCCTTGAGCGCCACCGATTTCGCCGGCGCTACCACCGTCCGGAAGCGTCCTTGTCAGACTACTTGACCGATCTCCGAGCATTGGCAGTTCCGGCCAACTTTGGTCCTCAACAGGACGAGAACATCCGAGAACAGTTCACAGCTGGAATGCTGTCAACTCAAGTTCGTGAACGGCTACTTCTGGACAGCAATCTCCCCTTCGACCAAGCCGTTCAAATCGTCCTCAACATCGAGAGGACCAAGGCCGAGGCCAAGGAGCGGACCATTGCCACAGAACAGCAATCGACATGCCACGTCGCCCATAACGTTCAGAAGGTCGACTATCACCGAGAGTTGCCTCGTGGAACTTCGTCCTCCCGTAAGCCGTCGGGACGGAAGTTTCCGCCTCAGCGTAAAGGCGCGTTCACACTCTTGCAACCGAGTACGACCGAGAAAGACTTCTTGGGACCGGATGCACTGAGCGGAGCTGGTCCTAAGAGATCGCAAGAGGCTTAAAAACCGGTTTGGTCTCTCTCGGTCGCACTCGGTTGCAAGAGTGTGAACGGGCCTTAATACGCGGCACAGTCCACCGTTCCATTAAGCGTCAAGCGTTTTTTTTTCTTTATTGCATGGAAGCACAGACGGTGGGCACATGGGTCATAGTTGCAGTTTTGAAACGAGAATGCACTAAGATTATACAAGCTTATTCAGATACATTTTCACCAACACTTTTACAATTCATACAAATTTGCATAGCTCTTCGGGTGCGCAGGACTGACTCGGCTGTATTAGAAATCAGTAAACAAAAGGCACTTTTCAAGTCGCCAGTACCATCTTGACTTTTCCCCGAGTTCATCAAGGACACTTATTACGTGATTGCATGTTTCGATAAAATTTGATTTGGTAGTCCTTGGTGGTTCAGCGTTTCTGTCTATCATGCCAGTCTTCCAGAGACTATGCATACCAAGCAAAATAAAAAACATCTGAGGGAAATGTGCCTGGATCTTCCACAGGAAGAAAACGAATAGAGTATGCGTTGATATACAAGTCCTTTTTGATAGTCCTTTGAAGCATATCCCAGAAAAGGTATGCATCTGTGCAAAAAATAAAGCAATGCTCAATAGTCTCTGGCGTGTTGCATAAACGACAGTTGACCGACCACGGTACAAAAATTCCTTTGTCACGTAGCCATGGTTTTACGGGTAGTGTGTTAGTATGAAGCTTAAAGAAAAATGTTTTCGCAGTCGGGGGAACGCGCATCCTGCGAACTCGTTTTAAAACATCTTGATCTGAACGGTTTGGATAGTGTCTGCGATATAAAGGGTCTGGAAATAGCGAATCTATTAGGTTATGGTAGAGCTCTTTTCTGGAAACGGTGAACAAATAATCCAAAGAAAAACGCACTTTCAAAAACTCAAAACCTTCGACGACTTCTTTGAGAAAGCCAAAAGGTCGCGGCATTGCCACATGGTCGGATGAAACAACGAGGTCAGGGAGGAGATCCATCAAGTGAGTTTGGAGAAAGGTCCTAATGAACGGGTGGGAAGACGTTCTGAGGAACATGAAACGTGAAACAATTTTTTGTACAAATAAGTGGGTTAAGCCTAGTCCTCCCGCTTCGATAGACCGAAACTGATTGTCGCGCCGGATTGGCTCCCATGAAGAGTCCCATATGAAGGTCGCAAATATCCTATGGAAACGCTGAAGGTGTCCTCGGGCACAGTGAATAACCTGAAGCGCGTACCACAGTTTTGCGACTAGGAAAATGTTACATCCAGTAGCACGGCCAAACACCGAAAGATGATTAGGCTTCAGCATGTCCGCTCTGCGCTTAAGTTTTTTGACGCTTACTGTCCAGTAGCCTGAGATATTTCGAACACATGCTATTGGCGCGCCAAGGTAAGTAGTTGGCACGCCAGACCACGCCATTCCTGCATAATCCGAGGGTGTTGTCCCCCAAGTCCCATACCAAAGCCCACAGCACTTGGAGGTGTTAACCAGCGCTCCAGCTGCCTTACAAAATTGCTGGGTTAATTGTAATGCAGCGTCGATGCTTTGCTTATCAACACAGAAAAAAGCTACATCATCGGCATAAGCCAGAACTTTCACTTCATGAGATAACAATTTATAACCTTTTACGTCTGTACTTTTCAGTATACTTAAACACAGAGGCTCCAAATATAATGCAGACAGAAGGGAAGACAAGGGGGACATCCTTGCTTTACAGATAAATAGAGGTAAATTGGTTTGGAAAGAGCCCCGTTTACTATTAATCGAGTTATTGCTTCGGAATAACATAGTTTTATACCGTTAAGGAGGACCTTTCCTACGTTTATGTGTTCTAAAAGAGCAAACAAAAATAAATGGCTTACGCGATCGAAAGCTTTCGCTAGGTCAATTTGAAGCATTGCTACTTGATCTTGTAAACTGTCGCAGCAATGAAGAACTGATCGCGCTACGTGAATGTTTGTCTGGATTGTGCGGCCCTTAATCCCGCATGTTTAATGAGCTCCAACCACTCTTGAAATGGCACATTGTAAGCGTTTAGTAAGAATTTTGGCAAATATTTTGTAATCCACATTGCAGAGCGCGATTATGCGATACCCTTCAACAGTCCTTAACTTGTCAGAGTCGGAGCTTTTTGGTATTAACACGGTGTGACTGATAAAACGATGGAGGTAACCTGCCATACTGAAGTGAAGCTGTGAAAAGTTCAAGGAGGAATGGGCATATCATGTCGATGTGTTGGTTATAAAATTCTGCTAAGAGGCCATCTGGTCCAGGTGCCTTCGAGCTAGGAAGTGACCCCACGGCCTGGCATATCTCTTTGAGAGAAAACGGTCCAGTAAATAGTTCGGAGTACTCGTCACTCAAGCTGGGCAGCAGTGAAACGAGAGGAGTATACTCTTCATTTGATGAGGGGGAGACCTGACCAAATACGTTTTGATAGTGTTGTGTGAATGTGGTCATAATGTTGTCGGTATTTCTTGAGTAAGCGTCGTTACATAGCAACTCCGGAATTTCTTTAGCTAAGGCGTGTCTGCGCTCGTCATCTAAAGTCTTTTTAGTAGGTTGTTCGGCCGATACAAGGCGTTGACATCTTTATCGCACGGCCGCTCCTCGGTAATGCTGAAGCTCGTGGCGTTGGAGCTCAGATTTGAGAAAGCAAATTTCCTCATGAAAACTACCTGGTTTTTCGCATTCCAGCTCATACAGTTCATGAAGGCTATGTGTAACTGCACGCCTGTCAGCTTTCTCATGATATGCCTGAATACACGCACACTCAATTGGGATGTTTTTAGCTTCTTGCTTAAAACTATCCTACTGTGCAAAAAGGGAAAGATCGGTATTAGTACGAATAGCCATAAAACAGGTAATTAGTCTCTCGTTAAAGTCATTGTTTTTAAGAATATTGCTGTTTAACTTCCACAGAGCCCATTTTGGTCTAGACATTTGTTTGCGTTTCTCGCCTAGCCTGACAGTTACAACACAATGGTCAGAGAAGGATACCGGCGTTACCAAATATTCAAACGTGTGTTCCAAAAGACAACTAGACACGTATATTCTATCAAGGCGTGCGTGGCCAGAACTTTGCAGGTGCGTGAAGCGATTGATGGACGTTCGAGAAGCACCGACGTCGCTTAGGCAGTGTTGGGGCACAAGATTCTAGAGAGCAATACTGCTGTTGTCGCGTCTCAGACAGATCGTCGAGCGGTCGTGGGCTTCGCATACACAGTTAAAGTCGCCAAACAGAACAGTACATTTGTCGGTGTCAAGAAAAGCATCTAAATTTTGGAAAAATGAAAGTCGACTAGAAAGAGTCATTATAGGCATAAACGCAAATCAGCCGCCAGTGAATACCCTCTAAGTAAATGTCACAACAGATAAAACGACCTTCAGTGTCAACCGTGTACGAGAGCGAGGTGTAGTTCAAGTCTTTGCGGAGAAACAAGAAACAACCAGCCGATAGCCCCACAGCGTGACTCACACAAACTTCATACTCGTGTAGAAAAGGCTGGAGCGCACTTGTTGTGACCTCCTCCGACTCTATCTTTGTCTCCTGAATCGCAACAATGTCCAGCCGCTCACGTTGCAAGAGCCGACAAAGTTGCACCTGCCTCGCACGAGATCTTAGACCTCGGACGTTTAGTGTTGTGAAATTTAGGGGAATATTCTTAGTTTCTATCCGTCCTCAAAGAGGCCGCATTTCAGCGTTAAACGTAACTCGCCACACTTTAGGTAGCTCCTGGCTTCGCGTTCGGCTTGGCACGGGACCCCGATGCCTTCTTTTTGGCGACGTCTCCGTCGCCAACACGGTTGAGTAGTGTTGAGGACCCGCTTGAACACGAAGGTGCCTCTGTGTCAACCGGTGCCGGTCGCTTGAGTGGTTGGCTGCTGCTCGGGGAAGGGCCGTCCTCGCTAACTGCGTGCTGAGGTGTAGTCGGAGCCTTGGAGACAGTCGGTGCGGGAGTCGCATCAGGTTCCACGTGCGCATTCTGTGTGGTGCTGGTGCTTGGGGATGCTGCAGGTTCCAACACTGGAAATTCTTCATTCTTGTCAATGTTCTGTGATGGCTGGGTGTCTGTACTGTCCCCGGGCCGTGCGTCTTCTGAAGGATGGGCCGATTCGACGGGTGGCAATACCCCGGTGACGTCAGCTACCTCCCTGACATCCTTTGGGAGCTCCGCCGCTGTGTCATCTTCGTGTGTTTGACGTTGTCGTAGCATGTCAGCATAGGTGGCGCCGTTGACACACTCCTCAGTTAGGTGACCATACCGCCGGCAGTTGGAGCACCTCGGTGTTCTACAGTAGCGTCGAATATGTCCCACTTTGTTGCAGCGCAAGCACAGCAGAGGTCGGCCAGGAATAAGGACGAGGCTCTGGCTTTCGTAGACTTGAAGGAGATGTGGTATCTGACTGGCATTGACACCATCCCCTAATACCAGTACTACCTCTAGATTTAGAGTCTCCATGTGCTCAAGCTCGCTGCACCTCCATTTTTCTCTCTTGATCGATCGCACTTTGCGAAATGGGGCGAGAGCTTGGATAACTTGCCGATCCTCTAGATGCTGTGGAAGCCAAAGAAGCTTTAGGTTTACTTCTTGCTTGTCCGGGTCAATGATGAGGCACTTTCGGCCTTTCACGCGAAGCTCTCGTTGAGCGACGAGCTTTGCCTTGGTAACAGCGTTGACACACGTCAGCATCCAGACGTGAGACATCTGGAACTGTCCGAGGCTCACAACGTGCTTCAATTCGACGATGCCACGTAGGGCGTCTCAAAAATCAGGAGCTCGGCACGGGCGCGCCGAGAGGTCCCCATGCAAGAAAACGGAATTCAGGCGCAGGTTACCTGATGTCAGACGTGGCAGGATTATCCGGTAGTCTTCTGTAACGTTATCAGAGGTCATAACGTTTCCTCGGCCAGCGGCCGATAAATTTTCCCCGAAGAACATGGAAAACGTGGCCGTTCGAAACGGCGTCTTCTTCTTTCTCCACAAGGCCAAACCGACAACGGGGAAGCCGTTGTTATTAGAAACTTATATGTCTGCTTAATGCGTTTGGAGACATGATGCGGTTAGTTTCGTAGTTAATTTTGTGCTTCGGTATTCAAGACGCATTTCTGATATTGTGGCAATGTTAACATGCTCAATATGTTATTATTACTGTGGCTCCTCATAGTTTTTTCAATGCGCTTTGCTGACCGTTTTATTCTGTAAAGTTGCTAGACATCCATAATAGCCAACGAATGCAATCCAATCGAATCCACAGCCCTTTTTGCTCGTTCTGCCGGCCGTGCGGCTTTTCATATCTCTGTCTTCAGGTCAATTTACGGATTAGTCGTGATGCGTGCAGTTTACCTTTGCTTCAAATGTGCCCAGAAAAGAAGGAAGCGACAGTGAGCCGTGGAACTACGTCAAATCTGCTCAACAGCCAAGATCATGGCACGGTCGTTACGAAGTAAGTTTCTTTCTTTGTTTGTTAGGGCTAGATTATTCTTTCCTCCGTTTAAAATGCTTGTTATTGCCTAGATTGCTTGCTTTTACCAGTATCACTAATTGTGCGCGAATGGTGCTCTGCGAGGCTGTTTTGCTCCGTTCACAAATAGGCTGTGTACTCGGTCCAGGTCCATCAATAGCGGCGGAACGTTTTGGGGGAGGGGGGGGGACGGCGGCGGCGGGCGCGCGGGCGGCCGGGCGGCCGGCCGGCCTGCGGGTGGAGGCGGAAAGGGGAGGGGGGGGGGGGGAGTTTGATTGCCTCCTTCCACCGTATTGTTCACTGGTAAACTAGAATGCCTGGAAGAGCGCGGGGCCCCTCCATCGCCTAAGCTCTAGGTTAGACACTACGGGTGGATTCTGTGTGCGTATTTGCGTTTGGAGAGCTGGGCCAGGCAAAAGGCAGAGATTGATTGATCGAGCAAGTCCGTAGCTTCCGCCGCGCAGTCGTCTGCCAACGACTTTATTTTCGTGATTCGTTATCAGAAAAGAATCGTCAAAAATTGGTGCCGCAATGAATTCATTCCAAGGTGATTTGCATAGCATACCGCTACTGATCGCAAATATTTGTGCCCACGAAATAATTTTTGATGCCACTTCTGGGCTTCTGGGGAAATTTACAAGCATGTCCTGAATTAGGGTAGTGTCTCGCCAGTTTATGAGAGGTATATTTTCTTCAGTGTAAGTATAGTGTTAGACATACCTCACCCAATCCCTGTATTTTTTTCGTTTGGTACTGCCTTTAGCGAATGGTGTTGTAATTGTTTTTAGTTGTTGCATGATTATTACTAAAGCATGGACTTGGGTTTGGGCTAGTTGGTTGTACATTGATAGGCGTGCTGCGCTGCGAAGTTCTACAGAACAAACGCGTGACTAAAAATTGAAATGAAAAGGATGAGTTTACATTGAGATGAGGAGAAACACAACGAACAGAAATGGGCGCAGAACTAACAACTGTTTATTCTTTTCTTTTTCCTCCTTTTCAATGCATGAGTTTCCCAATGCGTGAGTTTGAAAAGGAGCGAACGCTATGAAATAATGATAAATGTTTTCATGAAGATGTGTGGACTTTTGATTTTTGTGGTGTTTTTCCCGTTTTCTGATAAACGTTCGGTTTTTGTGGTGTGAGAGGGGAACTTGAAGCTGGTGCTGGTGTCCGCCTCGTTATGCTATGTATTGTCTCAGCAGTTCAATTTCGTTTTTGTTCAGTGCAATGGAAGGATCACTGACACACGTGCCGTGCTTCCCTGATGCCATGTGGAAGGCTTCTATGATTTCTCGTTTGTTTCTATTTTGCGATCTGTCCATGACTGATGTGTTTCCGAATAGCGGTTCGCAGCTGCATCTCGCGCAATCCGCTGCTAAGTTGCCAGGTGCTTGCAATTGCCCACATGAATATTTATGTTCTCTGAGTCTGTCATTTAAGCACCTCCCCGTCTGCCCGATGTATGAGTTTCCGCATAGCAACACTCAGAGCAATCACAAAACCAAGGAAAGGGATCAGGTCAAAAAACCTCTGGTAGTGATGCCATACATTCATAAATTTTCGCACCAACTGAAAAAGATCGCCGAAACGCACGAGGTCAAAGTAGCCCTATCCGCCCCATTTAAGCTTAAAGGACTGTGCAAAAAGGTTAACGAAGAGGAAGGCGACACATCGGGTCAATCGTCGTGTCGGGTAAAGCACAAAAACAAGTTCGTCGAATGCGTAGAAGGAGTCGTCTACAAAATACCATTCACGTGCGGAAACTCATATATCGGGCAGACGGGGAGGTGCTTAAATGACAGACTCAGAGAACATAAATATTCATGTGGGCAATTGCAAGCACCTGGCAACTTAGCAGCGCATTGCGCGAGATGCAGCTGCGAACCGCTATTCGGAAACACATCAGTCATGGACAGATCGAAAAATAGAAACAAACGAGAAATCATAGAAGCCTTCCACATGGCGTCAGGGAAGCACGGCACGTGTGTCAGTGATCCTTCCATTGCACTGAACAAAAAGGAAATTGAACTGCTGAGACAATACATAGCATAACGAGGCGGACACCAGCACCAGCTTCAAGTTCCCCTCTCACACCACAAAAACCGAACGTTTATCAGAAAACGGGAAAAACACCACAAAAATCGAAAGTCCACACATCTTCATGAAGACATTTATCATTATTTCATAGCGTTCGCTCCTTTTCAAACTCACGCATTGGGAAACTCATGCATTGAAAAGGAGGAAAAAGAAAAGAATAAACAGTTGTTAGTTCTGCGCCCATTTCTGTTCGTTGTGTTTCTCCTCATCTCAATGTAAACTCATCCTTTTCATTTCAATTTTTAGTCACGCGTTTGTTCTGTAGAACTTCGCAGCGCAGCACGTCTAGCATGATTATAGTAAGGTGGTGAGCTGGTACTAATAGTCCCTTTCCGAAATTCAGTCTGGCCACTTTGGTCACTATCATCATCTGTGGAACGGCGTCTGTGCCATACCAATGGCGGCCTTCTAGTGACTGATAAAGGAAGACGTTGAAGATGCTCCTAAGCGGATCTTGCGAGGCCTGTACATTCGGGGGGTCAGAACGACGCGACGTAGGAATGGAACACAAGAGCTACGTAAGCGTTTATTTCTAATAACTCAGATTCAGTCAATCTGTGGTCGGCACACAATCGGCTTTGAAGCACTTTGGTGTAGAGAATTTTCTCGAGGCACCTGAGTGGGTCGGAGCTTTGTTCTGAATGCAGGTTCTGGTCACCATCGAATTGAAAGTGATCAAGAAAAAACTCACACTGAGCAACCTCGCGAGCCGTTGACTTGCGAAAGTGACGGTGCCGATCCAAGTTCATTTCCGCCATTGATATGGCAAAACCTAAACTGCTTTACAAACCACCAGATGGCACTGAATTTCGGAAAGGGTCTATTGAACACCTTGAAAAACAGTTCACCACAAAAAGTAAAGGAGACAAGCAGAGTAACGCGTAAACCACACGCAAGCGCAGACTCTCGACTAGCATAAAGTGAGAAGAAGGGAGAAATAAAGAATGCGGAAGGAGCTCAAGCACAGACCCAAGTGGAATGCGCTGATTCACCTATTAGCAAGAGCAGATTTTAAAAAAAGTAATTTCCTAGTCAGTTAAGGTAACAGATTGATGGCTAATACATAAATACAGCTCAATCTCTCTCTAAAATCAACGATGAATTGTCACCTACTTATGCACTGTTTACACTGCTGGTGTATGTCATCCTTATGGCCGCGTCCTACTAGAGCGACAGACAGCAACAAACGACAGCGACACACGACGAGCGACAGACGACACCGACAGACAGCCTATTGGATGGATGGATGGATGGATGAATACGGCTGAGCCCTTTGGATCGGGCGGTAGCTTACGCCACCTAGCCATTTTGTTTTATAATTTAAGCTTAGAATATTTAAATGTGAAATCTATATTCACTCCGCAGTGCAAAGAAAGTGAGGCTATGAAACCCCCTTGCCATCAGTGGATAAGAAAATACCTAGTTTTCTCTCGATTGCTGCCACCATTCACTTAATCTTTGCTTGGTAATCTCTACAGTCTTGAAATCCACTCTCCCTTCGCTGTCTCTAAAACCCAATGACTTTATTAAATCTATGTTGTCTTCGGTAGGCATAGGGTGAAGCCCTTTACAGTAGAGTATCAAGTGCTCAGCCGTCTCGTCGTCCTCTCCACAAGCAGTGCACACTGTATCAATTTCCTGGTACTTCACTCTGTATGTTCTGGTTCGCAGAACACCCGTTCTTGCCTCAAACAGCAATGAGCTTCCCCTAGAATTGTCATAAATGCTTTCTTTGGCAATAACTCTTTTGTTTAATCTATAGCTTTCCAGAGCCGTCTTTGTCTGCATTCCCTCTAGCCACCAATCTCTTTCTGTGGCCTTAACTTTCTTCTTAACTGAGACTTGCTCTTCCGTATCTTCGCTATAGCCCAAAAACTTTCCTCTTAATTTTCTAGTGCGCTGTCTCCACTTTGTGTCTACACTCCTCATGTATAAATAGCTGAAAACCTTTCGTGCCCATTGCTCCCCGTCCATTTGCCTCAACCTATCCTCAAATTCTACCTTGCTCACCGCTTCCCTGCTCTCAAATGATGCCCATCCCATGTCTCCTTGTACTCCCTGGTTTGGCGTTTTGCAATGTGCCCCCAAAGCCAGTCTACCTACTCCAACTATTTGTCGGAGTCTCGCGTCTCACCTGGCGGACATGACGCAGGACACGGGGACAGGGAAACTTGTTCCCTAGTTGGACTGGAGTTGTCAACAAAACACTTCAACATACACAGACAAACGGAGTCTGGCGACGCCGTTTTCGTGTTTTGCTCTTTGGGCATTAGACGCGCCGACAAACACGGTGAAAGTGGAGACGATTACTTTATTTCTTGATTAAAGCTTGCGCTTCTCTTCATTTGCCGTTGCCGACTTTCCACAAACAGTCGTGACAATCGACACCAAACTTTTTCCGAACTAGCATATCCGAATCATTCCCTTTTTTTGGTGGTTTGAGGTATTCTAGGTGAGCACCACGGAATTTTACCCCAATTTTGAGGATGTTTAAGACTTCATATCCGTATGATTTAGGGCAGGCGTTTTTTGGTGGACAGTACGGCATCCTGATTATCACAGAACGTGATGACAAGTCTCTCATCTGCCGGAATGGCTTGCCGTGGAACGTCGTGTCCTACTTCATGGTGAGCGGTCTTAATTTGGTCAGTCCTCGAGCATGGGTGTATCCATCCTGATGCAGGGGCGTAGACCTCGGCGTCTTGAAGCACCAAATCGCGCACCAAGTTTTTGCGAGCAAAACCAACCCACCTGGCGGACATGACGCAGGACACGGGGAGAAGGAAACTTGTTTCCTAGTGGGACTGGAGTTGTCAACAAAACACTTCAAAATACATAGACAGAGGGCTGCGCCGGGCAACACGACTGCCCGGCGCTAGTGGCGCGCCCGCGATCACTATGCGCAATTGAGGGACCGGAACTGTGGGAATGAGGAGAGGCCGCCAAGGGCTTCTCTGAAGATCGAGCGGCGGAGCAAGCCACGGGAGGAAGGGTAGAAGAGTGGAAGGAGAGGCAACAGAGGGCACAAGTGGGCGAGACGGATAAGTTTGTATCCGAGAGATGCTCCTCAACGGGACTGCTTGCTGCGCTTCAAGTCCAACGACAGACAAAAACTCGTCCGTCGTCGATGGTTTGTCAGTGCTTGTCGGCGATTGTCGCGGGCGTTGGTCGTTGCAGTGGGACAGCATCGGCGGCACGGAACTTTGTGGTGTCGTCGGACCAAAAACTGTGTTTGCCGCTTTAGTGGGACGAGGCTTTTAGAGAAAGCGTGAATAATCAGCAGATACTATGAAAAACATACAAGGGGATTTTTTTAGGCCTTTATTATTCGTAGTATGGGCGACCAATGTGTTTGCTCATCCGTCTGTTATCTGAGCTGCCAAGAACATCGTGTTGGGTGAATTAGCACGTTCCACTTGGACCTGTTCGAACTTTTGCTAAAGCTCCTTCCGCATTCTTTTTTTTTTTTCTTCTCCAATTTATGTGAGTTGGGAGTCTGCAGTTGTATGTAGTCTCTGTATTCCTCTCCTTTATTCCTTGTTTTTTGTCTTATTTCTCAAGATGTTCAATCAGAATAAACTCACCACCTTGTTACATGGAAAGGCCGTTGTTAATTCCAAAATGTCTGTAAAACAATCTACCTGACATCTTTGGCTCACGCTCAGGTTTCTGAAGCTCACATTCTCCGAACACAACCTTTCTAATTTCTCTGGTCCTTTTTCTTTTTTTCTTTTATGATCAATTGATCAAGTTGTGAGTGTGCACCAGTCTGCGTCCTACGTGTTCCTGTCCTTTTGTTCTCGTCTTTTTGTGCACTTTTTTTTAAGTCGGTCCATGATATTTTTTATCATATATTTTAATCTGTTTTCATCTTTATACTTACTGCAGCCCTTACCAACTAGAAGTTAACATTCGATGTGAGTGTCCTGGCACGACATAGAATGACAGCCCCCTCTGCTGAAGGCCAGGCTTCATGGAAAACTGCCAAGGCTGTTCATGGTAAGGTGCTCTATATATTGAGCAATATATTAGCAACTTATTGCTGCTAGGATTGTTTTTAACACAGACTGTGTTTATGGACTGGCCTTTAGCAATTCCGATGCCACTCGCGTGAAATGAAATCCTGTAGGGGAATTGCGCATTTTATTCGTAAGAGGGATGCTGAGTTTACAACAGAAGTGCATCTCGACTTGCTGCCAGTATTGCTCTGTGTGTTGTGTTTGTATTTTTTTTGTTCATTTAGTGTTCCCAATAATGGCTGAAGCCTTCCCATTGGTGCGCTTGTTAGTGCCAACACACAAACACGAATGAACGGCAAGAATGGTGAACAGCGCCACTCACGCTGTTCGCCACCGCGCCCATTGGTTTTCGGAGAAGTTTGCAGTATTGGTCTATGGTATTTGGTCATATATCGCACATGAACACAACCAGGGCACTGTGCCTATAATAGACCTTTTTGCGAAATCCCCAAAGCGCCTCGGCCCGCGCGCGAGGAATTGTGGGATAGACTGGCCCTCGCCTGGCCGCTCTGCCTTAAGATCGCATTGCCTTGTCGCTTGTCTCCTCTTAACCCTCTGTTTTTCGAATCCATTTCCTATTTTTATCTATTCCAGTGTATGTTCTTATTGCTTCTATGTCTTTCTATTCTCTTCTGCGCGCAATATTTATTGTATATATATAGTATTTTTGTACTTATTTCGCTTTTTTCGACGGGAGTGCCGACGGACAACACGCGGCTTCGCGCGTCGTTTCCCGGGTGAGTATTACCGTTGCTATCAATTCTTATCGCGCTGTTAGCTGTTCATTTTGGTTTATTGGACCCGCGCACATGTCATAGGGGTAGGCAGAGAGCTCTGAATGAACAATCGCGACGCGAGAGCCCAGTGCGCTGTGATTGTGTCGCTCGTGCTCGCCCCATTGACTCGCGCTGTAGCGTGTGCCTTCGAGTGCTGCTGACTTGACCAAGGTACAGCACGCCGCTTTGTCGCCGCCAACCATTTGTCCGAATGTTTGCGAAGCTGAGGCATATGCAACGCTGCAGCGCCTGACAACTGCGCGCAGCGGCGCGATCCCTTCGCAACCACCGACAGCTCAATGTCGCGGCTTGGATGCGCCTATGGCATGATTTCGTAATCTATCTGCTAAGCGGTTGTCAGTTGCCAACGCCATTTTTTTCAAGTGCAGAGATGTGTTGCCGCAAATCATTTTTCCGAATGCCTGCGAAACCGTAACACTGTTCGGCATATTCAACGCTGCGGTGCCTGACAAACTGCGCGCAGCGGCGCGAGCCCTTCGCAAGCGCAAGTGGTTTAACGTTGCGGCTTGTGTGCGCTCATGGTATGCCTTCTCAATCCATCTGCTAAGCGGTTGTCAGTTGCAAACACCCTTTTTAAGTGCAGAGATGTCCTGTCACCCAGGCAGTCACCTTGAAACTCGTAATTCCTTCGATAATTTTATTTCTCGAGTAAAGATGCCAGCTGATGCTCGAGTTAAGATGCCAGCAACTGACAACCGCCGAGGAGACTGATCATGAATGCATGCCAAAAGCGCATACAAGCCGCAACGTTGAACCACCGGCGCTTGCTAGGGGGCCGCTGCGTGCAGTTGTCAGGCACCGCAGAGTTGGATATGCCGAACGGTGTTACGGTTTTGCAGGCATTCGGACAAATGATTTGCGACGGCAAAGCAGCGTGCTGTATCTTGGTCAAGTTAAGCGGCACTCGAAGGCATACGCTACAGTGCGAGTCATCGGACCGAGCGCGGGCGGCCAAATCACAGCGCACTCGGCTCTTGCGTCGCGATTGTTGATTCAGAGCTCTGCCTACCCCTATGACATGTGCGCGGGTGTTCATAAACTGCTCCTCTAGGCTGCACGCGGGTAAAATAAACGAAAATGAACAGCTAACAGCGCGATAGGAATCGGTAGCAAAGGTAGTACTCACCCAGGGAACGACGCGCGAAGCGGCGTGTTGTCCGTCGGCACTCCCGTCGAAAAAGGCAAAATAAAGACACAAATACTATATATATGCAAGAAATATTGCACGCAGAAGAGAATAGGAACACTTGAAGCAATAAAAAATACACTGGTATAGATAAAATAGGTAATGGAATCGAAAAACGAAGGATTAAGAGGAGGCAAGCGACAATGCAATGCGATCTCAAGGCAGAGCGGCCAGGCGAGGGACAGTCTCTCCCACAATTCCTCGCGCACGGGCCAGGGTGCTTGGGAAAATTGCAGAACGTCTATTCAACGCTCGCAAGGTTTGCGTGAATACACCCTGTAGCTGATCAAACTTCCAAAGTCAATTTGATGTTGCAAAAATGAATAATGACATTGGCATATTTCTTGTGCCAAACGCTTCACACCTGTTCAGAACTCTGATCTCCACGAGATCACAGTAGCATCGTTTCTGTTGTAGTGGCACGGCAGTCTCCATAGTTGTTTTGCTTCAATCTTTGTAAGGGGGTCGCTTTAATCCAATTCTACTTATCTCTGGTGTACTAGATAGCAGCATATTTGCAGAGATAGTCTTCAGATTTTGCAGTTCCATCGAAATATATTTCAGCTTATGAAATATTTGTTATTTGGCTTGTAAATTTTTAAGCATATCTAGATTGAAGGCAGCAAATATCTTACCTGCAGTCATGGTATGTGTCCGAAGTATATTGCTTTAACGTAAGTGACCAAACCTCTGATTTTTATTTTCAGTGCTTCTAGCGAAATGTTGATGCTAGGATTATTTTTGTTTTTTGTTTGTTTCACATAATCTACAACACTTTTTTTCACCTTTATACTCAAAGCAGCCCTCGCCGAACGGAAGCTAGCATCGTCTAGGCCAATTCCTTCCTGCATCACCAGCCGAGCCGAGGATCAAATCCATGGCAGTCTGCAAATGTTGTTGATGGTAAGCTGCCTCATATATACAGCTGTGTAATAGCACCTTGTCCTGGATGACAATTTAAAATGCGTTTTTATTTTTTAGAAAGTGAAATTTGCATGGGCATACTTGCAACGTGAAACCTTACCAAGCCTATTCTGATCTTTCATCCTCTTGAGATTCCAGTACACCCGTTTCTGCTGCACACATACTGCCCACTTTGGCCAGGTAGAGACTTGATCCATATCAAGGTAAGCAGGTGATTATCAACTGCTCAGTGCTGTCCGTGGTGACATTCTCTCCTTATCAGACGACTTACCATGCTTGGTTCGCAAGGCATTTTAAAAGGAGAGCAAGTCAGCTGGTGCTTAATGCGCCCAGCACTGAGCAGTCGACAATCGCTTGTTCACACTCATAGAGATCGCGACTGTACTTCAAGCTCGGCAAGTGTGACACTTATGTGATTCAGCCTAGCTGTGGTGTGCTGAGCGGTATGTATATAGCTAGTTGACTTGTGTACACACAGTGGCTGTGCGGTATAAAACGCGCCCAATTGGCAACTTTAATGCAGTCTCCTGTAGTCCCATTGATGTTGTCTTTTGGCGTGCATGGTATGTGTTCACACTTTTTTTTTTCCTCGCTTACCGACAGTCCTAGCTGTCTTCAGAGGGTGAGTGTGAAACATGCCAGCAAGCCTCTAAAGCAGTATGCAGTGCAATTTTGGTCTATTGTGCAAGCGAGGAAGAAGAGACTGCATGTTTGGCTGTTGAGGCTGCGACATAGACATTAGATAGTTTTATCTGAGCATTCTTAGACCCGCTCCACTCAAAAGGAAAGCGCCTGCATGCGCACAACGCTCAGTCAGCAACGACCAATCGGAGCGCAGATGCCGCTGGAGCAGACAATTCCCGCACCCCGATGGTCACTGCCGACTGAGCGTTGCGTGCATGCCTGGTTACTTTCCCGCTCAGTGGCTGAGCGGAGCGGGCCTTAAAAAGCGCTCAGCTAAAACTTTTTCTGATAGGGGGTGGCTGACGCATAGATATTTCAGACAGAAGGATGGCCGACACTGCTCACATCAATTCTCAGTGAGAGAAGCTCTCATCGCAATACGCAAATTATGATTAAAACTTCCTCTACCAGTTTCTGGAGGTTTTGGGACATGTGCTCCTGGCAGTATTGCCGGGCTAGACATAATTATACCCAGATTCACTCCAATATATTCTAAGAGGATGAAGTCAGTTGCCACATAGCTTCTGCAAAACTAAATCTGGAACTCACTCCTCCTTCCTGTTTTCCACTGTATTGAGAACCTTGTCCCAGTATGTGATGGGTCTGTGAAGAAAATTGACCAGATAAACAATATCACTTGGAAAATAGATGTCCCATACATATTAACCTGCATCTACCAACAACTGTACACTGCCTCACTAATGATTTGGTATCTTTCAATTGATTTGCCTGAACTGTTCGCACCTGTAGTCATCTTCATGATGATCACGAGGGAATGTTTCTTGTCATGTGATGTCATATGCTTAAAGTAAGTGAGGCTTGCGGGCATTTTCAAGGGTTATGGGGCATGCCGTTGGAAAACACTTAATGTGAGTTTGATGGTGGACGCTGGTAATATATACTAGTTTGTGTGTAAGTCGCTATTTTTTATTTCATGAAGTCTGCAGATGACTTTTAGTCGTCAAGTTTCCATTATGTGGGAACTGGGGGGTCATACTCTGCAATGCATTACATGTTTACCTGTGTCTACCCAATCTCATTAGTATGTGTACAACAGTGAGCTATAAATGTCAAGGATATGATTTGTCGTTGTCTCAGTAAGGCTAATGAATCGCTATATTTACCTAAAAATGCTGAATGTGGATATCGGGGACTGCTCACCTGTCGTAACAAACGTCAGTGTTAAACTACACGCCAACTACTCCGCCAAGCTCGCCCGTCTCTTGACATGCCCTTTTGAATTAAAATAGATTATTTCCACAAGCCTTTCTCTGAAGTGGGCCTTTTTCATACAAATAGCTGACCTTATATATGAGATAACTGGACCATTTTTGCCCCTTGGTCATCCAGTGTGTTGTTACAGGTGTGTCCCTTAGGAAAATCGAAGTATTTTTGTTTTGATATAGTTTCCAGATTGAAAATAAAATAAAGACGATTAGTGCATTAGCTCCCAGTTTCGAATTCCTGGATTGTCACGTACAGCTGGTATTGATTTACCCTGTCATTCTACTTTGGTGTCGATTCTCTTTACAGGTGCTGTAATGAAGGACTTGCCTTCCCGGGTGCGTGGTCGACTTGCATCACAAGCTGCATGAGAAGTGTGAAGAAAATTTCCTGGGCCCGTGACATGCAGCCTCTTTCATTCAGCGCACTCCTCTGGCGACAAGCGCATGATTACCAGCCGAACTGTAGCTTCACTGCAACTGACAATAAACAATTACGGTAACAATTTTGTATGTTTCATTTACTACCCATGCATGAGTGACAGATGGATGTGGCAGCTGCTTTACCAAAAAGGTGTATACCTATGCCAGAAATGTACTTTCATGCACAGTCCGAAATAATTGTTTACACACATTACTTGTTAAAATTACCCTTGGTATGAACTACATCATTTCTATTAAGTTGTGAATTGCACACAAAACCAAATGTTAGCCTGGAAAACAAGACCGTGAACTGTACGGTTTTAGCCCGCTAGCCTGGGGTCTTGCGGTACTGCTGGTACTATGCTGGGGATTTGTGCTGGCAGCAGCCCGGGAACTCGCTGGGACAAAAGACCGGGAACTGTATGGCTTGAGGCCGCTAGCCTGAGGTCTTGCGGTACTGCTGGTACTATGCCGGGGATTTGTGCTGGCAGCAGCCTGGGAACTCGCTGGGACAAAAGACCAGGAACTGTATGGCTTGAGGCCGCTAGCCTGGGGCCTTGCTATTATCTTAACGTATTACTGGTACTACACTGGGAATTTGTGCTGGCAGCATCCTGGGAACTCACTGGGACGCCCAGTGCCGGGCGTCCCAGTCAGTCCCAGTCGCTGGCCAGTGACTGGCAATCTCACTGGCCCGTTGTCGCCCCACGGGCGTTTCCAGCGTCGGGCCAGTAGGATCTTGCCGGCCAGACCGGTACCGCCCCATTCCCAAACCAGCGAGTTGTGCTACTTGGGAAGGCGCAGTGTCTATCTGGCAAGGTGGCGACCCCGAAGCGAAGACCTCGCAATGTAGAAGCTTCGAGCACGGGGACCGTCAAGCATGCCGAATTCACGCACAACGCCATTCGCCTTGAGGTTCATCTTAGTACCCCGAGAGGGGGATTCCTACCCTTGACAGCTATTTCAAAATAAACTGTACAGGCCACAACTAATGTCGATTGACGTCCTATTATATATTTTGGGACAAGGCTGCTATCAGTGTGATTCCTCATTCCACGCTGCACGAGAGAAAAATATAACTCGGTGCTGGAGGCAAATAACACGTGCAAAGCGGCGGAGCAGATGGTAGAAACGTGGCACCTCGGCGACTTATAAATAAAAAGCAAGAAGAAAGAAGGAATTGAAATATAGTTCGGCAATTCGCACAATCTTGCACCAAAAGTACGTCTAAAAAGGAGGAGGAAAAAAAAAAGGCTTCGCGCGTTTAGTGGTGTTCAAACCACTGCCGCCGAGACGTCGGTATCGCCAGAGCAGCACCTTGTACCACTCATCCGCGAAACGCGCGGAGGAACACTTTTTTTTCCTGCATTTTCATGCGCACCACTTCAGTACCTTTGACAGCTTTGCAAGCTATGTATGAAAAGGAGTGTAAGTGCCCACTTTGAGAATCACACTGCGATTTGAAGCAACGCCGAAGGCTCGCGTCTCGCAGCTCCGCCTGTTGAATGACCATTCGAAGAGGTTGCAGACTGTGAAGGTAAGATCGTTCACACCGAAAAGCTCTCTTTACAGAGCCTACACACACATACAGAGCTCACAATTGAAGGGTGGCCACTGAGGTTTTAAGACCCACTGATCGTAGTAATCGCATACCAAAGACGCCTCGCTAGGTCCTGTAGGGATGAGGCCAAGCCTGGGGGATTCATCGCCGGAAACGTAAAGGAACCAAGCAAACGACGTGAGGCTCGCAGACGCGGTTCGTGGGAACCGACGACGTCCAAGCCACGATCCCAGCAGCCCTAGTTGCAGCCTTGCTTCCGAGAAGACTGGATATTTTTTTCCGGCGGGCACACAATACTTAGACAGCACGCTTGCGGCTGATGTAAATTGGAGGAGGTGGATAACAGGACAACCAATGCACAAAAAAAAGGTTGAGCACGACACAGAGCACGCACAGAGAAGGATTGTCGCCGCCATGTTGAAATAAAACGAAGCTGAGACAGGCCAAGCTTCAATTTAGTACACAACCAACATACTTCATTACAAAGAACTAGATAAATGTTAAAACAATTTTTTTTTTTTGCGTTTGAAGCTCTAATGTATGTCGACTAAAACAGGAACATTCAGGTTGCGTCAAATCAGTTTCGTCGGAACCAGCGAACGTTGCCACATCGCCATCGCCACCGCGACCAAAATCAAAAACGAAGCAAGCTGCAAACTTTCGGGTGGTTTCAGGCCTTTAGGCTTTCGAAAAAACATCGATGAACGTTCTTTGAAAAACAAAAAGTGTCCCAGGTGCCGGCGTGCCCATTGAACCAGCTGTGGGTTTGAGTCTACTTGGTGAGTACTTGCCCATTCGTTTCACTTTTTCAGTGCTTTCGTTTCGGAGCGTTTGCGAAGTGTCCTTGTGTGTGGTGTGCAGGAAGCGTGAAGGCGAACGTGTGCGGCTCCTTGTCGCACACGTGCTTTGCAGATTGAATAACCTTCGAGCTTTTCCCAAGGAAGTCCCGGAACCGACCTGTCACTGAGCGAGCAGTCAGATTGGGGGAACGCACACAGAGTCGAAGGTCCCACCGAAGCCGGAGACTTCGTAAGTGTATCGGGGAGCTTTATCTCGTGGTTCGGTAGACAAGGCGAGTTCTACAAATCAGGTGGCGGCTTGGCACCACCTAACTAGGCGGTGTGTTTCGCGGAACCCATGACTGCTAAAGGTACCCATTACGTGCTGGCGCTCGTATTTGCACCCCGTTTGCTTTCACTGCGGGTGTTCGAATTCAAGTTCGATCCTCTGTATTGATGATGTTGCTTGCGAAGAGTATAAAGAGCACTATTTTGACTAGGAGGCGGACTTTTTATACAAAATGCTGTATATGTTGCAATGATTTGCTAGCCCTCTGGCTATAGTTTATTATGAAGGTTGTGGAAAAAAAACGCGCATTGAGTAGTTAAAAAAAATGTATATATAATGTAGTGTCGAGTATCGTCCAACGGCACTCTTCCAGAACGTTCACTTGTCGTGCAATGGCACTCCACTCACGCCTTCAAGTGCCGTCCGAATGTCTTCTGTAAAGCGAATTGTCAAAGCGAGTTTTTCGAAGTTGTAGCGTAGCTTAGTAGAAATTGTATCGCAGCTCACCTCATAGGCAGCGGACCCGGGTTCGATCCACAGAGTGGCGTCACTTTTTAAAAATTCTTTCTCAAGCATTTTGTTTCGTCGAGACATTTGGCGATATTTACGACATTTATATTTTACCATTAACACTGAAAAAAAAAAAACGGATGTTGTAGACGAAATTTTGCTTAACAAAATGGTATGGGCGTCCCTTTCCGGAGGTACATGGGGGACAGCGGGGCTTGGTATGGGACAGAGGGGCTGGACGCTGCGAAGCGGCATGTGCAACGGGCCCACGTAGGTTAATAGTTTAGTAATTAGCAGCCGCATACTGTCGCCGCGAGGCGGCATGTATGCCGCCTCGCGGCATACATGCTGAGTTCCTTAGGGAGGTATAACAAGTTCCCCAGGGATAGACGTGCTGTTCAACTGTCTTTCGGACAGCACTTGTCGGCGCGAGTGGAGTGCCGTCAGACGGCACTATAGACATCCAAAAAACAACAGAAAACGAGGTGTTTCGAACGACTTTCTTGAAAAGATCATGAACTGATTTTTCAACTACTTCCTCCTCAGCTTTCCTCCTCAATATTTAAGCAAAGTGAGAAATCATGTGAAATCATGGGGTCGTATTTCACTGAAAGTTCTGCCAGCAGTCTGAGAGCCGGCATTGACAAAGCCCTACATAAAATTCACACTTCATATTTTTGCATGCGCCGACAACCATGAAGGGGGCGAAGAGAGAAGCGATGGCGACCCTTTTTGCTATCGCTCAGCTGCACGACGAGGCACACTGCATGAAAGCGACAGGAGCAAGCGATTAATGCGGTGAGCGACGTTTTCTAGTAATTCAACAACCGAGCAGAGTTACAAGCGACAGTGAGAAATCTCCGTCGCTGTCCTCGATGCTCGTCTCGTTGCTCGCTAAATCGCTTACATGAGGTCCATTCTTAATTGTCTGAAAGCGAGAGACACATGCCACGACTGGAGTGCTGTGCTGCCACTCGCTTCCAAGTGCGTCTCATTTCAGGGCTACACTGCCGTTTGCTTCCAAGTGCTGCGCGGTCCTCCTGCTCAGGCGCTTTGTTGCCACTCACGAAACTAGCACGAACTCATCAAGGGGTTTTAGGCGGGGTTAGCCATCCTGTGTGTTTGCCGCACCATCCTTTTCGGTGCCTCGCCAGTCCACAGTCACTTCACAGTCACAAGTTGGGACGCCATGACGACAGCAGCATTTGTGCCTGCTTGTCTTATTCACCAGAGGTTTGAAGACCAACTGCAGACTTTCGACAGCATGAGACTTTCGGTTTCGTAACATCATTGTTGCTTCCTTGGGGCAACTCTTAATACATGGGAGGAACAGGATGGCAATTGCACCAGTGGGGAATACGTCCAGGCATTATACCTATGCTAAGACTTGCTTGGGCACCTGTTTCTTTAAGATTATGTTTACACTTGCTGCGTTACCTCGGAGGCGGGGTTTCCCTACCAGACGAAAAATTTGACTGGGCCATAGGTAAGGCAAAGTTCGACTCGCGCTGCTGATCCTGTTTGCCCGGTACCTCTACACGGCAGAGGACCTGATCAATAGGAGTGTGACAGGCCAAACTTCCAGGCGTGACAAAGTATGGCGCCGTGGGAAGGAAGCCCATTACACCTGCGAAAGTGGATGCAATTGCAGGTGCGTGCCTTCCTGCATGTCTACCTTCCCGGCTCTAAACTATGCAGCAATTGGCAGGTTTCAGCATCGTGCATTATATAGGTTCTGTAGACCATACGCGAAAAAGCTTTTGGGTATCATTATCATGCCGTTCGGAGCCGACATGTGGTGGGTTTTGCTATCTTGAATGTGCAAATAACGCTATAACTCGTCTCGCCTCAGGTTGAACTAACTGCGAAAGCTGTGCAAGCGCAAGCGGGTAGCCTTGACTGGAGCAGCCGCTGACGGGTGATCCAAAGCATTTAGCTTGCACTTTTAGCAGGCACAGTTAACAATGGTTGTTCACCCATCTAATGTTTGTTGAGCCTCACGAATATAAAGTGAATTCAGTTGGCATTCAAGTAGCTATCTCCTTTTTTTAATTCGGTGAAGAACAAAAAAAGAAACACCTGCCAGGTCACTATTTCCTTCAACTAGGAAGTTTTGTTTTAGTGATAAACATGCTATGAAAATATTTAAACATTATTTTCAAACATCATCTTTTAGTGTATTGGTAGCAGTCACTGCCGAAAAAAATCACACTCTTTTAAATTCTAACGACCACAGCTGATTTTGCACTATCTCGGCTCTGTCTATTGGCGGATATCAGACACGTAGCCAGGATTTTTTTTTTTTTTTTTTTTGGGGGGGGGGGGGGCGCCCATGAGAAAATGCTGTATGAGGGGGAGGGGGGAGAGGGGGGTCCCAGCAAAATCAAAGATTTCGGGGGGGGGGGGGGGGGGGGGGGCCCGGGCCTGGGCCCCATGGGCCTCCCCCTGGCTACGTGCCTGGCTGACATGTTTACTTTCTTGCAGCTGCCAACAGAGTGATTCGGGGAAAGAGGGTAGCACTGTGTGCCCTCTAATGAAAGAGCACATTATGTAGTGTGCTTAAAAGGATACTGATCCGAAATCTGTATTTCACCTAAACATGCAGTGGGAGTGTTCAACTGGAAGCTACAAACCCCAAGACATCACTTTTATAACAATATGTTGCATACAATATGTTGAATAAATTAGTAGACAAATACTATGCGCCTTGGCGCATAGTATTCGTTTCCTAATGTATTTTCTAGGTATTCAACTGCTAACAAATTTTGTGAACAGATCGTTCCACAATGTAGCCATCAACACGTACACACCCAAATAACGCTACCCAATTTTTATATTTTATTTCTAAAATTGGTCACTTACATTTAGCGATGCGTTCTTGGCATTCAATACACTGCTCATCAGGTTGTTGGCAGGCTTCGTCACGATGTATAATTCGTGCATTACTTTGGCATTTGCTGAGTTTTCTGGAAACAGGTGCCAGCAGGTACGGGCATAGACAATGGTAATTATATTCGTGCATCGGTACAACTTCCTTTGTTATTTTATTTTAAAGCTTGCAATTTAGTTTCGAACGTACTTCGTGGTTCCCATGGCAAAGTTGCAAACATTATATTCGTGCGCTCAAAACCAGCCCAAGGTCAGAACTAGGCATCTAAAAAAATAATGTGACCAGAAACAATGTCATTTATTATGTTGTCAAGCTAGGCCTTGCAAATGTTAGCCGAATCGGGTCCACTAATACTCACCCGTGTAGGAAGGTGTCTTTCGGTCCCATGCTTGTTGTTTACTTAGACCTTGAACATGATTCATTACTACCGAAGACTTGCATTACGAATGTGTTCTCTAGTTAACGGTGGTGTTCCTGTTAATAAACCACTGTATTAGGTGGGTAGAAAATAAGAGTGAAGAAGTGAACTTTGGTCTTTAATGGCAAGTAGGTTCATATGGAATAATTTTTGCTTCAGTGGAGGCTCAAGTATGCACGACACTGAAGGGATTCTCCTTTCAGTCGACGGAGACAAGGGTACCACAAAAGCCAGCGAGGGAAAGGGAACGGGACCTCTTGGTGTTAACGCCTTGCCGCCTGCGTGGCTGTGCCCCAAACCGTGCAGTTTTTGCCGAGGTAAACAATTAAGCCATTTGAATGTTTTGCTGATAAAAAAAAACATGACTCACTTGCATGCCTTGCTGTAAACAATCCAATGCAGCACTGAAATTTGCGAGTTGCAGATAATGTCACTGGTAGGATAGATAACCTCTACATTCTCAGAGTTCTGTGGACTAAGGGGCTGCCCAAAGATTACACAGCAGGATGGCGCCCCGCTACAGAGCACCAGCACATGTCGTACTATAGCCTCCTTTATACTGACAAAACCTGGCAGATTGCCACGATTAGCGGTCGCCAAAATGGAAAAGGTGGAGTGACATACAACGGAGAAGACTCTCGCCGCAGCGGACGCGAAACACGAAAGAAGTATGTTTCGGGTCCTCGCCACTGTAAATGCTGTGTGCTGATGTCCAGGTTCCCAGAGGAATGGCTCTTTAATGCTCTGTGCTACCAAATCCTCACGCTCCAAATCTGTGACCAGGCACTCTATGACTCCGTCGTCGAACTGGCAGGATTTGTGAGTATAGAGGTGCTATGGTCATACTCTAATACCCTTTACTCCTTTTTTTTTTTCAGGGGGAGAACATCTTTTTGTTTTCATTCTTAAAAAAAGAGGGGTACTTTTATGATTAAATTGGTGCGGACAACCACTAACAAGCCCTGCTTGCTGTCGTCAAGTCCTAGGCTATTCTTACCAATGCCGATCTTCGCAAAAGAAAACAAGATAGGGAAGGGACAAGAGCGGAGGAAAGCCGTGCCGCTTGCGTGGTCAATGTAACTACTCATGTTAAAGATAAATCACATGTAACTATGGTTGTTTCAGATAATAGATAGAGTGATAGAGTGTCTTCCCTATGCCAATCTGTAAACATATTTTTTTTTAAAGCTGGAGACCAAGTGAGATAAGTATCATCCAGTGTCTTCTCAACTGGTTATTTCAATATTTTATGAGGAGTACTTGGCCATGACTTAAAACAAACCAAAGGCCAGATTCGGGCTAATATTAGAAGGCGGTTCTTTTTTGCCAAACTTCAGAAACATTTATCTAAGCAAAGATGATAAACCAAATACTTTTAGTTTTAGTGTCCCGCCATTTCTGCATGCAAAAGATGCCTATATCGGTACAGCACACGAAAAGTTATAGGATAATTTGTAATGCAGAGATGCATTATTTTGTTACTCAGATGAAATATTGTGATGATTACTACCTTGTAGGCCTTGTACGTGAAGCGTTCCCTCACATGCACACAAATGTTAAAGGAAGCTTTTAGCCCTCTCTAAATTCCATCGAGGCTTACTTTCGTTGCAACTAAAAAGGGAGCACAATAAGACGGGGACGAGAAAGGAAGAAACAAGTCCTCACTGCCAACTAGTTAATTCAAGAAAAAAGTCTTCCCTTCATTCCTTGTCCCTGTCTTAATATACTCTTTTTTCATTGCACCCACGAAGCAGCTTGGCCAGCAAAGAATTTTATAATGCTTTTTTTTTTACTGTACTAGACACTCTTAATAGATAAGCCCCAGTCTTGCCTAGCACCTAGCTTATGCAGGGTGCTGCAGAAAAGGTACAGCTAGACTTGGTGCCCTCCCCTCTTTCCTCAGTAACGACCGTGCCCCTTGTGCTTCAAGTGCTCTCAGTGCACTTACTGATTTATTACTTACGTTCCCTTTGAGCCTTAAATTGATATTCTTTTAAAAGAAAAACTAGACAATAGCCGGACCAGCCTCCCCCGCCCCTTCACTCTCTAGCTCTCTCCATGGGAATATTTTAGGTTCCTCCTGATGGCTAAATAATTTCGAATGCAATGGTCTGCATTTTTATGGTGTCCATCTGTAACCTGATACATCATCAGGGTGTCTACCAACCTGAAATTCTCAGGGAAATCGTCAAAAAGTTGGCTTCATCAGGGAAAATGACCACTGAAAGTGGAACGGGGATACGAAACAAAGCTTGACGGTAGCACATGGGCACGACTATGCTGAATAACGTTTCCAAATTATGATCCTTCGACCCAGAAGTGGTCAGGAAGTTTTTATCAAAATAGTCAAGCGATTTGAAATCAGTAATCTGATAGACACCCTGATGCACTGGTTCCACCGTACAAAACATTTCACGATCAAGTGAGGATTGAGGAAAGCAAAATATAGAAAGGCAGCAACGGGCGTCTGCTTCACTTGCCTTCACTCTGCTGCATGAACTTTCCATCTATGACGCTGTGGGCACTTAACATGCCCTCGACAATTTTACTTTGCTCACCTACAACTTCGTCTGACTTCCAGAACTTAATTAGGATCATTGGCTTTTTTTTCCCAGGACCCAGTAAAGACTTTCGGGAACCCGACGTTACTTTTCACTGGAAAGCACCCATGGACATCTGGCACCATGTTCGTTGTCTGCGAAGACCTATGAATCGACGTCCTGGACTTTTGAGCAAAAATCTCTCTGATATTAGCCATGTACTGAGCGGAGAAAGGTCAGTAGGGGGGGGGGGGGGGGGGGGTGGCGGGGGAGGGGGCGGGGGAATCGAAGAAGCACACTGTATGTGCTTGAGCGCCCTTATGGGTAAAAAATACACATATTTCGGTAAGAGCTGTAAAAGTTGTGACAGCGCTCGGAGCACATTCCTAGAACAGGGAAAAAGAATTACCAATAACGGTTACTGTTTTAATGTTTTCCATATGGATTTTGTGAATGTTCCAGCTATAATTCAAAGGTTTGTGTGTTCCATTCTGTATCCAAACTTCTGTTAGATTTCTTTTTCTTTTTTGTGCATCTGTTGATCTGAGGATCCAAACCATGAAAGAAGAAAATGCAAAAGAAAAAACAAAGCTTTGAAAAAACAGCAAGTAAGCAAACCAAGCATTTAAGAAACTTGTTGTCTTTTTTTTATTCTAATTTAATCTTCAACACTAAGCAGGTAAAGCAAGCTAGCCTTCACAAAACTTCTCATTGTAATTTATTTTCGTTCTTTTCTAATTGTTATACCAGTTTTGTGCATTACTAATATTTCTTATGGTGGTATTGTTTTAGTTACTGTGATAAAGCACCTGTGATAAGCCAAAGCAGGCTTTTGAGCCAATATGTATAACATTAGTTTCTAATAAAGTAATTGTTTTAAATACTTGTGGTTTGTTTTGCAGTAGTTGCATGGTAGGACTCATGAAGTTGCATTTGCACAAATGGCAGTCATATGAGCTGAGGCAAAACAGCTATCTTTATTGTTAAATATGAAGATTCCTGCAATTTATTGCCACCCACCTGTCCACTCAAAGCAGGCATGAAGCAACAGAACATGCTCGTTCACACCAGCTCTTGCCAATAGTGCAGACATGTGATAAAAAGATATACAGCCTATTGTAAATGATAGCTATAATCAAACTAATAGAAAGTTAAGCTGATGATTAAAAAAAAACTTTTACTTTTTTTTGTTGTGTGCAAATTCCAATGTAACAAAACAATGCTGTCCCGAAAGCTTCTGTTGTGTTTCATGATAAATTTTAGAGCAGCATTCAGTTCAGCATCGTTAAGACCGTCATCGTTCATTTTTCCATCTTTCATTACAGGAAATAGTAAGATATCAGTTCTGCATTTCGACGTTTATACTTGCAGACAATTGATGTTACTGCGTCTTTTAGGTGGAATCGAGGTTTCCATTTCAACTTTTATACTTTCTCACACAGTTGATGTTACTACCCTTGTTCTAGGGAAATTCAAGTTCAACCTCGCAGGCGGAACGAAGTCTCCTAACGATCACAATGCCTTCCTTTGTTCAACAAACTTATACTTGAGTAGGGCTGCTATACTCCAGACAAAGTGAGAGTCAGAACTGACTATCTTTCGGAGAATCGCTCATACACTCCCATGACTCTTTTGCGATTGGAGTCGGGGGACTCTTCATAAAAGGAGGGTCCTCACAACTCTTGTTACAGAGTCACGGGGATTACCAGGAAGGAGTCGCGTGACTCTTTTCCACCGTTGGATAAGAGTCGTTAAAGAGTCGCAGTTGACTACGTCACCTGGAGTCGCCCATACACTACCATGACTCCAGTGTGATGAGAGTCGCAGGACTTTTTTTTAAAATAAGAGTCGATTGGTGACTCTACAAACTGGAGTCGTGGATGAGTCAAATCTGCGGCGCGCCAATACCCCCAAAGAGAGTCATAGCGAATCTCTTTTTTTTTTAAGAGTGTAGTGCAGTAGGTAATCGTTGCAGGTGATACCAAAGCTACGCTGACCAACTATCTTCACAGCGTGGATTGAAGCACCAACTTTTTCTAACACCCTACTAAAGGGGTGTGGTTTTCTAACACCCAGAACAAGCGGTACGATTTTCTAACACCCTAGAAAAGGGTGTGATTTATGAAAGCCTTAGAAAAGACGTGCGATTTTCTCAAACCAAATGTCGGTCTGGTATCGACCATATGTCGCAAATGCACCTGTTCTGTATCGGGCGGACGTCGCCTATACCATCGCTTTGTATTGGCAATATTGGCAGTACTGGCTTTCACACATACATGGCACGCCTAGCACGCATTGATGAACAAACTGAATTGTTTTCAAACTCTCACTGAAGTTTATTACCCCACTGTCATTACACACAGCTTGTTCTTGACACATTCGGAAAAGTGATACTTCTCTGGGGAACGTAAAGGAAATTAATAAATAGAATTACACTGTTTTCATGCAAAGCCAAACTCATAAATAAAACACGAAATACCGTGGACATGAAAGTTTTACTATATCTTTCTGTTGACTCCGACCACGATGCCCAATACCCCGCCGCGGCCTCTGCGCATACATTTTATTAAATACCATATAGCTTCGCCAATACTGGAAACTCTTCCGGAACTTCATTGGAGCGGCGGCGTACGTGACAGTGGAGCGTCTAGCGGACTCGGAGTTTACGGAAGAAGACGACGCAATGGAAAAGTATATGCTCCGCAATGTCCTTGAGCCTTTCGAGCACCGTTTCGCGAACCCAACAGCTGACGCAATTCATTACGGTCAGCCCGCTTGCACAGCGGAATCCACTGATGGCAACTCCAACGACAATCGAATAACAAGGCCCGCAAGATCAAGGATTGAACAGTTTATTAAGCGGTCTCAAACAGCACTCAGCTAGGGGATCACACGCGTTAGAAGCGCATCTGGGAAGCGTAAAAAAGTTAAGCTGCTCGAACAACGTCGTAACAGGTTACTTTTGATCCGTTACAAACTGCGTTGTCACAATTTCTTACCTGAATAGGTGACAATTAAAACATGCGCAAACAACATGATAAGATTACGAGTGCAAGCGCACCAGCCGCTGCAGCATAACAAAACAAAATGTAACGAGATAAATGACCGTGCGAAGACTTACCGAAGTTTTCAGGAAAGATGGGGCACAAATCCCAGACGAAAACAAAAAGAAATGAAAAACAGTCGCAAACAACGGCGTATATTACAAAGAAGCTGGCAGACGATACAAAGATACAAATCATCCAGAAAGAAACTCCTTCAACGACGACGATCATTGCACAGGTGGTTTTCGCCGTCGGCGTTGAGTCCACGACACACGAAGCGGAAGCTATACACGGCGAAACTAATAAAAAAAAAAAGAGCGTCACTTTTCTTTTTGCTTTTGCAGCGTTAGTAAGAGCTCAAAACAAGAACAGGGGAAAGGAATGACGTAGTCCAGCTCACGCTGCCCGGTAAATAACAGTCGCGCGTTACAATCTGGTACGTGCAAGCAGTGACGAACCTTTTTCGCTTTCGCATTTCTTTTCGCAGTGACCTTGGCAGGTTTTTCGTTTGCTCGCTTGACGAAGCGGTTCAAAAGTGCATTCAAGTACTTGTTGTCGTACGTGCCCAGGGAAGCCTTGCACACCGTGATTTTGTTTCGGGAGTCCATCAGGCGGCCTCAAGTTCTCCTTCAGCTTAACTCTTCTCTGGTGCAATATATCAGTGAAATGTGTGTCGAAGCCGCGGCTGATGTTACCGGCTAGGTGACGAGCTAAGTCGAAGGGTGGTCTCATTTTCGCATGCGAATATTTCTTGCTCTTTAACAGAAGGTCTTTCGAGGCGTTCCATGGTTTTGATAGCAGTTGGGCTTGGCAAGCATGATGACAGATCTGACTGGCTGCTGCCCCCCCCCCCCCCCCCCCCTCGGCTACATACGACTGGGTGTCATCCATGAAGTTCTTCGCGATCTCCGTTGAGTTGACATAATCGTGTGTTGAAGCGTCAGTGGCGATTTTGAAGCAAGACTTGGATAGCACGTCCAGTTTATTTTAAATGCTGCAGTAAATTAATACTCACATTTTTTCAGTCTTTGGGAAACGAATGTAGTATTTTCCACCACATTGCAAAAACTTGTTTTTGTGGTGGTAGGCAGCACATGGCATGCCTGCTATCTCCAAGTATGCGCTGGTGTATGCCGGAAGGCGGCCAGTTGATCAACAAACTATGACCCCTAGCAGATATGGCCGCGTGCACAAATAAGATCCGAATAGAAATGTATAACGACCTTAGACTTTTTAATATATTTGATAAATATCAAAATACATATATGAATATTTCGGATTAGAAACTCAATCGAAGGCTACAATAAGAAGTTATTGCAGACTACAATGCTAGAAAACAGAAACAACGAAAAGTTACAGACGGCCTTCAGCCCGTGCATAGCGTAGCAGACTAGCAGACGAACCGGCGGTAGTAAGTGCCGAAGCGAAGAAAAGTGAGTAAACACTAGCCAAACAAACCAAAGCAAAATATGCGATGGTTCTAACGTCAAGCTAACAAAAAAAAAAGGAAAAAAAAAACAACATAAAAACAGGAGGAAGAAAGACTGCGCCGGCGTAGCGTCGCCTCAAAAATAGAAAGAAAGTAGAACTTGATAAATGGAAGGAGTTGCAAACGGTCCAACCGGTGCTTGCCTACGTAAAAGACGCTGAAGACGTTAGTCGTTCCGTCGCTAACCATTGGAATTTGTGCACCGTATATAACGAGACCGAAATCACTTTTATTTGCGCTACGACTCTCTCCTCTTTTTTTCTTTTGCACGAGCGAGAATTCTGCTTTTTCTGTAACTCCGCTTTTCAGTAATAGCGTCAAATATTGCACGTGCACAATCGACGTCTTCCAGAGTATACTGACATCGCAGTAACGTACCTGGTTCTAAAATGGGTTTTGCTTCTTCATCCGGAGACGATCTTAACGGGATTAGCCAGCTCGCGTATTCGACGAAACGGTCATAAGCAAAACATTTATAAGAAAAGGAAATTGCAGCAACCAAACGAAGTGATTGATAAAAACAATAAAGTTGAAACGCTGCTACGTCCTGAAACATATGTATATTGCTCTTCTTCTTCTTCTTCAAAAAAAAAAGACAGCGCAAAGGTGCATAAGTTGTGACAAAGCGTTTTCTTCAGGGGAGCCCTAAAATTGCACCCTACAAGCTGTAACATCTTTCTCACGCGAAGAAAATGTCCTTCACTCATAAGGTGGAACCTATATTTTAACATCCAAAGGAGCGAATACCCGTGACAATGTTTTTTTATTGGTCACCCCGCTCGTAGATGGGCAAAACCAATGCGTTGGGGAAAATTCGTCTGCTAGCGGAGACTATGAGCTGGCCAGGGGCGCAGCGATCACTTTTCGTCCGCGCTCCGCGGGAGCTGCCAGTATTGGCTTGCATGATATTTGATTTCATCGTTTTTCGGGGTATCGAAGGTATAATATCGAACGATAAAATAAAACTCTAGAGACGGAAGCAGGACTACTATGGGAAGCATGCTTGCCCTGCACTTAACATTAAACAGCTATATCATGTAATCCGTGATAGATGCATAATCCAACTGGGGCAGTAGAGGGCAACGCAAACACAAAGTCAAGAATGAAGGAGGTCTCCAACATTCATCAAAAGTTTTACTGTCGCCAATGAGCACTTCTTTGTTGATTCACATACAATAAACACAATATTTCCATGGACTACGAAGTGGAAAGCAGCCATTACCGAAAGGTAGGTATGAACGTATTCCGGCCGTTCACAACGAAAAACCATGGCCGCGACTGCAACGCACGAAAGGCAGAATACTGAAAAGCTCGTTTCGCTCCACTCTGATTCGCTTGAGGCGGTTGTTCCGCTCGCTCAAAACCACGCGGACACGCAAAAGAAGGTGAGGAGGCCTAACAAAACGCGAGGTGCAGTGTTAACAAGTCCCGTGTATTTGGTGAATATTTGGGGTGAAAACCAACAGCGTTTGCACATTCTTTGTGTGTTTTGTTTTGACGATTTAAATAAATGGCATTCGATGTATAAAAAAAGCCAGGTTTTCGTCTCCTAATGGAGTTAAATTAGAGAGACTAGCGTTCTCTAACGCCCAGGCAGGACATATTTGTATTGTAGCCTGCCACTCAATAAGCTGCATACAACATCTCTCATTACTCAAAGCCCCAGTTTGAAGCAAGAGAAACGCATGCATGACGAGTTCATCTCATTTAAAAATATACCTCCAAGCTACACATGCCATTTTGCGCAAATCACGAAGAAATCCTGCTCAGTAGCATGGGTACAAATAACCATCTCGGGAGAATAGCTTTAGCTCTCTTTCAAAATTTTGTTTACAATCGCTCATAGTTTCGGTGGAAGTGCGTTTCGTAGATTTTGTAGCGAACACGGGCGCATTTCACACATCTCATGTCACTGACGCGCGATTGCACGTCGACGCTAACCGACACGAATAGTCTGCCACGAACTTGTCAACTGCGTCGCAAATTTAAATTGCCGTACCCCAACATCAAGACCAACAGATATGAATGGTCTCAACTAGAACTGTAAAGAACGAGCGTTTTATTCCAGTGGAAATTTCGCGACACACCGGGCACAGAGTCTTACCGACCGTAAGCAGTTTTTATGAACCGGCCATCGGCATTGCACATACGGGCGGAGAATAAACAAGGTTACAGGGGAACTGATTAAACATGGCGCTCGCATAAACACCGCAGAGATTAAATGCCGTTAAACACTGACAAAAGCAGAAATCAAAACGACCATACATTGGCAGTCGCCAAGAGAAGCGTAAACGGGCATAGTCGTCCGGCGCAGGTCAGATCAAAAATGGCGGAGTGGGGCGTGCCCGCGACGCTAGCGTGACACGTCAGTGACGTGGCTGACGAGCTGTCAAGCGGACCATGGTTCTTGGCCAAACGCTTCCCTATATATGGCTCTGGCTCTGGGTTTTTGTTGAAGTACACCAAAAATGCACGGAACCCTAGCCATAAACAGCTTCGCTGTAAAAAGAACAAGTGCTATAATATGTTTTTGTTTTTCTCGTTTGTGTCGGCAAAGTTGACAACATAAACCGATCCGCGACTAGATATGTGCAGGCAACATATTTATATATGGCTCGCACAGGGCGTATTTCATGCTGGTGAAGCCTTCCTGTGACGCAATGTGAGGTTCGGTGTCACCAAAGAGCGCCTATAGTTCGTCTCACTATAGCATGGACTAACTGCAAAGGCTGTGCAAGCGCGGGAGGATAGCCTTCACTGCCTTGATTGGAGCACTCGCTACACGGGCGCTCCTGAAGCCCCACCGAGGCTTCATCCAAAGCAAATAGCTCGCGCTTTTGGCATACACAGCTAGGCCATGCTAAGGTGAGACAAAGTATAGTGACTTAGAATAATACACTTGTAGCGCAGAAAAAACGTAGACGTTCATGCTACTTAGATAGAAAGCTGTTTAATCATCATTTCAAATTCGGAGCTAGCTAGCTGACCGAGCGCCGCAATCAGTTGGATAGGAATGGCGGTTGGTGAAAGCGCCAGCCTCGGGACGCGCGTGTTCACGCCCCACTGGTCTTTCTCAGGTGTAAAGGTGCACTGATGCTTGTCAGCGATGTTTCTGCTTTCTGTTGGGTCTCGCGAGCGCCACAGGAGCTCCCCCTATAGTCAGGGAACGGGGAACACGTCGTGTGCTACGATGGTGTGGAACAGGTTAATCAGAAATGTGGACCTTCTTGAGTGTCGTCTTTTTTATTGGTACCTTGGTTGCGGTTGTCGTAGGATGTCCTTTACTTGAGTCGTTTCTCAGCTTTCGTGGAGGGATTGGGAGACATGAAGTTGCCTGCATTTGTTTCGGATGTGTTGGCCATGTGGACAGGTTTCAACCTGTCTGGTGATGCTGTGTACTCTTTGCCATTAATGTCAAGCCTGTAATATTTTGATGATCGCGAAATTACTTTGAAAGGGCCTGTATACGGAGGTTGTAGTGGCTGCCTTACTGCATCATTTCCGACAGACACGAGGGTCGCCTCTTCCAGATCGAGACTCACGAACACTTGTGGTTGATGTGGCTTGCGAAAGGGAACGGGTTCATTGTTTGAAGTTGCGTAACATAGTTGAGAGGGTCCGGCAACTCTGCGCCTGGTGAGGCAACTAAAGGTCCCATGGCAGAAGGAGCGCCTATCCGCAGACTATGTATGCTACAGTACAGTCGATATTCTCCTTCAGCGTTGTTCAAATTCTTAGAAGAATCATGAGAGGGCCTCTCTCCATGTTGTTGCGTCTGAAGTCTTAAGTGCTGCGTTTAGTTGCTTATGAAATCTCTGGACTAGTCGGTTAGAAGCGGGATGGTTTGATGTTGTCGTACTATGCTTAATACCGAGTAGGTGTCAAAGTTCTTCGAATAACCGGATAAATGTCGTTTTCTCTCCGTTGTTATTGTCGCCGGTACGCCAAATCGACTTACCCGAATTGCCAAAAAGGATTTCGCGACTGCCTCTGCAGAGACGCCCACAATGGGGCACACTTGGGGCCAACGTGTGAATTGGTCGACGCATGTCAACATGTAGCGCAGAAAACACGTAGACGTCCATGCTACTTAAATAAAAACCTATTTAATCGTCATTTCAAATTCGGAGCTAGCTAGCTCTGCTTTCTGCTTTCGGTTAAGTTTCTCGACCGCCACACACTAAAGGCTACGCTGTCACGCGCCCAGACTATATTTAAGCATAAAATAAAGTATTTGGATTGTAGTTGTCTATTAACCCATATATCAAAACGCAGATGAAACACATTCATTACTAAAAGTGCTCAAATGGTCTCAATTGTGCGTGTTTTATTATTATTTTGAGGTCAATCTGTGTGTTAGAAACTTGACAAATGCACCACTAAGCAGATATGTTTTACCACTTGAAGCGTTTAAATTAATCTCAACGACACACTTGTCGCATAGAGGGGTGCTTTTCTCTTAGCACACAGCGACCTGATTTGATTTCTACGAAAGACGTAAAGTGGCCGGTAAAATTTAAACCGTTTAGTTATGCTGGGCCTTTCTGAATGAAAGCTTGCAGTCATATTTATTAAACTAATAATTGTTTATGTGCAAACTTGTTCTTTTATTTATGGAGCTGTAGAGCGTTGTTCATTAAGGGGTCCTGAAGATTCTTGGCGGTACTATTTCCTTCTTATAAAGGAGATGCATTACTTCGTGATGTTCTAGTCTACCTCGCCAACGTAGCCATGTTCATAAAACTCTGTTCCCCCCGGTCATGTCTAATTGCTTTCTAAAGAAGTCCAGCAACCTTTTGCGTGGTTGGTTTCCGTCGATATTGTACCTCAGACGGTAGAACACATCAAATCGCGCCTCGTGAAGTCTACCCGAAGATGTAAAGTATGCCTCCTTTGCGTGACAAACGTTTGAAGACCACAGAAAGACACCAATGCATACGTTCGGCAAGGTTGACATCAACACCAACACAACAAAAATACTCATGTTCTCAAAAGGTGTACGAACCAATCGGTCAGCGGCACCCTAACCTGTGCTGGACCTGATGGATGCGGCGGGACTATCTTTTAGTATCTAGACTTTGAAAAACAAAATAAGAACGTAATCAGTGCATATTGCAACATGGAGAACGTCCACTCTAATTGATCTATGCGTCTCGTCTGAGAAGCTATGTACAGCCTTCAATTTCTTTTTTTTTTTCTCCTCCTGCACCTATATGTTTTTACCACCCCTCCTCTCCCCTCATGACTAAAACGTTCACCTCGCTTCAGGTAGACTACCATTTCGTCTCGCACCTTACATTTATTTTAATTTTATTCAATGTATTAATGTTCTATTGCGAGGTAAACAAAAACATGCACGCGAGCACTTAAAAGAAGAATTTGCGGGAAACACAGTCATATTCTGATGCGGCTAAACAAAAGTTATGTTGTTGGGCATAACAAAGCGCAAAAGAATGCTGATCACGTCTTTGTCAAAATAGTTTTCAGGGCGACTATGGAATCAGATTTTCCTGTGGCCACGCGAGCAGGACACACGATCTGAGAATGTTTTTAGTTTTTCATTCCATTGGTGAGCCCAAAGTCATCTTCATCGCCTTCACTGGATTGTCTATAAAAGATGACAAATACAGCGTGAAGGGTGTTTCATGGTAAAGGATTCATGCCAGTGTCGTTTTCATCGTTACTTTCATTGCCTGTTCGCCTTCCCCCCTGTACAAATTAGCAAGCCGTGGCTAACCCCTCTTATTAACCTTCTCGCCATTGTTTTCCGTTGTCTTTTTTTTTCATACTCGCATTACAGTGGTCGAGGAGGGTCACACGCTTCCGCCTGACTCAATAGATAGGCAGTATAAATAAAGAAAAAGTTAAAATATATGGGTGATTTCATCTAAACCGAAGCACGGATTTTGGGTGAAAGTTTTACTTTTGACAAAAAAATATACATGTTTTGGGGCAATTCCTATAATAAAAGGAGACGCAAACAGCAACGTCGTCGGATTTTTGTTCTCAAGTTATGGACCGCTGAAACGGCCAAGGTGGAAACTGACGTTTTTCCAGCTTATCGGGGGTGCCATATTGCACTCCATCCCTTTTCCCTACTTTTTACGCTACATCAATATAAATTTTTCGGACCAGTCTAGACATAGGCTTTTTCATGCTAATTAAGCGTCTAGGTCATAGCGTTTTAATGATTTTTTTTATTTGTCAAACCGGCTTTCTGCGACGATATTTGACGAAGTTCAGCAAGCTGTACTGTGTGACCTAATTAACATATGTTTATGATCTTTATGTAAACGTAAAGCTCCAATTAAGCTCTTTCGTTTGAGTATAATTTTAACATTTTGAAATAAGTATATGTTGCGCTACATGTGCCTGAAGAACGAAAATTTCGAAAAACGGGCAAGTTTGAAATCGATTTCCTATGAAACCTCACTTTTTATTTCTTTCATTTTCTATTCACAGTTAGTTAATATAGCGGTCTATCAGATACTACCAACACATATTGTTATATATTGTTTGTATGGCCGCTATTAAGACCCAAATCTCGTGCTATGAGCGTTTTGAACGGAACTTCGCAGAGGCGTTCTGCTTTGCAGAATTTTGCCTATGCAAGGTTTTTTATTTATTGTTAGCAGTTACCTCAATATCCGACCATAAACAATAATAAAATTTCGAGTAGTGTACTTAAAAAATGTATTTCGAAGTCCGTATCCACAAGTGCGAGCGCAGCGCTTACTTCCTCCCAATACGGGGGAATGCAGATCGTTCGAGAGTTCCTCTAAAGGGTAACTGCAAAGAAAAAAAAGATTTTTTTAAACAGCCTAATTGGGACAAACATGTCAAAAAAAATTTTTTCCGCGAGAAAAAACAATTGTTACAGCAATATTTATTGCGTGAGACTGATTTTAGTTTCCGGCTATTTCGCCCGTTTTAAATCGCGCGCCACGAAGTTGGGATTCCGTGACGTTAATCCCAATTGGCTCTCATTGGCTAAGAGTTTGATTGACAGCTTAGATCTTGGTTGTTAAAACTTTGTTATTTGTTGCAATTTCCTTTTGAGCGGCATATTTTTACGTTTAAAGAATAACCCATGTGATGAGAGTTATTATTCTTTACAAAAGGTTTACAAGACGGGCACTTCCGTTTGGATTCATACCATAACAAACAAAAGCTTCGCCATTCTTTCATGGCCGCCGAAGTCTCTGCTCCCGCCTGTCTCGTTTACCTCGACTAATCGTTTCGCCGAAGTGATCAGTGTTTTGTGCTGACCCAGGTGCTTGAGTGAGACTTCTTGAAGTGAAGTAGTGTGTGTTTAGCAGCTGTCGCAGGTGTTAGTGATAGGAAGTGATGCGGGGATTGGCTTTCATAGCGCGGTTCTTTCGTTTCCCTCTTTGCTTGCTTAGCGTGCTTTTTTTGTGTGTTTGTTTTGCTTGTTTGCGCGTGCAAATGGTGACTTTTCGGAGATGTCAGATGCGTGATCCCGACAGTGAACCTTCCAGCAGCCATGTCGCCCCGAATGGAATGCTATTTGGCTGGAGGCAATCGGGCGTTCGCGTAGCGACAAACGTGTCCAGTTACTTTCTCGTCATATCGCTCCGGAGGCCATCGAGATTCGCACCGGGCGCACTTAACGTCCACAACTAGACACACAAAATAAAAAAGCACCATGCTCACTACGTAAAAAGTGGTCTCAGTTCGTGCATCTGTAGACACGTACGAAATCTTGCCCAAATTTATTCACACCGTACGACGAGCGCAACACGTCGCTGTGCAAACGCAGTCCAACAACCCGAAGCATAAAAACGGCAGATTTAGGAGCACAATTCGGAGTCCATTGTTCAATTAAAACGACGTAATTTATTTGAAAACGCCCGCAGCTTTTTACTCACGGTATGCGTCCGGAATCTTCCACATTTTGAAACAGAACGAAGAAAGATTTACTTTTAAAAACACTCGCTGCTTCCTCCCGGGCCAGTTTTACTGGATCAGCTGACGACGACGGGACTGAACCCGTTGTACGTCAACCCCGCATAACATACATAGCACCGCATTACACACACCACGAACGTTTCAGCTCTGTCGCATCGCCGTGTTGCACCAAACAGAACGAGATCGCCGAAACCAACAGAGCGCTGTCGTGAACCTTGGCTTGTGGTTGCGCGCTCGTGGATTCTGTGACTCCCTTCGCTTTCAAAGCACGCACGACGATTACGAACGATACTTTCCGTATTCCGGGAACATCGGAGGGGCACTTCCCCGGTCACGTCTTCGCTACATGTGCTCGCAAACCGCGTCAAACCAAAACAATACCGCGGCCTGGCGTAGTTGCCAGATCTTGCCGGAAGTCGAGATGCTGTGTCGTTCAACTCCGCAGCGCAAGGAGAGTGAGGGGCGGGGCGTACTCCTCTTCCGCGGGGGTCGAAAGAGCGGGAGTTTCAAATGTGGAGAGGTTCTGACTCTACTAAATTACGTCCTGTGGCGTAAATATTAATAAAAAAATAACTTTTTTCGCGGAACATTTGTTTTGTGACATGCTTGTCCCGATTAGGCTGTTTAAAAAAAACTTTTTTTCTTTGCAGTTACCCTTTAAGGCCTTTTGGTTTTGGCTTTGAGTTTGAAATACCGAAATTGACATGTAATTCTCATATTTTCTTATGTCATGCAGATATGCAGTGCATATGCATATGTACGGATTTAGTATCTGACGCTTAGGAAGTATGGTTCATTTTGTGCGCGTACGGACTCTTTCGTAAAATTACACGCATTTCGTAGCGTGTCAGGCTTCAAACGTGTTAGTCATGTGTTCAGGTTTCATTTCTATTTTCAGTGATTCATGTCGGGTTATTTGACTTTTCCCTCTTGACTTAAGTTGGTCCGTGAGTCTAGATGTTACACATCTCCGTCAATACATAGGGCGAAGCTCACACACCTTGCAAATCACACCATTGCCAAGTAAATAAATATTGTTAGGATAAATATTGTTGCCTCACTGGCTTCTACGCTCAGATATTGAGGTAAGTAGTAACATTATATAGAAAACCTTACATAGGTCAAAATTCTGCTCAGCTGAGCGTCTGTGCGAAGTCTCGTTCAAACCTCACACAGCTTGAGATTCGAGTCTTAATAGCGGCCATACAAACAATATATTACAATTTACGTTGGCAGGTCCTGGCAGACTACTATTTTGCGTAACTGTAAATAAAAAATGAAAGAAATAAAACGTGTTTTTCTTTTTAGAAAATTGACTTCAAACTTGCAAGTTTTTCTGAAGAAAGACTTGCAAGACGGAAGTCGATTTTCTGAAAAAAAAAAAAAAAAAACACTTTTATTTCATTTTTATTTACAGTTGGGGTAGTAAAGTAGTCTGCCAGGACCTACCAACAGAAATTGTAATATATGATTTGTATGGCCGCTATTGGGACTCGAATCTCGTGCTGTGAGAGTTTTGAACGGGACTTCGTATAAACGCTCAGCTGAGCAGAATTTTGACCTAGGTAATGTTTTCTATTTAATGATAGTACTTACCTCAATATCTGAGTGTAAAAGCCAGTGAAGCAACACTATTTTTCCTAACAATATTTATTTACTTGGCACTTGCGTGATTTGCAAGGTGTGTAGCTTCGCCCTATGTATTGATGGGAAAGATGTGTAACATCTAGACTCCCAGACAAACTTAAGTCAAGAGGGAAAAGTCTAAGTAACCCGGCATGAATCACTGAAAATAGAAATGAAACGTAAACACATGACTAACACATTTGAAGCCTTACACGCTACGAAATGCTCGGTATTTTACGAAAGAGCACGTACGCGCACAAAATAGCGAGTTTGAGGATAGGGGGCCCCACAGGCTTTGGGTGCCCCAAACAGCTCGGGGCATCGCAGTGGGCATGCACAGAAGTTCAGGACGCCCTAAGCTGTTTGGGGCACCCAAAGCCTGTGGGGCCCCCTATTCTAAAACTCGCTAATAAACCGTACTTCCAATGCGTCAGATACTAAATCATACATATGTGTATGCACTGTATATCTGTTTCACATAGGAAAATATGACAATTACATGTCAAGTTCGGTATTTCAAACTCAAAGCCAAAACCAAAAGGCCTTAGAGGAATTCTCGAACGATCTGCATTCCCCCATATTGGGAGGAAGTAAGCGTTGTGCCCGAGCTTATGGATACGGACTTCGAAGTAATTTTTTTTAAGTACACTACTCAAAATTTTATTAATATTTATGGCGAGACATTGAGGTAACTGCTGACGATAAATAAAAAAACCTTATATAGGCCAAACTACTGCGCAGCAGAACGCCTCTGCGAAGTCCCGTTCAAAACGCTCATAGCACGAGATTCGAGTCTTAATAGCGGCCATACAAACAATATATAACAATTTCTGTGGGTAGTTTCTGATAGACTGCTATATTAACTAACTGTGAATAGAAAATGAAAGAAATAAAAAGTGTTTTTGTTTTTTTTAGGAAATCGACTCCAAACTTTCCAGTTTTTCGAAATTTTCGTTTTTCAGGTACATGTAGCGCATTATATACTTATTGCAAAGTATTGAAATTATACTCAAAAGAAATAGATTAATTTGAGCTTTACGGTGATATAAAGATCATAAAAATATGTTGATTAGCTCACACAGCACATTTTGCTGAACTTCGTCAAATATCGTCGCGGTTTGAGAAATAAAAAAAAATCATTAAGAACGCTATGACCTAGACGCTTAATTAGCAAAAAAAAGCCTATGTCGAGAGTGTTCCAAAAAGGTTATATTGATGTAGCGTAAAAAGTAGGGAAAAGGGATGGAGTGAAATATGGCACCTCCGATAAGCTGGAAAAACGTCAGTTTCCGCCTTGGCCGCTTCAACGGCCTATAACTTGAGAACAAAAAATCCGACGACATTGCCGTTTGCGTCTTCTTTTATTATAAGAATTGCCCCAAAACATATTTTTTTGTCAAAATTAAAAATTCGACCCAAAATCCGTGCCTGAGTTTAGATGAAATCACCTATATATAACATTATTTAGGGACTGACTTCTTTCAGATTTCGAACGCATTACCAAGTAGCAATCAGTGATAATACATATCAGTTACACGTACACTGTGAACATAAGGCGTGTTGATAACGTTCAAGTGAACGAGGCGATACTAGATTTTATTTTGATATCGCCAAGTCGTGGCGGAAAAAGATGCGTCCTACACAAATGGGCCGTCTGGGGACAGTAGAAAAATACGTAAAACTTCAATCCTTCCGTTTCTGCGCCTTTTATCACAATGCTATGAGGGACTCACAAAGAACTCCCATTTGAAATGAACGTCCTTAATTCTTCTGGCAAATAAATTACAATTTCTCTACCAATACTGGGCAGTTAAGCTCATTCAGAAATGACCAACAGGGCAGATGTACAGCGAAGCACTGTCAAGCCCGCATCTGGCCAAAAAGGGGTCAGACAAACACTGTATCAAATTTAATATTGATATTTTATGGTCACCAGGTCCCTTAGAATACATAAAAAAATGATTCTTGAAGAAATATTTCTGCAAAATGCAAACATCAATTTGATGTAGTTTAGAATATTACTTTAAATAAATGAATGTAAAACAATTATAAATATTTCGTTGTTAGGTGTAACAATATATTTATCTTAGCTAAACTAAAAACGTTCGGAATGTTCTGTAAATATAAAATATATACACAATATATAGAATTTATTTTGAGTATTTGTACCTCACAAGTGCCCTATGACGGCATAGATTAAACTATATCAAGAGCACGAAAGTACTTGAAACACTTTGAAAAATATAGACATATAAGTAATTTCCGTAGAATAGGACGATGTTCCTACGGATGCGGCGCACCCACAGTTCCTGTGTGGAAACGTTCATTGCTTCGAGTTTTACAGCGTCAGCCGTTTACCCCACGCTCTCTGGAGATCGTTGTCGTGCCCCACAGAATGCTCTCCTCTCTCCACGCCCCATACCTGGGGTTACAGATCACACTTGCAATGTATCGTTTACTGGAAACAAACGCCTCTTAGTATATTTTATAAAACCTTGCCATCATTATTAAACACATTCATGAAAGCCAATATTGATATAGCATCCATCAGCACTGGTGTTAAAATGTCCCAAATCACGTGCTTAAAATGTCTGGCGTCGCATCAGTTAACGCGCAAACGCGTTACGTGGTGTTTTTTTGTTATTGTGGGTATAATGTTTTGTTGACCTTACTGATTTCATTGGCCATACTGGTTTTATTGACCATAGTGCTTTATTGGCCATATTGATTTTATTAGATATACTGCTATTGCTGGCTAATTGCTGCTACTGCGAAACTAAACCACGTCTTACTGGTAGGATTGGAACACATGCTGAAGGGTGTCCAGTGAGCCACATGTGCACGCTTTGTATTATTACTCAACTGAGAACTCAATTAAACTGTTAATATATTTATTTTATATAAAATCAGGCTTACACAACGAAAGTGCATTGGGTGCTTTATTGTTGCTGGAATTACTGGGATAACACTGTTTTTACAAAAAATCATTACACCATACAGCCCCCCAGGAGGCCCCTTGACCTTAGGTGGTAGGTCCTTGGTGAGTTGCGTCACCACGAACCCCAGCCACGTCGGCCCCCATACCCACACACAGGGGGCACCTGCTTTAGTAGGTGTTTGGTGAGTAGCGTCACCACAAAATCCCGAGTCATTAGGGTTCGCCCTTGTCACGCCAGGCAGGGGAAAAGGGGATCCTGGTGGTTGAGCTGAACCCGCGGTACGTTAGGACCCTTCTTCTCGTAAATGGGTGTCCTGGCTTGGCAAGACCACGATAATACAGTTAGTTGCCTCTTCTACTGTCTTATTTTTCTTTCACTTTTATCTCTAACCTTTTTTTTATTTTCTTGTACACTCTCTTCCTTCCCTTTTTACCTCCTTAGGCGTCAAGGGCCAACCTTGGGTGTAAACAGGTGCTGCCCCTGCAGAATACTTGTGTCAGCCAAGCCTTCGTTGTTATGGCACAGTACGTACTCCCTTGTTGGGCTCCGTGGGTAGCGGTGCACTCGGGCCCTGAACTTTCTCCTTTCTGTTCTGTGGACGTAGTCCGTGATGCGCTTTCCGCGCGTCGATGTGCCCCCTCTCTCAGGTCACGTGACACTCACACGGCCTCCAATTGGCTCCGATGGCTCGTAACATCCGCTGCGCTGAAACGTAAGATGAAACGTAGAGCAACTGATTTCACTGCTGCTGCAGCTACGCTATGGGTAGGCCACGCATGGCTAGGACTCCCGAGGAGCAGCGTGAATACTAGGAGCGGCAAAGGGAAAAGAAACGGCAGTACGACCAGCGGCGGAGAGCTGCGACCGGCGGCGGCATTTCGTATAGTGCAGTAGGCAACCGTTGCGGATGATACCACAGCTTCGCTGACCAACCACCTTCCAAGCGTGGATTGGAACCCCAACTTTTTCTGCTGTAATTCTTTTTTCTTTTTTGATGGGGTGTTGCTTGCCTTATCATGCGGCAGTGTGGGGCCTGTGAATGAAAGCACGAGGTGCGCTAGGTTAGGTCTCTTGATGAGGATGCTTTAATTTGAATTCTTTTCTTCGTCATTCTTGTTTACGAGACGAGGTCTGTACCGGATTTGAAATTAACAAATACGTGTGCGTATTCCGGGAGACGTGCCTGCTGTGCCATGTGCGAGCTGAGGTCGTTCATTTCAATTGATGTTATGACGAGTTGCACCGCGGTGGAAGGTGACAAAGCCGTGTTCGAATTCCGAGAGACGTACGTATGAGTTGTGATATATAAATGGTTGTGTCAATAAAGTTTAATAGCTGCGTTTGATATGTTTTGTGTTTGTCCCTTTCTTCGTTCGTCGTCTCCGTTTTTTTCAAAAGTGTGTAGCCAAACATTTACGTGTCTTTGAACGAGTGCGTTGTACCATTTTCCGAGGCGGGTAACAACAAGGGAAATCGTGCAAGTTTCAAGAAGGAAAGAAGAAAATAAAATGCCTTTATTTTCAAGAGTTCACAGAGAATATATTTTGTGACTCCGCACCCTCGTGTGCTAGTGTTTTGTTCTTAAGAAACATGTCACAAAACTTCAAGCCGAATTTTCCTTTTTGGTCTCTGTAATCCTATTCACCAACTCAAGTACCTTCAGCATTTATAGACTGTGAGACCGAGGGGGGAAAAATGGAGACAGCGCACACAGGTGTCTCAACCTCCTCTACGACGCTTATTTCTGCTTTGTTGTTTACAAGGACGACCCACAGTCAACATTGAGATGCACGAGATTTGTCAAAGTTTCAAGGTGTGAGGATTTCCAGATCTCGGCTGGCTGGCCTTGCGGCTTGACAGGGGAGGGACAACGGTGGGGTGTGAATTAGGCTGAACAGTCTGCTGGTTCTGTGCCTTTCAACTGTGTGAACAGGGAAATGTTGTAATTGAGTGTGGGCATTGTGTTTGGCTGTTGTGATGATGACTGACCTCATGTGTCTAAAGCTCGGCTGTGGGTTGTTCTTATAAAGAATGAAGTGGAAATAGGCGTCATAAGTGCGTGTTACACATATGTTTGTATCGTCTACTTTTTGTCTTCGTGAAAGTTCACTAGCTCGAATACATGTTCTTTGAAATTTCTTTCAACTATTTCACTACGCGTCACAGCGCTGGCTCTTTGGGTGCATCTTTCGTCTGGAGCGTGGCTAGGCAGGCCAGGCATCGCTACGCTGTCTTGAGAGAAAACCTTAACAACCTGCAGTCTCATAAACTTCCGTAGACTTGTGAAGAGTTGAGATGCACCAGAATCACCAGGAAAAAAAGTAAAGTAAAAGTTTCACGTGTTTTCTGTCTACTCAGTCCGTTCAAGAATGTGGAGTGGCACCGTCAAAATATGATCCACTGAGCAGGGGAAAGCACTTCGCTATAGTTGATGTCATAAACACTTATAAGAGTTATTTGTAGGCGGCCAACATGAACGCCGAAGAACTGTCAAGCTTCTTTTGCAGCCTGAGCGATGTTGTTACTAGATATGAGCGGAATTGCATCGTATGACCAGGTTTTAGCATTTCTTCTGCGGCCTCCACCGCGTATGAGCCGCCATTCACGTGAGGGTTGTAGAGGATTGTGTCTTGTACATTTTTCTGAGGCCATTAAAATGGTTATTGATTGTGAGGAAGACTGACAATTACAAATTTCAAAGCAGAAACGATCACAGAGACTCATACCAACCCAGACAACATCACATTCCAATGATTAGTTGATGGGGACACTACAGTTCTAGCCCAAACCTAATCACGCATCTGCAGCTCCACTAGAGAACAAGTTGTTTGCGAACTCGAGTCGGTGTGTATAGAGTGAGTGTCAGGTCCCTGAAAACGTCTTTATAATCAAGCGTCTCCAAAATTACGGAAACTCAAACAATCATTAGGCTTACAGTAGGTTTTCACAAGTCAGTCCAAATAAAATGTTCCAGAATGAGACCATACATTACTTCAAGCACCGCATTTAAGACCAAGCTATCTTAATTATTACATTATCTACTAATTAACTTTAACTAATTCAGATCACCCTCACACAATCACTAATTGGAAAAAGTACCTATTCTCTTCGTAACCGTGGGTATGGCAAATGTGCTAACATCATAATAAACAGAGTAACTACTTGAAAGGGCAATAAAACAAAGACAATAAGGTAAGAATGAACACGACGAGCGATACTAAAAAAGTTAAAACTTAATGCTATTTAAAAAAAAAAAAACATACAATATACACACATGATTATACCTCACCCGAAATGAATACGATCTTATTATTTGATAAAACGAGTGACTACGCAATGATGTACCCGTCATCTTCCTATACCCGGATTTTAAAAGCCTCAAAAATTGCTCTTTCTGTTTTGGCGTTTAATTTGCCCAAACGCCGTGTTTTATCTACTAAAGGACCGCAGGGTCATATACACAGTGGATGGCCAGTTCCCCGAAGGAGACCGTTTTAGAGAAAGTTGATACACTTGCGCCCCTTTCATTAATACCTCAAGCTGTTTACTCAAGTACGATCGCCCACGGTATTTCGTTATTTCGTAGACTATCGAGGTGGTGCATCCTATATATGTGCGTGTATTGTTTTGTGCACATGCTTTCCTTGCACGTATTCCTGCTGACTCTTGGGCATGCACTAGATAGTTCCAATGGTGCAGTGAATACCAGGGGAATGCCGAAGTGGCCATCAATATATTTGAGATTGTGGGACAATCTCCGAATGCAGGGTAATATGCACATAGGGCAGACTGGTAGATGCAATAATGAAAAGGTGAGTGGGCATGAATTTACTGTAATAAGGCATCCTTCGGGGAACGTTGCCGTCCAGTGTGTACATGTCTGTGTGAACCTGTAATGAAAACATATTTTGGGCATAATAAAACCAAAACTTGAAGGGAAATTTTTAGACGTTTAAAATCACTGTAAAGGGGGATCATGGGTGCATAAATACCTCGTCGCTGGTTTTATCAGGTAAAGAATGCAGATTCGTGTTGAACGATGCATGATCAAATTTGTAAATATAAGTTCGTGTTTTCCAAATAAAATTAAGTGTTCCAAAATGCTTTTTGGCACTTTTACATGGTAACGATATACCAACGATCCCACTTGCGGGTTTTGTTAAAGATAGAGTGGTATATACAAATCCCTACTTATAAAGCGTCAAGGATATGACAATTTTTCGTAGTTATACCCATTGAAAATTCACCCTTTAGACTCTCTCAGCGCTTCAAACCCCTGCAGCCCATCAAACCCCGTCACCCCGTCACCCCGTCACCCCGTCAAACCCTTTAGCCCGTCAAAGCCTTTAGCCTGTTCAACCCTTTAGCCCGTCAAACCCTTTCGCCGTCATACCCTTCAGCCCGTGTGACCCTTCAGTTTATCCACCCCCAGCCCATCAACCCTTTGGACGCCAAAAGGACTTTGAAGCATACACAAAAAATGCAGTTTAAAATGTTATACGAAATTTAATTCAGACCCTATCAAAAAGACCATCAGGAAAATCCTGATGGTCTGATAGTCTGATGGAGTCATATTTTGGGACGGCTGATGGTTTGATGGTCTGTTGGCCTGATGGTTTGATGGTCTGCTGGCCTGATGGTTTGATGGTCTGTTGGCCTGATGGTTTGATGGTCTGTTGGCCTGCTGGTTTGATGGTCTGATGGTTTGATGGTCTGTTGGTTTGGTCTGATGGTCGAATGACCTGTCGCATTTTGAGACGCCTATTTTTTACGGTTTGATTACGGTGGTTTCATGGCTTATTTGAAACAGTTCGAGTTGGCCACAACTTAAAAAACACAATATGTTAATGCATAATCTGGAAACTTAATTATGCCGTACCTGGAGCATGACGAGGTGCATATCCCACTTATAATTTAATTATATTGTCCACTGCACACTGGTAATCGCCAGCCCGACATTTGAGCACGGCAAATGCAGCTACTAATAAGAATAAAGTCAAACAAGCTGCATTGCTCTGATATTTTTATTATGAAGTTATGAAATCATACATTGTTTCGCTGGGCGGAATGGCAAGGTGGTACAGAAAAACCAGAAACATTTGAGGAAGTACTATTGTGACCAATATTAGTTGAAGCGCCATGACGCATGGCGTGTGGTACTATCAGAGCCACCTGTCGGATTTTCAGTGAACCTCTGTGTTTGCTGAGGTTTAGGCAGGTTGCTTCTTGCACTCATTGTGCCACTATGAGCTGAAGATTGACACAGAACGGCATAGTGGTGCAACGAGCACAAGAAGTGATTTGTTTCTACCTCAGCGCATACCAAGGTTTGCTGAACAATCTGAGAGACAACTGTCATCGCGTGCCACGTGCAGTGGCGTTTCAGCTCATATTGGCTGCGATAGTACATTTGTTCCATTTCAATAGTATTCGCAATATATAAATTAAGCTAAATTAATATGAAGAAAAGGGTAAAAAGGCTACAACATGGAATGCAAGCGATGGCAGACCTGCAACAGCATGGGCAGTCCGTGGTGGGACCACGCATCGGGGGAGGACAGGCAGCAAAGGGATGAGCCTGGACATATCAAGGGCAATTCAGAAATCAGCAATGAGTCGAAACACAGGACGACCATTGACATACGTAAACAGCAGAGTGGGCCTAGAGACGACTAAGGGGCAGTACGAGTGACGTGCTTCATTGTAATTGTGTGACCTTGCAACTTTTTGAAGAGTGAGCAAGCACGGCCTGATGGGATGGCAGTAGCGACCAAGCAACCCACAGCCTTTTTCAAGTGGTCAGCTGATCAACAGACTACTTTAAAGTTGTTTGCATAAACATTTAGATATATTAACCTCTAAATAATTTATCTATGACATCATTTAAAATAATTGCTTGTAAACTTGAGACCCAAAATAGTATATTACTTAATTAAGGAAGTTAGAGTATAGATGCACATACCTTTGTAGTGATTTCTCTTGAGATTGGACAGCTTTTCTGACAGGTACCGCCGTATCTTCTGGTGCCGGGCTGCCCTTTCAGCCTGGCGGTACCTTTCTCCCTCAGGTGTAGTCAAAAGCAGCCTAGGATATGAAAATCCAGGGTAATTGTTTTTTTGCAGTGCTCAGACTTAAAACAATATAGAACGTCATAAATACAGGCTGGAGGGTCATAGTTTGAGAAGACCAAGGGTAAATTAGTCTCAAATAAAAGCAATTAAGTGGCAGCTGGCACCTAACAAACCTTCAACGTTTCTTAGTATTTACAGTGTTCAGAGATTACCATGAAAACAAAAGTACCGCAGTATCCTGATTTATGTTCCACTCCCAATAGACAGCTCACAATGGCTTCTGTTAGATTCTTTTAAGCACAAAACAGGTAGCCCATGTCTATAAACCTCACTGCTAGGCTAGTGACTTTGTAAGAAATAGGAGCTACAACTGTAGATAAGTAGACAATGTACGTTGGAAACTGCTTATACTTGGTTATCATCCCTCGCTGTGGTAACAGCTTAGACACGCCACAGAATTAAAAAATAGCATCATGTGCACCAGAAAGAACAATGCAGTTATATATAAAAACAATCTTCCACATTCCTTGAAAGATCTTCCATTCATGGCCTGGCTCTAAATTTAAAGGTAATTAAACAGTCTTTCAATGTGCACCTGGTGGAGGCCTCTGAAGCTTCGTTGGGAGGTAATCTAGCAATGTTGGGGATCATGGACGTAGTCGTGACATGGCGAAAACCGCTATGTAGCTGCACTACACATCGGAGCAGCGCCGCTGTTTGGAGGTATACTCAACTGTTGGAGTAATCTCGCTCTGAACGCGATGACCTTGACATTACTTATCTCACACATAGGCGCTTAGACGGCTTAGTCCGCTTTGGTCCACGTAAAGCCCACAGGTGTTTCAAATGGCTAGGCTGTAACACGTCTACACCACCACTATGCACCCGAACGGCACAGCTCGTAGCCACGCCAGCTTTGCCGGATAGCCCACGACGCATCGAGCTCTCCGTTGACCTCTCTTCGAGCACTTGCTCGAGTTTGTTGCTTAGAACGAAAAATAAAATTATCTGTTCAAAATACAAATGTGCGATAATTTACGGTTATTATCTGTTTTGATTGACTCATTCTTGGCGGGGTACCCCCATCACACGTCCAGGTGTTAGCAGACAACCTACTAGAGTAAAATCTCGGTGATACTAACTGGTACGAATTTCGGAATAAAACAAATTAACGAATTCCCCGGCCGAAGTGCATTGTATACGACGTGAAAATTTTTGGGTGTTCCGAATTCCTCTACGCGCTGCGACGGCTGATACGAATGCGTGCTCCACAACTGATAGTGGCAAGGAGGCCACGATCGGCGACTGTAAGCTTTCAAGGCTTCGTGCGGCTGATTGCCTGCTGCTGCCAGGGATCAGGCGCACTTTACCCAAAAACTGGAGCTCAAAATTACATGCATGTTACAATCGGACCCAAAAACCAAAACTAAACAAAATGCTAAAAAAAACTGTGCAAAGTGGCCAGCCCCATCACCATCAACACATGTTTCAAATCCAATCCAATCTGAATCCAAAATCGCTTTTTTGATTTTGCGATCTCGTGGAAGGGTGTTTCAGCCTTGGAAAAGCAAAACCGATTTTACTATAAGGTTCCCTCTAAAAAACAAAGTAACTGCGTTGGCAAAAACAGAAAACCGAGTGATGTTGGTGGTGTCTTCGGTGTGGTCCACGGTGACATGCGAGCTTGGTTGGAAAGACAAAGAAACCGAATTTTTGCTTGCAAGTTTTTGATGTAGGGCTTCAACACCACATAGTGTGGGCACTTTCCGAGTATGTGCATTTGATAAAATGTTTTCCACAAAGTGTATGTTGTTCAGCCGTCATTAATTTATCTGCGAAGTAGAATCGACATTTATCTGCGCAGTAGAATCGACATTAATTCATTTTTTTCAACATTCGTGGGTTGATTATAACCGTGTGTTACTATCGGGGGCGTGTTAGAATCGTGTAAATTGCATACAAGATATTTTCTGCCATAAATAAATGCACATTCATGCATTCCTTGTGTTTCAAAATATAAATTTTGTTTCGCTTTCGTTGATACGAATTTAGCATGAAATATTTTACGCGACTCCGCGAGATTCATATCAAGATTTTAAAAATGTTTGCTTAATGAGAGAGCCTGCACCTTGCGCTGAGTGAGTGGGGCAAACGCCTTCTCTTGCCTCGCTGCCTTTGCCTTGTTGGAGAGGGTGCCGGTCACCGACCTCTCCAAAAGCACTTCCACTCATTCTATGGAAGCAGCAGTGATCTTGCAAAACATGGAGTCGCACTCTGCTTTCCGCATGTTGCCCGCATTCCTGGTTGACGTGCACACCTTGCCCGACATGGATCTGTTATAAACAAAAGCGAGAAACAGCTTCACATATACCAGTTGTTGACGTAGAGTGGTACTCTATACTCCAAGATGCATTGAAAATGCACTAAAATAATTACATTAATAAAAATTTAGGCCTTTAAATTTAAGACAGCACTACACATGAATTCCTATCTTCATGGGCGTCTGCGAAGCTGATGGGCCTACAAAGCTTCATGGCATTTGCATGAAACAGCTACGTAATCCCTTAGTTGCAACAGGTGAGCATGACAATAGAATGTTTTCCAGGCCCTGGCTGTAACTACAATTAAGAGCCTGGCTACAATAATGTTTTAATGACTTCTTGTTGGAATCGATTCAATCTACTGTGCTTACATTATCTCAGGAGTGGCCAAACTGAGGCTCGCAAGCCGCACGCGGCTCTTTGCGGGTCGAAGTGCAGCTCGCGGCACCCTGGAAAACGTGTCCCCTAGACGAAAACTGTTCTAGAATTTAGAAAGAGCTACAAGTCTTGGCAGCCTGGCAACACACTACATATATACACCTGGAATGCTTTTTGCCACATAGATGCGTCGAGTGACCGTGTTTCCTTTATTGTTCTAGAAAGACTTTCAACCGTATACGCATAACAGTTGTCAGGGGCAGTGACTGGCTAGTGAATCGTGTATTAATTTTTGCCTAGCAGTGGAAAGGACCTTCTGATGCAGTGTCATTTGTTGTTATCACCCATTATACTTGTCCTCTATGGAAATAACTGTTCCCTCCATATTTTTTCTTGTTAAAAGTAGCCCCCCCCCCTTTCTTTTTTCCAGCGACTCTAAACGTTCGTAGTTCTGTCTGCGGCTCTAACTCCATGTCACTCTGGCCACCCCTGCACTATCCTAAACTCTTTTAATGTATATTATACACTGAATGAAAGTGAAAAGTTTTTTTATTTTACCATTCCTTCCTTTTCTGGAGGCCGATGCTAGGATCCACGATCTCATTCTTTGCAAGGATGTCCTCGTCAGCAACTGGAAAAAACAATTTCATATTAAAGAGGTACAGAAACCAAATCCAGCGCTCATTTTATCGCTTTAATGAGTTGCATGTTGCAACATAACCTCAAAAAGACCAGTCCTTTGCTGAAGGGCACAAGCAAACCAATTTTAAAGCTAATCAAACAATCTTTCAATGTGCACCTGGTGGATGCATGTGGAGCCTCTTTGGGAGGTAATCTAGCAACGTTGAGGAACTTGCTTCGTAGTCATGACGTAGGAAGGACATTCCTTGGTCATTCTGCTCAGCAACAGAGCGCAACCACAACAGTAGAGTAGAGAGCTCTTTGCCGTTTATGCCTTCTTTCTCAGCATTATTGTTTCCACCCTTTATGAATGAATATCCTCTATGCAAGATATAAGCGATGTGTTGCATATGACATGTTCGGCTCTATCACCACAGAGCAAACTTTTTTCATATACTGCAGGTTCATTAAAAAGTTAGCTTTTTAATGCTAAAGCATGGGTTCTGTTAGTACGGTAAACATACGAGTACCCAGAGGTCAGGCCATAAATGACTTACGTGTTAGGCAGTAGGGCCCTACAGCACCTCCCGCGTCAACAGCCGAGCCGCAGGTAGTCCTGCAACTGGTAGAGCAGGGTAAGTCAGAGAAAGGTGTTTCTAGCAGCTCTGCCGGTGTGCCCCCTTGCAGCATTACTCACGCACATTGGGGTGTAGGCAGAAAGCATGGCATTCCTCATATAGAAATCATGACAACACATTGTTGCCGGCATCAAACTGGATCCCTGTGCAATTCTTCTTTTTTTGTGTGATTTAGTTGATTCTTTGTCTTCCTTGTCACTCCCGACTGCTTTACTGGCCTTTGTGAAATAAAAAAAAGCTTGGTAAACTGCAAAGCCTTGACTGAGTGGTGAAACAGAGCAATCCCAAGGAAGTATAAATGTTAAAGACTCGACATGACATTACGCAGTGTTGGGATTCCCAAGCTACTTTCCACACTCACATTTTGTGCACGACCAGCTCTCTTTCTGCATCAGTTGGATTGGTCAGTTGTGTGCCCGTTTCGGTCGCTGCTAGCCATACGTGGCTGGCGCTGCTTTTGAGAGCCTTGCAACATCGTCACTTTCAGCTTTTGTCCTGACATAAACCGCATCTAAAAATTTAATTAGCGCTAAGATTTAGCTTTTGGACACTCCCAGAAAAATAGGCTGTACCACATTACATAGACAGGTAATGATATTCTGGTGACAAAATTTCCACAAAATCTGCTTTGCGCTAGAGGGCACAAGGGCTGACGTTCCTGGGAGGAGCAGCTTTGTGTGAACTTGCAGATGATTCAGCTGCCTGTTTGCGCCTGGCCAGTTCAGTTGCCATTTCCTCTTGGGTTTCTAGTAGGTACTGTCGGGGACAAAAGTCTCCAGGACACGCAAGCTGCGACTGAAACGCATTCCTCTTCCATCTGCCGGCGGGTCGCCTGGTTTCGAGATCACAGAAGGGCGCACGTGCGTCCTATTGTACCTGCCAACGTGTGCGCTTTCCCGCTCTGCTGCGGCGCGGCTCCTAACTCGGAATCGGGCGCGTGGTACCACTTCGGAGATAGTGCTTACTGGCATGGCACCTATAAAGCAAGAAGTCACAGCAGCTCAATTAAGCGATAAGCTGAACTGGTTATAAAGCAAGGTGCGCTGACACGGCGAAATGCGGCGCAATGCCCCAGGTGGTATCTCGAGTTTCGGAATGTATAGCAGACGCTCGTCAGCCGCCAGCGCTATCTCCGAGGCGGTACTATGTGCCCGATTCCTAGTTAGGTGCTGTGCCGCAGAAGAGCAGGAAACGCACATGTTTGCAGGCAGAGTAGGACGCGCATGCGCTTTTGTGTGATCTCGAAATCAGGCGACCCGCCGGCAGGTGGCAGAGCAATGGGTTTCAGCCGCAGCCAGCACGTCCTGGGGACTTCTGTCCCCGAATGTACATTTGTGATCATGAATAAATAAATTGGTCAGGAAGCAATGTATTATATGACTCGCATTAATTTACATTGAATCAGCCACGATTGTGCGCCTAAGTTTGTGCTGTGGAGCGCAAGAGTTTGGCGCTCTGTTCATTAAATGGACAGAAGCGCCACCAAAGGACTAACACTCAAGCGTGCTCTTTTTGCACCGAGTATTTCTCGACGTGCAAGTCGTTTCTTCGCGCTGACAGAAACGTGGCCGAGACGAGAGGTGCAGTGGATCGCTGCCTCATTTCAGTTGAAGAATGCTTAACCCAGCGAGTAAAATGATTTGATTTCAAAGCCAGGACCATTACGGAAAAGGTTTGTTCCCGAATCTCACCTGAAAACGAAATACCCATCGAACAGTAGCGTTATGATTGTACAGCGACAGAAAAGTTGTCGGGATGAGAGGACAGTCCGATCGTTGCCCTTTGTAGAATGCACAGCCCTGCGAATAAAGATACTTTGATTGGAAAGCGAAAACGTTGCGGAAAACGTTTGTCCGTGCATCTCGCCTGAAAACTAATTAATGTGCTATTTATTGAACGGTTGTGTGCCAGTATTGGAGTAGCACATCGACAGGTTCCGTCTCGCGCTGGAAGACGGAAACCCAAGATATCTGACAAGTTTGAGAGTTTCTTGTTTTGACAGGCGAGTTCAAGAATGTTGTCTTTCATTTGAATCTAAACAGCATGCATGGTCAATAAATAGATCGGTCAAAGTAACATTCAGCATGTCTGGTCGAAGCGAGTCTTCAAACCTTTCACAAATATTAAAACATTCGTAAAAATTTCCTAACGTCGCCGCGCATTTCTTTTCTATTTTTTTTGGCTTTTACTTTACCGTTTTACAGAGCCCTTAATTAATTTATCTTCAAAATAATTTTGGCATCCGCGAGATGCTGGGTTCGTCATAAAACTGTGGTCGGAAGTGGCTCATACAGCTCGCCGACAGCTTCGGTGTGTTGCGCTACTGTACGCTATGCTTCGTTTAGTTGCTGCGCTCGGAGTGTGAAACTCGGAACGGTGGAGTACGAGTAAATTAGCGCGGACTTAAGGCACAGGAGCAATGGCGGCTTGTAGGGTGCCATATGATGTCACGTGCAAGGCAGTTCAGTCCACACGTTCAACTGAAGTATTAGCCCATGCATTCATCTGCCTAACTTGGTGCCCCATATAAGCAGTCTACAATATTCACTTCTAATTACCGTCGCAATAAAAAAGGAAGAAAACGGGGATTGCTTGTGGCTACGTCGCACTTTGGGATGCTAAAAAATACACACTCACCCGTCAGTTCGAGGATCTCGGCGTCGTAATAGCCTCCTCGAGTGTTCGCGTCGCCGTTCCAAGAAACCTTGCACGCCGTCCTACGCTCGAAGTCGACCACATTCGAAGGATTGCAGTTTTTAAATAAAGCCCTGTGGACGTCGCTTATTTCTCCGTCCTCGCAAAATCGAGTGAAACCTACCGAAATATCTAAAACCTCGAAAACACTCCACGAGGAAGGGTGAGGCTGCCGAGGCAACAAAGCGCACGAAACAACTTGATTTGGATTTGGATTCGAAGCTTTTGAAGACGCAGTTGCTCGAACGGATATAAGCGGCGAACGTTTTTTCAAAATATAAAGAATACAATAAAATTAACGGATCGTCGAGTGTCGAACACTGCGTATGAACTTGAATGCGAACATTTTTGAGAGAAATCTGTAAAGTATCAACACTGCGTGTAAAGAAACTGGCGCCGCAAGTAGGCAATGCGTCGGCAGTAGCCGATACATTAAAGACTAACTCATAATTTACGCGACCCTCGACAGCCCTCCGGCCGTGGCGCAGCGGTAGCGCGTCGGCCTACGGAACGAGAGGTCGCGGGTTCCACTCCCCCCAGGAGAAGAGTGTGTTTGTTTTATTTTATTATTTTTATTATATTTATGATGGTGGCGGTGGTGGTGTTGAAAACTTTAATTCCATCTAAAACCCCTGCAAAGCTCCTTCGTTAACGACCGCCCTGATCCAAAAGGGTTCTAGTACAGCTGAATACTGAATAATACGGGTTTTTCTACCTTTCGTGTCGCCGGTTTTAGCACCTTTCGTGACTCGACGTGTTTCCGCTCAAGAACTTTTAAGGTCATCTGAACGACGAGATATGTAAGGCTTTTTTTTAATAAAAAAAATCACATCAACCCATTGACCACGCGGCTGCGGCCCATCATATATCATACGCGACATTCAACGACAGCTTTTTTTATCGCGACATAGCCTCAAATTGCCTATTTTGTAACGTGCAAAGTTGCGGAGCCTCCTCGACTTTGGGCCGCTCATTCAGCGACCGTCCATCCAATGCGCACAACGGTTGCGGGGCTCGGGGGGTGCCGTGTCTATAAAAATTAATGTGTCGACGAAAAGTCTGTCCACCTTCCGTTGGGAATGAAAGGCGTAGATGAAGCATATGCGAAACGATGAACCCTACCGTGAGTACGGGTTTCCACGGTGCGTGATTGCAGACGAACGCACAGTTGCCGGTGAATCGGGGACTCAGTGAGTAAAGACAAATCGCGTGACATAGTTGTGTCAGCACCTCGCGACCCAGCGACTCATCACATGCTGGCAAATATGTCGCGACCCATATATCAATTGTTATTAAACGCCTCTGACGGCGCCGTCAGAATACCGCGAGCAACAATTAATCATGCACTTTTGATAAACATTGTGCGCAAAAAAAGTCCCGACGGCCGGGAAATAAGGCGCTTTTGATGGAACCGAAGTGAAACATAAAACTTCTGACGACCATTAGACCACCTCTGACAGCCCATCAAGAGTGTCCAACAGACCATTAGGCGCCGTCAGGAACTTCTGACGGACCATCTCAACGCATCTGATGGTCCATGAGGACAGTCGGATGGTGCGTCAAGAATGGGCTGATGGTCCATCAGACTTTCTTGATGGTCCATCAGACCTTCTTGATGGTCCATCAGGAAGCCTGATGGGCCATCAAAGAAGTCTAATGGTCCATCAGGACAGTCGGATGGTGCGTCAAGAATGGGCTGATGGTCCATCAGACTTTCTTCATGGTCCATCAGACCTTCTTGATGGTCCATCAGGAAGCCTGATGGGCCATCAAAGAAGTCTAATTGTCCATCAGGAAAGTCAGATGGTCCGTCAGGAATGGGCTGATGGTCCATCAGGAAACCTGATGGACCATCAGAAAAGTCTGATGGACCATCAAGAAACTCTGATGGTCCATCAGGAAAACCTGATGGCCTTTTCGATCGGGGACATCAAGTTTTACATGCATGCAGTAACTTACGGTAATAAGAAAGAACATTTCTTCGCACCCGGGTGCAAGAAGCTGGAGACAAAAGCGATCAGATCAAGTAGCCACAGCCGAATTCTTTGTCACAGAAATATATTTCAAACTATTCACTATGCCGCAGGGTGAATTCCTGCTATACGGTAGTTCAACTAATAAAACCGAACGAGTGGGTCACACGGACACATACACACTGTCAGTCAGCACGTTTAGCGAAAACCGAACACGAGTAACTACCATCCTACAGCATTGAGAAGTCCTGAGCACAGTCACGATGTCGTCCCCAATGGCGTCGTGGCGGCGCCTCCGGCATCTTTTTTTTTTGTCGCTGGATGCTTCTGAAGTCGGACGGACGAAGAGGCGCAAGGAACAGGGGCGAACAGTAATCATCATTCACCGCCTAAGGAGTCAGGACCCAGCCCAGGTACCACGCCAGAGGAATGCCCAACTTGGGCAAAGGTCTGGCAAACATAAGGGCCCAACTTTGGCGCAGTTAGGATTTTGCACCATGGCACTCATCAGTGCGAAAGTACTGTGCCTAACTATAGCCTTAGTTGGGCGATCCTAGGGCATGCCAAAGTTTGGCTCTTCTCTGGTACGCCGGAGGAGTGCCATAGTTGGTGCCATACTTGACCCCATAACTGCCATAGTAAATCCTAATCTGGGAATTCTGGGCATGCCAAGGTTTGGCATTTCTCTGGTCCGCCAGAGGAGCGCCAAAGTTGGTGCCATACTTCAGCCATAACTGCCCTAGTAAATCCTAATCTGGGAATTCGGGGCATGCCAAGGTTTGGCGTTTCTCTGGTCCGCCAGAGGAGCGCCAAAGTTGGTGCCATACTTCAGCCATAACTGCCAGAGCAACGCTTAATTTCGGTATTTGGAACGTGCCAAAGTTTGGCTTTTCTCTGGTCCGCCAGAGGAGCACCAAAGTTGGTACCAAACTTCAGCCATAACTGGCCTAGTAAATCCTAATCTGGGAATTCGGGGCATGCCAAGGTTAGGCGTTTCTCTGATCCGCCAGAGGAGCGCCAAAGTTGGTGCCATACTTCAGCCATAACTGCCAGTGCAACGCCTAATTTCGGTATTTGGGACGTGCCAAAGTTTGGCTTTTCTCTGGTCCGCCAGAGGAGCGCCAAAGTTGGTGCCATACTTCAGCCATAACTGCCATTATAAATCCTAATCTGCGAATTCGGGGCATGCAAAGGTTTGGCGTTTCTTTGGTCCGCCAGAGGAGCGCCAAAGTTGGTGCCCTACTTCAGCCATAACTGCCAGAGCAACGCCTAATTTCGGTATTTGGGACGTGCCAAAGTTTGGCTTTTCTCTGGTCCACCAGAGGAGCGCCAAAGTCAGTGCCATACTTCAGCGATAACTGCCAGAGCAACGCCTAATTTGGGTATTTTAGACATGCCAAAGTTTGGCTTTTCACTGGTCTGCCACAGGAGTGCCAATGTAGTGCCGTACTTGAGCCATAACTGCCGTGGTAAATCTTAATTTGGCGATTCGGGGCATGCCGAAGTGTGGCTCTTCTCTGGCTACAAACTGAAGTGCCAAATAAGTGCCAAAAGTTGCAAAGAAAGCCAAGAGGCCTCCCCAAGTTTGGAATCTCTCTGGTGTGTTACAGAAGTGCTCTTTCACGCGCCCCAGAAGAGAATTAAATTATATAAGCGTTGGAAACATGATGGTCAGATGTCATCACCTCCGTTTCCAAGCAGCACGGCAATACTTTGCAGTATCGTGACAGTACCGGCCGAAACTCGGTTCCAATATCACTCAAACGTCCAGTTTTGCACCACCGTTTGATATCCGGCAAGCATTGCCGTACAGCCGTTTTGCCCCGGCCTAGCGTTCGCGCAATATTGTCCGAATACTCTACGATGCGTCTGCGCCGTATTGGCCGAACGTCGTGCAAGTATGTGTACGTTGCACATCATTTGTTGCACATCCAATCACATATACAGACAAACAAAATTTGTTCGATCGCTCCCAGAAGTTTATTAAACCACTATCATTACACACAGGATATTCTCGACATATTTACAAAGGTCACGCGTCTCTGTAGAACAAAAAGCAAGTTATAAAACAGAATTAACACTGTCCTCATGCCAAGCAAAACTCATCACACAAAAAACCGCGGAGATTGACAGGAAAGCAGGACTACTATCAGAAGCATGCTTGCAGTGTACTTACTAATAAAAGGGCGATATCATGTAGTCCTTAATAGATGCATAATTCAAATCAGGCACCCCACAAACACACTTGAGAAAGAAGGTTGCGCACATTCAACTGACGTCTCGTCGTCGGCGAAGAGCAGTTTTTGTCGAAGCGTGTCCAGCAAACACATCACAAATATTCTACGAACCCCGGCCGCCCCGGCGAAAAAATTGCCTGTTATCAAAAAATTGGCATGGACGTATTCCGGCGTTTACGACGGAAAAATACGGGGGCGTCTGCAACGGACGAAGGCAACAGAACACTGAAGAGCGCATTTCGAAAACCGGACCTACGTGGTCCGCCTACTTGTATAACTATAGTCTGTTACAAGTCAAGAAGGTAGGAGAAGCTCCTCCCACAAGTGTGATGCGCCCGTTTCAAATCTCTCCGCAGTCGAAAGAAGAGTTCACTGGAAACGCTCCTTGTTCCGCTTCAATGGATTCCCACTTGTCTCCGATCCCACTTTTTAAGAAAGCGACCTTTGTATTCATGGGCGAGGGAACCGAGCCCCTGAAAGCAGCCTTTGTATCCATTGGGGGGGAAGCTAATTCCCGAAGGTCGTATTTGTTTTTGGGTTGCCAAAGGCATGATAGCGCTTTTTTGGACGAGGACAAAAGAAAGAAAGACAAGACAGACACGAGCGCTGACTGCAACTATTTAATAAAGCGCTACCATGCCTTTGGCAACCCAAGACCAATACCAACTAGCCCAACATACAGCTTTGATAAGTCGTATTTGTTGCCGTCGGTGGGGGGAACTCTAATCTCCCTCTCGTGGCTTTCACAATGCTAAGTCAAAGTCGAGAGATAAAGCAAATATGTACAGAAAGGCAAGACCCTCCTCGCGCGTTGGCCGCGACGTCACGGAAACGGTGGGACGCTATTGGATGCGGAGGTGGCGGAGGGATATCCGATTCCCTTTGAGGGGCATTTGCCGCTACCTTCTTAACCTGTAACTGACTATAGGCAAATGGCGAAAACACCAGCCCCAAGGATCCCATCAGCGTGACAGAGAGAGTCACGTGACAAATTTTCGTCCAAACGTTTTTGTCCTACGCGTCCTACATAGAGAGGTCACGCGTTTCGCTCCACTCTTTTGATTTGCTTCAAGCGGGTGTCGCGCTCGCTGACAGATACACGAAGACAAAAAAGCAGGGGAGGAGGATTTGCAAAAGGCGAGGTCGAAGGGGAATCAACAACGGAGCTAAGCTCCCTCTGCATTTTCGACGCTTTAGAATAAACAAAAAAAAAAAAAAACTTATAAAAAACAAAAAAAAAAAAAACTCTGCTGTACAGCCAAAGCTACAGGGGAGAGAGTGTATCCCGACCTGTTCAACAGTAGGGAAATGAGGGACGGGGGAATTCCAGACCTTCTCTGGAATGAAATTGAACGGAATGAAAGGAAAGGCCGCTTCTGCCGGTGACCTTGTCGCCTTGCCTAGTCTGTCAGCGTTCGGCTTCCATTGCGGGCCTCAGAAAGATAATCTCCTTTCTTGAGAGCGAAATGGAAGGAGTGCTTATGTTTTGCGGGCTTGTCGCCATCCGATAGGCCTCAATTATTTCTCTCCCGACCCGCTCGCAGTGGCCTCCCATGGCTTTTTTGCCGGTGAAATTAGGAGCGCAGCCGGGACATTTTCTCCAGTGAATGACGATCGGGTGCTGAGAAGCAGCTCTTTCGGCGTCCATTTGACGTTCTCGGAGTCGGTCGTTGAGGCATCGCCCCGTTTGCCCGATGTACCTGGCCCCGCAGGACAGGGGGATCGCGTACGCTTCCACCGCCTCCTCTCCTTCCCCCGAGAATTCACTTTCCCGTACTCCCACGGAGCGGGAGGGCTTTGAGCTTGGAGCCGAAAATAAATATTGTTGAAGTTGAAAGATTGTCCTGAATGTATCGTCCCTTGTGTGTCTCCACTTTCTAAATGTTTAAAAAGTAGCAACACGCTAAAATAGTACAAGTTCCGGGATTTCATTTTAATTCCCCAAGTGTGATGCGGCAGCGGCGCCACGGAGCCCCGGTCGTCTCCGTTCTTTGTTATCGCAAGGATTTGACAGTGCTCAATCACAATAGAAGACGCGCACATGAGCCACGCTCGCTTTTGCAGTGCGCCACCTTATAATAATATATGTTGAGGAGACGTGCGCAAATCAGTCTCGCGCAGCGCTAGCTCGATGGTAGAACTTTCTGTAAAAGCGCATTCACACCCGGGATGTAAGCAGTCGCGCGGCGCGACTAAATCGCATCGCAAAAAAAAATTAATAGATGGTCACTCTGGCGTGCGCGATGAGCGAGTCCAACGTCTTCGTTGGCAAGTCGCTCTCAAAAACTCTCGCTCCGAACGCCGTTGATTGGCTCAGCCTCTCCGAGACTAGATCGCATCTCAGAAAGTCGAGTCAGCAAAATAAGATAAAGTGGCCAGCCAAATAAAACTTGATTTCTCTTTATTAAGATGAAGACCACCCGCTACATCACATACCTTATCAGCCGAACTCCAAGGCAGTATGCCTAGTTCTGACACTTGTTAGGCAACTTTGGCCCGTAGCTGCCAGATGACAGCCGAACTATCGGGAAGCGAGGCCTAACTTTGGCACTTGTTTGGCGACTTTGGCACGTAGCTGCCAGATGATAGCCGAACTATAAAAAAGTGAAGCCTAACTTTGGCATTAGTTTGGCGATTTTGGCCCAAAAATGCTAAATATCTACCGAACTATCGGGCCGTAAGCCTAACTCTGGCATTTGTTAGGCGATTTAGGCCCAAAAATGCCAGATGGCAGCCGAACTACCAGGCAGTGAAGCCTAAGTTTGGCATTTGTTTGGCGAATTAAGGCCGAAATACCCAGACTGTTACCAAGGGAGGTGAGGTTTGGCTCTACTTTGGCTTCTTCGGGCTTTTCAATGCCCTAAACTCTCAGACAAAAGCCAAGTTTTGGCCCAGAATTCGGTGCTACCGAATTCTGACCATGACCCCGTAGCGCATGCATTACATGCGGTGGGACTCAAACCCTGACTGCCAGGCTTGCGGAGAGTGGGCGGACACCGGCGACGGCCTCCTTGAACGTGCCGAACATGATGACGCTCGGTCGGTGCTGGTGTTCCCTGTAAAGCCAAGGAAGAAACCGCGCGGATCAAAACAGACCAAGGACCGAGCCCTCAAATACATGCTAACCTTCCTCGATGAAACCGGTTTGTTGCAGATATCCATAGCGGTAACAAGAAGCAAACCGCCCACGAGCTGACAGAAAATGGCGATGCCGGCCTCCACGGCTTCCTTGCATCACACCTCCGCCGACCTCTGGAGAAAGTCGTGGCTTGCCCTGCGGCCTGTCCCCAGTGCCAAGCGGAGGGAAGCGCAGCCCTTCTTCGCCGCGCCGAAGTTGGAGGGTGGCTCTTCTCGTGGACTGATCTCGCCTCGCAATAAGACCGAGCGGACAGGCTCCTGCGTCCCGCTCCCAACACCGCCCGGCCGGCGCTTCGTCGATTCTCCACATAGCAGTCGCCTCTTTGGCGACCGGACACCCAGGCTGTGACGGACGGAGCTATGAGCCCACACCCGCAATTGCCATCTGTTTCCTATTCCAAATACATCACCAACACACACATGAAAGCATCTTCGCAATTTCCGAAACTCGCCGTGGCCGCTCGATCCAAAAATGGCTAGGCGGCTTCCCTGATGCCTATATCCGTAGGGCCACGTGATCTCTACCAAAAACCCGTTAAAACGATTCTGATGGGTGGTGTGGTTTTACGGATAGGATTGGTACAGAGCCCACAGGTCTTTCAAAATCTATGACGGGCCTCTGACACCTTTTAGGAATTATTAGAGGGTACGTCAGGCCCCTTAGAAAACTTTGACGGATATCGCAAACACATCAAACATTCTTGATGGGTAGGTCAGAACATTTCAGAAATCCTGCTGGCTCCCGTAGACGAATCTTCACTAGGGTTTTGCCAAGTGCATGACCGAAACGGAACGCTTCTCTGTGAATCTAGAATATTCCTGTTTATTCCTACACCGCCTGTAAAAGATAAGGAGGCCAGAATGACCTTGCCTTGTCAATCTCGCAGTAGCTTACTCCCGAACATTCTAGGCTGAATCTTCGAGAACCCGAGTGTAGTATATAAGGAGCCAAGCGCGGCTTTTACGACTCATTTAGAGTCTCCTTAATCACAAGGAGTTTGTGGTCGCGACACTTGTGTCGTGGGAAAAGACCATCTGCTTGTGGAAAACCGACACACGAGACAAAACGGTGGCCCCAACCTATAAAAACAGCAGATGTTCAGGTAGCTCTGCTGAACGCATCACCCGCCGCCAAGATCGAGCCCGCCTGAATCGGGAGCCCCGCACTTTCACGGCCACCAGCATCCTCTACGTAGAATGTACCAGCGAAGCGCTGGAACGTGACCTGAGGAAGGAAGTCCTCCAACTTGCTCACAAAGCAGTGTTCCGCCCTGGGACCGTTCATGCCGCCACCAAAAGATCGGGTTTCAAAAGAAAGAGAACAGGGCGTGCCCTATCAGACTTCATGAGCAGTGTGCCTTGCCACCTACGTCGGCAAAAGAAACATAATATCGGAACAAACCCGCCAGCACAAGAATGAAGTGTGAAAACTAGCCAGCAAGCGCAGTGCCGTCGCCGAACACTGCGTGTTTCTCGACCATCAGATAGACTTCTCAAATGCATGGGTGGTGACACTGAGCTTCACTTTCGGAAAAGATTTTTCCTGGAGTCGTGGTCCATCCAACACACTCCAGAAATTTTGAACAGATCCCTCGATGCCTTGTCATCTGTTTACGCCCAGGCCAGGCCTATGCCATTCGAGGAGTACAATCAACAAGGGGCGAATCACACGGGCTTCCCCGTGTGATTCAGTCACCTCTAAAGTAGAAACCAAGCAGGTTTCGAAACGTTGAATCATTTTTTCATAACTTTTGTTCACGTAATGTTGTCATTACTCTTGGCAATTAGTCTTTGGCAGAATGGATAACTGGGCAAGTTGGTACAGTCGTGGACAAAAGTTTTCTAACTACGGGAGCGGTGTGCGATGTGCATTGCTGCACAATCTAATGACTCGACACCCGCTGTTGAGACGGGCGCATGGCACAAGCGCTTTTGTATACTAGCATAGATGCCGATTCTTTCGTTTCCGGCAGTCACGCTGCGATTCTCGATAACGTGCCGCTTGGAGCCGCTTCGGAAGCATTTGCGCAAAGCTCTGCACGAGATCCGCGCTAATGGGCTTGATATAGTTCGATGTCTTCGGTGCGGCCGCACGCGTTGGTCAGCGGTGGCTACGCTAGGCCCGGCGCTCCAGAGATGCGCCTCTCTACAGTCCGCCGCTCTCCTTCCCAGGCTCCTGGAATCCGAGTGCTAGTGCACAAGTGAGGCGAGCCAACACCAGGGGAGCGCGCGCGGAGCATTCTGGTTGGGCTAGTCTGTTGCGAAATAAAGCAAGGCCTGTTTGGCGACGGCGCCGCCGATGTGAGCCGGCCGTCACTAGTTGCGATGGCTACGCCGAGGCGCCAACTGTTAAGCGGCGGATATTCGACGACCTGACGTAACCATGGCGCACGCTCGCGCGCACCCGCTTTACATGGGACTATATGGAGCCCTTAACTTTCTTAGCCCTATAACGAACGACATAATGACCGATTACCGCGCAACGGTTTTGACCCTTGCGAGAATGCTACCATAAGGTGCAGTCGAATACAGAAGAATCCTGCTCATTAAAAGCACCTGGCGGCGAGCATATTTCGGAATATTGCACAATGCAAGGATCCGGATCGGTTAACCTTTTTGATACGAAATAATCGTTCGATTTGACCTTTACGAAAAAGGAGGCATTAAAAATTATACTGATTAAAGAAAAAGTGGTGTGCTGGTTGTTGAAAGCCATTCTTGAGCATTCTTGAGCTTGTACCAACTTGCCCATCGGTCGTGCTACGAACCGTAGCACGGCCGATGCTCCCTCGGTCGGAATAATGCCTCCTTCACATTGGTGGTTGAACCTAATTTGCGAGGCGGTTCAGACTCAACTGAAGATGAAAACAAGCGAACTCGCTTCGCGGTTTCAATTGGAACACCAGTGTAAAAGAAGAACAAATGAATGGGAGACCCTCCATGCTCGACCTGAGCAGGTGGCGTACCTCTACAAATCTCGGCAACGACGCGTGGAGCAAGTCACTGCAGTGAACGGTAATTGTACCGGTCATTGGGCAGTTCACTGGCAGAGGTCTGCTAACAGGAGAATGTGCCCTATGCATTAATTGTTTGATGCGAATAAAAAAATCTGTTTTGGGGTCGGAGTTGGGCGAAGAGTGTTGCCGCAAAACCGGCGAGCGCCGTTGTGTCATCCTGCGAGATCGGCGAATTCTCCGCTCCCACTACAGGCGCAGGCAGCCAGGCAAACCGGCCAGCGCAGCTTTTTAAGTTTATACTACAACGTCAACGGACGCAACGCGTGCCGGCGCAGAGTGACGTTTGTCGGCTACGCGGTGCCACGTCGCGCCGAGAAGTGCCCCCAAGACATATGTTTTTCCCGTTAAAATTCAAAATTAGGCCCTTTTAGCCTGCCCGATTTCAGATGAACACACCCATATACATACACAAACACACACACGTGTATATATATATATATATATATATATATATATACTCAACAAAATATTAGCCCTTAAAGGAGTTAGCCGAGGAGGTTGCCAAAAAAGTGAGATTGATGAAACGTTTCGGGCCTGGTAGGCTCTTCGTCAGTCAAGTGAGAACACTTGTTCTCACTTGTGTTTTCACTTGACTGACGAAGAGCCTACCAGACCCGAAACGTTTCATCAATCTCACTTTTTTGGCAACCTCCTCGGCTAACTCCTTTAAGTGCTAATATTTTGTTGAGCATATTTCTCTTGAGTGCCGTCTTTTGTTCCCAGGTGCTGTTCCTATATATATATATATATATATACACTAGTGAACAAAAAGATATGATATTTCGGTTTTTGCGTGGTTAACTTTTTTTCGAACTGTGATACAGATATAAAAACTGTAATGGAACATTACATTAACGCATTTATAGAGTAGAAACTGATGCTTACCTAAATATGAATCAATCAACTAGACGTCCAGCAATGCTTCTGTAAAAGTAACGAAATATCATATATTTTTGTTCACTACTGTATATAAGTCAAAGATTCGTACTGTCGTACTTACTCATTCGAAGCTAATTACAACGTTTCGAGCGGTCCCCGCTCGAAACGTCGTAATAAACTTCGAATTAGTGACTCCGACAGTACGCCTCTTTGACTTATTAACTTTTCCCGGTCCATTGTTTTTTATATTTAACTTACTTCTCCTATATATTCCTATATATATATATATATATATATATATATATATATATATATATATATATATATATATATATATATATATATATATATATATATATAAAGTTTTTTTTTTGTTTTTTTTTTGTTTGTTTTTTTGTATACAAAGTGAAACTCGGTGTGTGCAGCCTTGTAACTGAGCAACCGATCTTGACGGCTAATCTCTGAGGAACATAGCAACTCAGCATAAGAAATACGAGATCCGAAACTACGGCTGTTTAGTCCTAAACTCTGTCTTAAAATGCTTAAGTTTCACAATTTTATCCTAAAAGTTCTAAGTTTTTTTTGGTGATAGCATTTTAGTGGCTGGTTTGATATTCTTTTTTTTTTTTTTTCTAGCTGAGCTAGATTGGTCCTCTTTAAGGCTAATGTCTTTGCATTTGTGTTCAAAGTCGTTTAATATAATTATACAATGAAGCAATATCTGGAAGCTTGACAATGTACCCGAAAAACGCAATTCAGAGAAGACCAGTTATTTCGAAAGGAAATTTGTCATGACAGTCTTTCTCAATCCATTTAAAAAAAACGTTTCACGATTATATTTTTTACAAAAGCTAACTAAGTGTTCCATGTATCAAATCTTATTTAAGATGTAGCAGACGACGCAAACTTGAGCTATATCTTGCTTGTATAGATGACCAATTCGAAGTGACGTTCCCGAAGACGATACAGATGGCGCCACTAATGTTCGTTACAATGCTGCCAACTTCGGGCGTTTTCATACCGATGTTTTTCAGCGTTGTCGTTAGAGCCGCCTAACGCGACCTTTCATTGGCGCTGGTGTGCTGGTATGACACGACAGATTGTTCTTTCCAGACATTTTATTTTATCTTAGAGGAACTACGAGTCATCAAAAGTTTTCGTACCATGCGTGTTTGTGAAAAGGGGACCAACTAATTTCTATATAAAAAGGAAAATAGATGTTCGGGGAAAAAATGCAGAGAGCATCGTTTGATTTGCTGAATAGCGCAAATGATGCGACGTCAAAAAAAAAGGAAAAAAAAAGTAGAAAGAGCAGAAAAATAAATCAGAAAAGAAGAAAGCAGAAGGTAAAGGAGGAAAGCTGGTGGTGCAATGTGCCACGGACAGATGTGCACACAGATAAACACACGTACTTGGAAATATTCGAGATACGTTACTCTTGAATTCGACTAAATCAGAGGGCGACTTTTATATCTACAGCCGAACATTAAAGAGTCGGTTAGAGTACTTCAAGCGCAACTCTACCGAGAATTCGTTGAACCTGCTTACACCATTACAATTATGCTGATCATGATGTAGAAAACCCGAGACTGTGGTAAAAGCAGAGAAACTTGGTCGAAGAAGAAAGACAGGGGAAAAGTACGTCTCAGACGTACTTTTCCTCTGCCTTTCTTCTTCGACCAAGTTTCTCTGCTTTTACTCCAGTCTCGGGTTTTCTACATCATGATCAATATACACCAGCTCGCCTGCAGAATCACTGTTTTTTTATTGACAATTATGCTGCATGCCCATGAAAGTAAAGAGTTTAAGCGGCACAGTCTGCTCTGTAAATTAAGACCAAGGCTTTGTGTTTTATTATATCTATTCTTTGCAGATGAAAAGCAGTTTTGCAATCACGTTTTTTCGATGTACTTATTTATTGATTATGGCATCATGAACCAACAAATTCATGATAAACTTACTTCTCACGTGCTCCTTATTGATTTTGTCACATTGTCATGAATGATAATTGATGAGGCGATGATAACTGAAAGAACTGAAACGTTTAATGGGCGAACTTGTGCCCAAAAATAAGAAAAGGAAACAGAAGATAACGATAGAGCGTCGCTCGCGTCAATGGCGGCGTAACAGCAGGATCTTACACTAGGGCGAGACTGACCCCGGCTTTCCACGCGGAGCACCTTTTGTAGCCGCGTGGGCTTCTGGAACATTAGGCGTAGAACGTTCGGCGCGTAGAACATTCGTAACTCGATCAGACGAGAAGGTTCTCGAATATCCGAGAACGCCAAGTAGAGAGAATAAATAAAGAACATTCCGCTACCTGGAATCGAATCCAGATCCTCCACGCTACAGCCAAGCACGGCAGAAGTTCGGCCACGTACGCGCTCGCTCAGCGACACGCGTGGCAATTTAGAGGTGTACAATGTGGCACGGGACCTTAAACTCTAATACAAGAAGTCAATACTTTATCAGTAGTTCCCATATCAGATATTGTTTTCATCATCTATATCTATCTTTGCGCGAATTTTGTCTTTTTTGACGCTTCGTTTTTTTATTATCGATAGTATGCGGTATAAAAATCACTGAAAACCAGTACAGGGGCACGATGCCAATGCGCTCTGGCGGGCAGAGGCAGTTCGCAGACAACTCCCCACACGCCGCTCGTTACTCGAAAACCTTTCATTGTTCTTGTAACGTTGCTTAAGGCGCTCTCATACTGAGGCAACACGACGGCAACATAAACAGAACAACTTGCCCAACAGTCGGGAAGTTGGTGCTCGTTCCCCGCGTTGTCCGACAGCCCTATCACATCGCGGCAAGAGCAGCAGAACATGGACGAGAACGATAATTTTGCCTCGGTATTGCAGCTTTTTGCAACAAAAACATCAGCAAATTGTGTTGGACGACGCGTGTTTCCCAGATTGGTGGATGAAGAAATTTATGCCGTCAAAATGACCACACAGATGGCTTCGTCGGCAGAACTAATTCCCCATCAATAACGTATCTTTTATAGCTTAACCGAACAAAGGCTTAAAGAACACTATTTAGCCATAATTAAGACTGGTGTGAGCTAAAATAATTTTATTACTGTTTTTATTGCGTAATTACGGAAAGCGATTTTTGAAATGGTCACAGCTAAGCTCGGGAACGTTCAGACTAGTGTTCAAATTAGAACTGTCGAGACACCAGGTCACATTGCCGCTACTGAAACAAAATGGCATGCCTACTCAACCGCTGCTAGAGTACACTCTAAGAAACAGGGGAGCGCGACTTAGTCCCCGAGGGGAGCAAGTGCTTTGCCGCAACCATGAGTCCCCTCGGGGACTAATGGGAAGGCGAGTAACAGTTGCGCCCCTCCATTAGTCTCTCACAGTTCCTCCGATGGGATCAAATGTTGCGCCATTGCAATTGAACCCTGGAGACTAACTGTTGAGCCCTTGCACTTGGTCCCCCCTAGTAAAAAAAATCATTTCTATGAGAAATTTCTTGTGTCCAATAAACACAAATGACTCATACAAGATATATAAAAACATATAAGAACATATAAGAATTATATGAGAACTATGTAAGAATTATATAAGATATATAAGAACCCCATAAGAATTATATTAGATATATAAGAACCCCATAAGACACTTATAAGAAAATTCCCACTAGTTTCTGATATGGTCCTTGTATGTTCTCATATATCTTATTTAGTTCTTACATAGTTCTTATATGGTTCTTATACGGTTCCTATACGGTTCTTATGTATCTTGTACGATCCATATGTGTTTATTGGACACAGAAATTTCTCATACAAATGAGAATTTTCAATAGGGCCCTGGGACCAACTGTTACACCGTTTCAATTGAACCCCAAGGACGAACTGTTAGACCCTTGCACTTGGACCTGTGGGACGAACCGTTGCGCCCTTTGATTTAGACCCCTGGGACTAAAGATTTATCCTTCACATTTGGTCCCGAGCCACAAATCTCCGAAACGAAATTGTGCAGTTCAGACGTAGCTTTATTGCCCCTTAGATATGCATCGTATTCAAGGATGACTGAAGTCGAAGTTCCTGCACTCTTAGAAAAAAAAGTCAGTAGAGTCCTCCCTAAAGGGAGGAACGCTCTTGACACATATGTTCCTTCAGAAAGGGAGAAACTTTCGTCCCTTAAAGGGGCACTCAAGTGGATTCTGAGATCGTCTATTTATTGTCATAACGCAATCCACGGGCTCTAAGCATCCTAAAAATCGAAAAAGTACATTCAAGGGCGGCCGATTTCCCTATTAAAAATCCAATCAAAGATCGGTGTTCTGCGCCTAGGCGCACGCCGTCAGGGGCGCTGTCGGACGGGAAGGCAGCAGGGAAGGGCGTGCGCCAGCCAATCACGAGTCCCGGCGGACTGATTTTGAAATGTGCGCGTATTCTGTGGACTGATTTTGTCGAATGTGTGCGTATTGGACGGACTCATTTTAAAACGTTTATCGAATGTGGTGTCGTCGTATGGAAATTCTTCAGCGGACGGCAGATATCAGGTTCATACCGTACGACGGCTTCTACGCGTGACGCCGACGCCTCGAACGCGCCGCAAACGTAGACGACGGCATTCCACGGCGCTGCGAAGCCAGCGAAGCGTCTTCGGCATCGACACCGGACTCCGGACTCAAACGAGAACAATGCACTCGGCGACGGAACTCCGCGGCTCAGCAACACGGACTGATAGGTGATACGCTTTTTATTGTAGAACTCACATGTATAGTTGATGCCGGTTTTCTGTTTTAAGGTGCCAGTGCGGTTGCTGCATGCCGACGGAGATCGTCGTCAGGTTGTCTGCCGCCGGGTGTACCCTGCCGCCGTACGCAAGCAGCAGGGCCGGCGCGATTTCGACTCGCTGTGCCTCAGCCCGGGTGTGCTATGACTCGCTTTCCACAATAGACGCCACTATGGGCAGAAGAAAATGCGGGGCGACGAGGAACAAGTGAGTACGACCGTACGACTTTACCGATTGTGAAACTTGCGATCGGCGTCGACACCGTTCCAATCATCGGTGCCCGTTTTTCTTGCCGCACGTCCGCACGGAATACCTTTCAATAGAAAACACTTAGCGATCAATTGCTTTTTTTTAATGTTCGCTTCACATGTCTGTTTTTTTTGTTTTGTTTTTTTTGTCTTGTTTGCCGTGCGTTTTCGTTTTCTTGCCCATGCCTCCCAAGCTGCGAGCCGAGGATGAGGACTCCTCGAGCGACACGGAGTCGGAGTTGGGCTCCGGTCCGTCGTCGGTTGAGATCCTGGCCTTCAATTACCGTATGTCTAGTGCCCTCGAGTTGGTGACTGAGCATTTAGCAGCCGTCACGGGCGGGACCGGCGGCCGGCGGCAGCGCGAGCCCGAGGGGCTCGACGACCGGAAGTCCGTCGCCGACTCCGTGGCGGTGCTGGGCGTTTACGCAAGAGCGTCCAGCGCCTCAGACGCGTAGCGCCTCGGATGCCTACGTGCTGAAGCGGATATTCCCCTTTCCTTGCCGGCGAGTGCGAGACGACGATGGATGTTGCAGATTTTTATTGACTGCACCTCGACCGGAAAGGGCTATACGCACGACGCGAAACGTTTTGGTTCTCGTACAAAACTAACTATCAAAACAAGTTTTCCGAAGCTGTAATTAGCATAGTGGTAACGCGTCCTGCCTCGTACACAGTAGACCAGGTTTCGACCCCCATTGTGGGCTTACCTTTTTTTTTTGTTTCTCAAACATTATTTTGTTGAGGCATTTGGCAATATTTACATTAATTTTCTATGATGAACAGTGAAAAGAATGAATGTTTTCGACGAAACGTCAATCAACTAAATGCTATGGTCCTCTCTTTCCGGAGGTGCATGGGGAAGAGCGGAGCTTTCGTTGCCGGCTGGACGCCGCAAAAGGGGGGGGGGGGGGGCCAGATAGCTAATACTGTATTTACTCGAGCAATAGACGCACTAATTATGAACAATGCCCTCCCGTCTACTTTCCCACAAAACACATATACAGCCAATCATTGTGTTGCACATAAATAACATAGCGAATAACCAGATCGAGAACACGATTCTCCATACAAGTGCAATCTTCACAGGTGGTATCTTCGCACGAAAACATTATCTCTGTCTTGTAAACAGCTGAAATCATGCTGTCAATCGCGGTGATTGGCAGTCTGCGTGCTCCGTGGGAAAGCGAACCCTCAGGTTTTCTTCATAAACAGTGCGGCCATTACTCGGGCAAATACGGTAGTTTTGTAATTAGCAGCCGCATACTGTCGCAGCGAAGCGACGTGAACGGCAGGCGGGGGGGGGGGGGGGAAGGGGGTTAACAAGCTCCAGTGATTACACGCTCTGTCCAGCGTGAGCTCCCCGCGTCGTGCGTATAGGCCACTTCCGGTCAAGGTGCACGATGTCGTACGTATAGCCTTATACCCCGCCTGCCACACGGGCAAACCGGATGCATTTTACAACGAATGACATTTGAACGATCGGCCAATCAGCGCGCGACACTCTGAGCGTGGGGCGTTCCACGCGCGACAGATTGCGAGCCGATTTGTAAATCGCACGAATGTCATTCGTTGCAAATGGCATTCGAGTTGCCTGTGTGGCACGGGTATTAGTCATTCTATTTCCATCTCTTGAGGCGTTCAGCCCGCAGCTTCCGAGAGGGGTTCCTGGCAACGGGGTACGAGTCCCGAGTCCAGCGGGAAATCGAGTGTCGCACGCAGAACCCAGAACAAGGCCTTGTGAAGTATATTCGAGTCATGCAGGAACTGCTGAACCGAGCAGTGCAAGCTGCTCTCGAGTCGCAAGAGGGTTACTAGCATTGTTCGTCAGTCACGGACTGTTACAACATGTGTCTTCATGGGTCCAACTACGACACCACTGAAGACCTCGTGTAGGAAACCATCGCGGCTTGCATGGACTACAGGCCCCAGCTGCAGAAGCCTCCCGAGCCGTCCTGTGCGTGGGTACCCCCCACAACATGCGTCAACCAAGAACGAGCAACTCCGACTCGACCCTTCCTGAAAGGGCGAGGGGCCAGTAGGCGAGGGGCCAACCTCGCCTACTGGCCCCTCGCCCTGAACCCTTTAGACTGTCGTTGGGAGGTCCAATGTTTTTACAACAAGCTGGGTTGTCAAGTCTAAATTCCTAATCCAGGGAAGCTCCAAGCAGCTAAGATTGCCCCCCCTCCCCCCCCCCCCCCCCCCCCCCCCCCCCCCCCCCCGGGGGCCCGCACCAGAGCGAAATTTCGCCGCAGGTGCTGCAGACCTTCTCAAGCGGCCGGCTGCAGTCCCCCCACGGCGAAGGCCGGCTGCCTAACCGTCTTCGAGATCATTGAACAGCCAACAAATGCCTCAGCTGGGGCCGAGAGGTGGCTGGCAATGAGGGAATGAACCAGTGGAGTTGAGAGGCAGCGGCCAGTGTTGGAGAGACTGGGTAACATGGGAAATAGAGCGGCAGAAGACCGTTGGCAGCCCAGTTCCTGCTACAACTAAGGACAGCGTGGCCATTTCTCGCAGCCAATGCCTGCACTGGTGGTGCCGGGCCAGAGGAACCAGGGAAACCAACAGGGCCCGCGACGCTGAACTTCGAGATCTCGCTGCCGCCGGCCCAAGCTGGCGGCAGCGAGTTCCAGCCTCGGGATAAGCGAGTCGCCAGCACTTCTCTCGCCTCTGTCGCTTACGACCTACAAATCAATGCATCGAGCCTCACATGACACTTTGTCTACTTGCTGTTCCCTTTGCCGCCCTCCTTGATAACGGAGCAGAAAGTTTGCTAATTGGAGACTTTTTTGAGCTGTGCAAAACAAAAAAAGAACCGCTTTGTTCCTAAAATACACTTCTGCAGTGCGCTGCAAGGCTCGGCATTCTATTCATCGAAAAGGCACGCAAGCATTTTGTTTATCTGCCAGGATTGAACGTGCCGAGTACCGTTTGGTGGAGATTTTATTGCAGGCGAAAAACTTTTTCTCGACTTTGATGTTGGCGGCTATTGGCCGGATGGACATTCAGCTGGATGTGACCCCCTTCACCAGGCGAGAGGATTGCGTTACCGGCGCAACTCTCCCGGCTCTCTGTACAATAAGGCTTGCCGCAGCCTTTCCTGCCGGTGTCTGAGACGCCCTGCAGGTGCGTCCAGCGTCCAGGAAACAAAAGCAACAGCTAGAGAGCATCTTGCAGCCATTTCCACCAATGTACTACACGGAAGTTCCGGGAAAGACTGATGTGCTGCTGCATCGAATCGAGACGGGCGACGCTCGACCAACTGCGGTGCATCACAAAGCCCCTCATCGTCCATGTAAGAGCTCTCCTGAATGCAACACTGCAGGAGTGGATCGACACCGGAGCTGTTTGCAACTCCCAGAGTCGTTGGGCTTCTCCCGTCGCAGGCTCAACACTGTAACGGTGAGAGATTCATACCAGTTTCCCTTGATCGACTCAATCATGTACGCGATTGACAACACGAAAGTGTTCACAACGCTTGACTGCAGTCTAGGATAACCGATATAGACCCAGAGGAGGTTTCGACAAACTCTTTTACCTATCACAAGGGAGTGTTCAAGCCTTCCAAATTTGCCCGATACCTTTCAACATCGAATGGACATTGGTGTCAATGATACAAAGAGCAAGTTTGTGATGGCGTACATGAATGACGTCATTTTCCTCAATCTTTCAAAAAATACCTCGAACATCTTAGGATTGTCCTTGAGCAAATGCAATCTGCCAACTGGACAGTTCACCCTGAAAAGAAAATTAACCTTTTTGGCTTTGCTTTTGTTAACCCGAGTTTTTCACCCCAATCGGGACAAGATGTGCGCGATAACCGATTGCCCGCAGCCAAAAGACGTCAAGAGCTTGCAATGCTTTCTAGAATTGATTGGATGTTATTGCCAACTCGTCCCACACTGCGCCAAGATAGCTAATCCTTTGCATTTGCTTTTGTGCTGAGGAGAAAATTGGCATTGGAGACGAACGCAACAAGACGCTTTCCCTCCGCTCTCGAAGGCAATCACGGACTTCGCTTCGTTAGTTTCCGGGTCTCTTTAACCTGTTTGTTGTTCAGACTGATGCCAGTGACTCTGGCCTTAGTGCAGTCCTGCTTCAGGAACACAACGGTGTTCTTCGGCCAGTTGCCTTCACCAGCCGCGTGCCGACAGCGGCCAAACGCTACTATTACGCAATGGAAAAGAAGTGTCTCGCCATTATTTTTGCCCTAAAAAAATTTAACATGTATTTCAATGGCACATACTTTCAGATTGGCCGAATAATTTGCGGAATCCAGTCGGACGTCTCGCACAATGAGCTCCGACATTACAGGCATACCACTAAGCCACTATATACAAGAAGGGAGTTTTGTTGCGGCAGATGTGCTCTCGTGCGCTCCTTTGCAGGTCCTTCCCACTCAGGATGAACACGCATTGGTGGGAATAACTGGCATTGTGGCCGACACATCAGTCAGAATGGGGGACGTTGGTGATCAGAGAACTTCGTAAGGCACAGTGGGAGTGGAAACTCCGTCTACGGGTGTGTGGGAAACTTGCAGAACAAAGGGTAGGCCGCACCGAGTGCAACGGTAGGTACGACTCATACTTGCTGAGAGAATGGACTTCTTCTCAGCTACATTTTTCAAGCAGACGATGCCGCCCATGGCTCGCCTTTCAGGATTGTGAAACTTCGAACGCCGTTCATCAGTCACTTCCATGATTCAGCCTCATCAGGTCACAGCAGCAGCAGTACGACTTGCAATAAGTTACGCCACGTCGAGCCTTGATCAGGAACCAGGCAGGACATACTGAAGTATGCCAACACTTGTCCAGGATGTCAGAAGTCAAAGCCACACGAAGGTCACCTACCAGTGTTTATGCAACCAATCGTAAGCCACTCTCCTTGGCAGATTGTTGGCTGTGACCGGTAATGGGATATTTTCCTCATAATCCGTATAGTAATCGGTATCTTCCTGTCGTGACTGATCACTTCACGAAATTGGTTGAATTGGTTCCCTTTTACAGAAGCTTCTTTCGCAAAAAATCTGCGATTTCCCTCTCGCCGTCCTTACCACATTCGGCTTTCTTTCAGAGCTCACGGTGGATCATACTTCCGGAGCAAGGTTGTCTCGACATCTGTGCTGTGCTTGGCATACAGTGCAAGCTCACTTCTCCGCAGTGTTTATAGTCCGTTGTGCCGCCTAGCTGTTCGTTGGCAGATGCATCACATGTACAGTGAAAGGGAACATAAAAGCAGCATAATATATTATTGGTTTCCCAGGGAAACGAACACAAGATGTGTATACTTAGAGTATAGAGTATTGCTTCTTACATCTGATCAGTGTGGTCATTGCTTCAGTTGCTGTGGTTAATTAAAGTGGTGTTTTTTCTTCCATTCAATCAATGGATATGGTTTCAGGTGCTTCTGGTAGGCTGCCTATAGGCAGTGGATGCTATGGTTGTGACTGCGACTGGGGCAAAGCAACAGGCAACGACTGCCCTCCTGCATGGTGAAAACAATTAGGGACCGATCGCCAGCGACACATTTTCCGGGTTCCTGTGCCCTGATCGCTGCGACTGAATAAAAGTGTTTTTGTTATACTGGGTATAGAACCATGTTTTTCTCACCACAAAAGTAAACAATGCATCGTCCAATGGTCGGTCTTCACACAAATACATTGTTAGCCGTTACAGCCAAGTGACAACTTACTATTGCCCACTTCAAAGTTGTAATCGATTTGCATAACTTCTCGCCAAGAACACTCGGGGTTTTGTTGGCTGCCATCTTCGCGGCGCTTCTGTGCAAATATTTCCATACTCCGTTTCACCTTACAACTGACTGCAGCGGACACTACGAGCTATTGGATCCAATGGGCAATAAGTTAAATAGCAGCGCCCCTAGCGGTTCAGGTGCACTCTGGGAGCAGGAGACTGTCAATAAGTAGTTTCGGTTTCGCCGGGTTGTGAATCTGTCGTCTGCTATTGTCTCCACATTGCCATTGCTCACGTCGTCATGGATTGCTTTACACTTGTGAACGATGCACTAAGTGCCCTTTTCTTCTCGTCGCTACAAATCTTACACAGCGAATAATGAAACAATTAATTTTGCTGGCACGGGTTTTGAGCGAGAGCATTCCAACGGCGAACTGAAGTGAACGTAGAGCGACGTACGCCGAGTGCCATGCCAGCTCGCTGCGTGCATTTGTTTGCCATGCCTCGAAAACATCCACTGAGAATAGCACTCATTTTATAACACCCTTGCTTCGCCAATCGCTATTTGCAATTGGTTCAACACAATACATGGCGAAGCTCGCTGTACAAGAACGTTCAAGTGCAAACTTGCGCCCTTTGCTACGTTGCTGTGTGAAAATTGGCCGCAGAAACAAGGGTGTTGTAGGAACAGAGTACTAGTCTCAGTAACTGTTCTCAAGGTTGCAAACAAATGCAAGCAGTGAACTGGCATGGCATTCATTTGACTTCACCGTTATGGCGTTTTTGCTCGTCCCCCGTGTCAGAAAAAATCCTAATTGTTTTGTTATTCGCTGCAACCAATATGTAGCAACGAGAGGAAAAGGGTACTTAGTGCATTGTGCGCAACTGTGCGGAGCATCCACAACATGAGCAATGATAGTGCGGAGACAAGAGCACAACAGATGCACAACCCAGTGAAACCGAAACTACCCGTTGACAGTCCTGCTCCCAGAGTGCACCCGAACCATTAGGGACACTGCTATTTTGCATATTGCCCATTCATAGCTGTTCGGGTTTCCCATGACCTCCAAGAGGAAGCACATTTTTTTTTTTAAAGATGGTTTGTTTTGGGTGACTCGGTGAATTTTGTGAATGGCAGATTATCATGAAACAGCGAGACTAGATACTAGTGAGGGGCCAAACTTTTTGCCGAATTGAAAATTCGCTGCCAAATTTTAGGTCGAACCAAGCCGAATTTTCGCCGATCTTTTTTAAACATTCGGTAACAATATTTTGTTGCCAAACCTAAAAGTTGACATTTTGTATTTCAGGCAAAAGAGGTTTAGGTTTCTTTTTTTTAAAAGCATATTGACACAGTTCTTACTAGATAAGTTAATATTCTGCAAGATAATTGTATAGGTGTCATTTTTGCAAACTTACTGGCAACTTTAGTGACTTTTTGCAGAAGTGTTGTGACACCGAGGTTGGGTAGTAGCGATCACAGCACTATATAGCTCCTAAGAGCAGAACAACGCAATCCCTTGAATCTGCGTGTTTTACCAACAACATGGCCGACAGAGCCGCTCGGCGCGAGTCACGTGGTACTTGCGGTTCCAGGAGGCGCCCGATTTATCGGAGGACACATGGAGATCGACGCAGCAAACACAGAGTTCGCACTTTTCGAAACTAGTCTATCGTGAGGTTCGTAAAGCACTAAACACTTCATCAAAGTTTTCATAATTATGAATGCGTGTAAAAAGTTTGGGAAGGCAATTTCCAAGGCAATGGCTTTTGAAGCAGACAATTTTTTTACGCTGCGGAGATACTTTTTGGGTTGGCCGGAGCAGGTCACGTAAACGGTGCAACAATTTTTGTGTGCATTTTCTGAACAGCACGAGAGACCGTCAATGCATATAACTGCTTCTGAACGATCGTCCTCCACTGCACTGGCAATTCTTTTTTTTTTTTTAATTACGTTCTTATGTGGCTGGCAGCTTACCACAAATTATTGTTGTTATTCTTGAGGCAAAAAAATATCGAAGAGAACTAAACTCACAAAGGCTGACAAACACACAGTTACCATGTTGTATACTCCACACCTTGCTGTAACCGCTGGTAGTACTACACTGCCCGACGGTAGCCGCATGGCGTCCATTTGCAATCCATGGCTGCGTCGCATCTCACGTGTGCGCAGACATTTGCCAAATTTTTAACAAATTTTCAGTTTGGCATATCTGAATCTGAAGTTCGGCAGATTCGGTTCATCACTACTACACACACAGCGAAAAAGTACACCCCTGGACGTGTAAACCGTTGTCCCAGGGCGGACTCCCCAAATGGTGTTAGTTTTACACGCGAGGCTCGGTGTATTTCGTTTGCACCCGAGGTCTCGTGCAAAATGAACATCTTTGAACGTGTACTTCGTTCTGCGATCACACGTCTAGGGGTGTTTTTTTACAATGGCGGCCGTTTGACGCAAGACGGGCTCTACGAGCGAGGCCCAGCGCTTTACACGGCTTTTCGCCGCAGCGAAAGCGTAGTTTGCACGTGTTCGTTCGTAATCGTCCATACGTGCTGAACTACCGCAAGCATTCACCCCCAAGCGCCGACGCCGTATCCATTACGGCGATTACGCGACAGTGGGAGCGACCATCGACTGCATCCAGCAGCGTGCTTCCCCATCGAGCAGGTCTCGTTCGCGTGGCGGTTCAGCCGATCGCCGAGGCCTCAAGCCGGTTGCATTGTCACCGACGCCGGGTAATTTCCACAGCAGTTATCTTTTCGCGACCACAGACATGAACTTTATTGAAAAAGCCCGTTTGCCGCGAGCGACGACGAATAGCTCCGACACCGACCCTACCCGACCGGCGTTACCGACGTCCCGCTCACCTCTTTACCGCGAGCAGAGTTGTACGCGACGTTTCGACGAATCCACTCATATCTCGTGTGTACGCAAATTTTGCGGCTTTCCGGGTACGAATCGGCTACCGAAACGGCCAGCGAACGAAGACGAACTGAACGCCGGCGCTATGCGCCATTTAAACACGCGGTTACTTTTCTACTAGACTGTAGCTATGTGGTTCCTTACACATAAATGGACTACGTACAAACAAAGCTAAAATAAAATTGGGCGGCTGCTTGCGCCACCTAGTGAGTATGCGGAAAACTACAAAAATGAAGGACATTTCGAGGAAGTGACACGCTCGAACACGGACGGCAGCATACCAACACGTACATCACAGCACAAACCACAAATCAACATACAAGCATCTACATACACAAACAACGAACAGAGGCACTAACAACACTAACAACAACAGTTGTAATAGAAACCCGCTCGGTATATATAGCAGACTTTTTGTTTCAGCTGAAGGTCCGGTGACACCCCCCGTATTTTATATGAACGTAACGATATTACACAATTATTACTTATATAGTACGGCGACATAAATATAATTTGGGAAGTTACACATTTCTCTTAGTCTAGATTATAGCTAAAAGACACCCTATATTTAAAAAAAAATGTTTCGAGCTAGCCAAAATGTAGCAAAATCTGGTTTCGTTTTCGGAAGTTCAAGCGCTCAAGGCTGGAATGCGCTAGCGAAGTGTGTGCTTGCTTCTGTCAAACTATAATCCATTGTATGACGCTCTCAAAGCTGCTGGCTGCAGCCCCCGTCTTGGTTTAGGGTTTCATTTACACGCGCTCCCGTGGAAATGAAATTATGCGCGCTCGAGTCGATATTATTGACAGCGTGAAGTATAAACCGAATGTAAACGATTTTGCGAGTGACGAGAACAGCGACGGCGACCCGCTTCGCTGACGCTCGGTCACTCGCGCGACGACGCAAGCCGCATGAAAGCGGAACGATGTTTTCTAGAAGTCCAAAAACCGAGTGACGCGACGAGCGATAGTAAGAAATCTTCGTAATACGTCGCTGACTCGTCGCTGTCGCCGTCGCTCGCTAAATCGCTTTATGCAGTTCAGCCTTTATACTCACGCTAGTGCCGACCTGCATTACCCGCTGAGCCCAAGCAAGCGATAAGGATATTCAAATATGTCACAACAGTGGCGTGCATTCGCTAAGAAAACATATATCTCAAATTCCTGCAGTTTGACGTCGGGATCCGTTACTTGTTCTGCTGTCACCTTGGCGAAACGGTCACTAAAGAGAAACTAGTCAGTTTGTTTTATCAGAAATTATAAAAACCTTATCTAACCACTGTTATGCACAAAAGCACTCTGGAATTTCATATAAATAGTTTAGAATAAACTGAACACAATCGGTAACTTAATTTTCCAAGCATAATAAAAAAAAATCTTAGAAAACAATGTATTTTTAAGGTCTTTCAAATAAAAAAAACTGAAAAAGGAGCCTTATTTCAGCTGCTCTATCACGTAAATACTTTGGGAAAAAAATATCTATTGAGAAGTAGGTTTTGCAATCTCTAATTTGCTTCTTTCAACTTTCCAGTTACTTTATGCGTACTTGCAGATTGTATCCTGACAAATCTAGACAAAATTGTATAAAAAGTAACAGTCTATATAAAATTTATAGCTTAATTAAATTCACATTTGTTTGATAATGTTCAATCTTAAATATGAGTTTTAAATTTCACATCTATTATTACAAATGATTGAATTACATGCTGCTTGATGCATGCTGTGCCGCCCCCCCCCCCCCCCTTTTAAATATATATATCCTGTATATTTGCTGGTTAGTTGTTGTAAACCGCTTAATGTCGTGTTATTTGTTTGTTGTTGTAGGTGTGTGAATGCATATGTTGTACCCCACTCCTACTTGGGCCTTCAATGGCCAGTAGTATCCTCTAAATAAAATTAAAAAAACAAGTGAGCAGTAAAAATCTGGAAGACAAAAGTAAACACAGAGCCGTGCAAAAAGGCATTCAGTATATGAAACAGATACAGATATGGGCCTCTGGCGGTCCATCGGTTCAGCCTCCACACCGCCTAAAGACGGCAGTGTTGCAATATTACGAACCAGCGCACAGGTAGACAGTTACCAAAAATCCAAACACAAAAAACTCACATCAGCGCTGTGCGAGTGTATATTTTTGTGTATTTGGATTTTGAGTAACTGGTCTACCTGTGCACTGGTTCGTAATTATGCCGTACCAACTCGCCCAATCTGCCGTATTAATAGTGTTGCAAAATACTTAGATCAACTATAATGTTAATGACTGCAGTGTATAAAAGCAAGCTACTCGTCGGAACGAGCTTGACGGTACGAGAATAAAGAGAATGTCTTCACAGTTAAACTCAGAGTCTGTTGCACCGTCTCTTCCGTCCTCAAGATCGAAAGTGCTACAGATTGGTGACCTGGACATGATGATTGACTCCGAGCACCTGCTATCCAGGGGAATGTTCTTCGTGGCCAAGGGCACGGCAATGGCTTTGCCTTTTCGGACGAAAATGCAGTAGGCATATATTCAACTTTCTCAGCCTCCACATCTGCAGCGCCTCCGCAACCACCTCTGCTCTGTCGCATCTAGCACCGGCATCTCCCAGCAATGGGCTGCGACCACCTTGCTTGCCCCACCGGCTTGGCAAGTGAATATTCATCGACATCTTCACACTGTTCACAAGGCATGTTGCTAGCCGACCAGGGTCTCCTCATCGTTGCCATGTCAGGCATTCGCTCTCAGTTCGGTTCCTCATCTTAGGGGATGTTGCATCGGCCCCGCAGTCGGCCGGCATCCCCCTTTCAGTCCGAGGCTGTACACTCCAATCTGATCGAGCCGGACTGAAAGCACGACAGGGTCGATTTCCCCCGTCTGCTGCCTCATTTCCTGACCTCGGCGTCAACTACCATGCACGGCTTCCAAACGCTCTCTTTCCTGCTCTCTAGTATGTCATGCTGCTTGCGGTACATGTCAACAGCAACGACACCTCTCTGGAGCCGCAATCACTTCAACAAAATCGTGCCATTCCTCACAGTGCAGAGCTGAGGGCGATAGCTCTGCGGCAGTCTATCGGTTCAGCCTTGGCATCGCCAAAGATGAAAGTGCTACTCATACTCGTCACCACGAGCTCAACGACATGAGAATAAACAGAATGTTTTTATTTCTCGGAGTCGGTCGCAGCATCTTTTCCGTCCACAACATCGTATACTCTATAGGTAGTAAGCAAGAGACACACTTCAGATGAAAAGAACAAATGCTCAGATCACACATGCCGCGGGTGTCCAAAATTATCCATCATGTTGAATACTGTTTTGGTTTTTTTAATTCTAACAGAAGACAAACATCATTATCGCGCAATCAAAATGAATACTTACGAAACACCTAAGTCGCAGTGCAAGTGCTCATCGCTGAGCTGCGGCTGTGGCAGATATGTATTTATTTAAAAGTGCACCGATGATAAAACCTTCAGGTTTGGCAACAATACCGAGATTACAACGGTTGTTGTCCATTATAAAATACAAAAGAAATAAAAAATACCGGAAACAATGCAAGGTACAAATCTGCACAACAGGCTTCCGAATTCAACTACTTCGTCGTACTGGAGTTTGTTACAGTAATAACAGCTTTGGATGGGCTGTGAGGACAGCATTCACACTGAACTGGGTGCCTTGGTGACTATCACCAGTGTTGAGGAGTTGCCACTCCAGAGTTGGAACGATTCCGCACTTCCACAACCCTGGAATCGAATGCAAATAAAATGGTGGCAGCACTGGAATGGAATGGGAATGAAATTAGTAGTTACATTTTGCCCAGAATAGAGTAGGAATGGAATAGGCTTTGTTCTAATGCGAGCTGCTTAGATGCCGTCAAAGGGGCTTTCGAAACGGCATTATTGCACTTAGGTAACTGACGGTTTGGTTATCTGACTGCTTATGTTCTTTCGAGGATGAAAGTGGCAACCCCAGTGAAGCAACCCAAACTGTAGAGTTGTAGGCTGACAAGGGCAATTTACTCGATCTTAATCCAGGGTAAGGGTTTTGCACCTCAGCGTTCCAAAAACTACCCGTGCCCAGCACTTTTCAATCTGTGTTGTCACGTGACACGACCCACCGGAGTAACTCGGATCTATTTGGGTAAGATTTGGAACACAGCCAAAGTGTCGTTCCTGGTGCTGCGAGATGCAACCATAAGGCTGTTGGGACCATGTGTGATTACAGCACCAGTTGCAGGCCACCAGGCAGGGACAATGTCACACCGCCCGCACTTCGTTAATACACGTGACTCCTCACTTATTATGTATCTCGTAAAAGTGGAGGACATATACGGTTCTTTTGTGGAAAAGATGGGCGACTTAGTTTTCCTCTCTGTTACGAGGCTTTTACACCTGGTGGTGCGATCAATATCTGCAGTGCCCCCATACCAATTGCCACTAGTGCTATGTGCGACCAAAGCTCAACTTAGTAAAATCAATGATTGCGGGTAGGGTTTTGAATTTTGCAGTTGTCTACGCATTTCACAACGCCAGCTTTACGCCGACGTTATTTTCCGGTAACTTAGTACTACCTGTCAAGTGCCATTTTCACAATTGGGAGGGATTGAGAGGAATGGAATGCAGCAGTTCAGCCATTCCGGGAGTGGGAATGGGCCCAGTTTTTCCTTTCCAGGAGTTCAAAGGAATGGAATTAGTATTAGAAAATTCCAATTCTCTGCAATGGAGTTGGGTGGAATGGGGAATCTTTTGTTTGTTTGCACACCTAGAATGTTTGAGATGACTCGAGAATCTTGTTTGTTCGAGCTCGGAACCTTCTAGATACCTACGGGCTTACAAAAAGAGCTTCGCATGGCTGCTCGAGTCAGTCGTCCTTTTGTCGCTGTCAAAGTATGTGCGGTCTTTGTTACTTTATGTTTCTCGGCACAAGTTCGCTGCATTTAACATTGATCTGAAGTTTTATTAATCAAGTTTGTTTTTGTTCATAACATATTGGTGGATGTGCAGGGTAACGCAGTCTATGCCCATAAAGCGTACCATCTGTGAACACGATAACTCTGAAGACGACAATCGTGAAGGCGACGTCCTTGAAATCATCCGAGGACGACTCCAACTCTGACACCAACGACGACCTCAACTATGGCCTCGGAAGCGACCCGGACAATGAACTTGACAAAGCCCCTGGCTACCACAATTAGACGAAAACATCATGACGACTTCTACGCTGATGATGAAACGGACGACAACTCCAAAGACCAAACCCGGCTACAATGTCAACAACCAACCTGACAACGGCCTCGATGACAAACAGTCTTCAACCGTGGTGACGAGACTGATGACGACACTGATGATGACCCAGGCAAAGACTCAAACAATTTCATGGAAGACGATCCCGACTACGGCTTTGACAGTTATCCAAGGACAATCCGGACGATGACTTTAAAGGGCAACTCCGGCCAAAACTCGAAATTAAAGAAATTACTGGTATCGCTGTAGTGACACAAAATACGACCCCAGCCAAAATATTACGTCCGTGGGATGCCGCATTCTCAACTAATGCCGATAATAAAAATGTGACCCGCCGCGAGCCGCTGCACCTTAGCGGTCGGCTAGCGGGTTGCCGATCACTAAAGCAACATTGGGCCGTGACGTCAGTATCGTTCTTTTTTTCCTCCAAGCGTTACGCGGAGTGCGCTTCTTTGAGCCGCTACCACCGCTACTTGGACTTGTGATTGTCATGTTTAGCCATTGCTTTTATCTGTAGCCCGTGTAGCTTCGGTATAGCCTTTTGTTTATTTGCTTGTGAGGACTCAAAGACCGGTTTTAGCGAGCAACTCGTAGCGCCCAAGACTGCCCAGCTGTTCCTCGAAGGATGCCGAGTAGAACTTGTAGTGCTGTGGGCTGCTCAAACAACCCGCTGCACAACCCGGAGGTGCTTTTTCACAAGTTTCCAACGTACCAGAAATTGAAGAAGGTGTGGGTAAATGCTGTTCGACGAGTGGACTTTGGCTTTTACGCGCCCAAGGAAAAAAGAATGCAAAAACAGACATGTACGGCCCCAACGCAGCAGCCCGTGCCGGAAAGCCTCAAAGCTTCGTGTCTGTTACTGACCCGCAGCGCGAAAGCGAGAGGGCCCCCAGTACTGTACTTCACTGGCAGCGCGTCGTAGAGCAACGCCGCTCCATCCACGGAGCCCCGATGACAATTTAGGCCTAGCGACAGAGTACGGAAGACTGCACACACGGCGACAGCCGCTGAGTACGGTACTGAACGAGTTCACTCGTTTTCCAGTCGCTACCTTTTGGGTATACTAGCAACAAGTACGGCATGGCACACGCACGGCGGCAGCGGCCGCTGAGTACGGCACTGTACGAGTTTACGGGTTCTCCAGTCACTAGCTTTTGGGTATACGCACTAACTCTTCCTACATGTGCTGGATAACTACCACATATACGGAATTAAAATAAAATCAGCTTACCTCCTACCTTTAGACGGCTAGCGCAACAGAAGTAGCTGCTGATCAACCTGCATACTCGTTGAACGAGAACGATCCTGACGTCACGTTCACATAGCGGCTGATTTCTAGTGCTGACAGGGCCTCGAGCGGCTAGTTTCGGTTTTGTTGGCCGTGCCCCAAACAAAACTTTGAGGCATCCATATCTTTAAAACTACGCACAATAACGAGGAAAAATTACACCTTGCAATTCAGGGACGCTGACTGCACTAAAAACAGTCATAATCCCAAAATTGAAAGTATGGTCCGGAGTTGCCCTTTAACGACAACCACGACTACAAACTTGACGGCGACCTTGATGATGAACCCGATGACAATACCTACGGCAAGTGTGGTATCTGTCACGAAGACGAACAGGACGACAACGCCTGGTATGTCACTCAACGAACGGAGGAAGTTTGCCAGCTTGGTCGCATTTTGATGCAAGCCACAACTTTCTGACGATGACTGCTACAATCTTTGTCACCACGACGCCCAGTTTCAGCCTGGCTACCCACTGTGAATCTAAACACCAATTCATCGTCGCAGCAAGGAACTGTTGGTGCTTCGACCTCAAGGTTATTCGCTACATGAGACCTAAGTTGTAAGTCGTTGGCCAATGGCACATCAACATTGTCACGCTGCCCTCTGCGACCCGTAGGCGATTCACGTCTTCCGACTCAACTGAACTAGGTATGCTCGGTAGGACTGTGAAAATCTGCTATTTACGAGACTCTATTTTGACCTAGTCTTGTTTAAGCTGTTAATTTAATTTTGTGTTGCATAAAGACGATGAGTCTTTCACAAGAGGGGAGTAATGCCACGTGCAAATAGCCGAGTCAGCAGCGTGATCGACTCACATGCCGCTGACCCCGCCAGCGCATGTCCTTCTTTCTATTGTTTGCGTGACTGGAATGATGAGACGACTCTAAATATTTTTTTGTTTGAGCTCAGAAACTTCTAGATACCCACGCGCTTACAAAAGTACCTTCGCTTGGCTGCGTGAGGCAGTTGTCCTTTCGACACCATCAAAAGTCTTTGTTAATTTATGTTTCTCAGCACAAGTTCGGCGCATTACACACTGATTTTAAGTTTAATAAAGAAGTATGTTTTTATTCGTGACAATATTTAGATGAATTTTGATAATTCAATCTTCTGATATTTCAAACTAAAGCGTGTGGCTTCCAGGGCCCGTTTGCTCAAGCGCTAACCGCGGCTAAAGTTAACCGCAGTACCTAGGAGAGGGATTTTGAAATCACGTGACTGGCTCGGCAGGAATGCAGGGAAACATGGCGGTGCCCCGGTGAGTGAGCACCGCTCGCTTTGAAACTAATATGTCGTTGTAGCTGCAATATTGGGCGCGTTAGTCAGCAATGAATGGTGCCAGAGGCTTTCGCTTTGCCTTACCTCATTTAAATCGCAAAGCATGAGCATATGACCTCGCCGCATTTTTTAGATAGTCTTTCGATTCTGGCCATTCCTAAGCCTAAATGAACGCGATAAATGTTAGCATGGCAATGTCTTTGGAAAGTGGATTGCCTTGACTCAATCGGCCGGGTATTAATAGCACACAAAAGCAGACAGCATCCCAATAGACCATATTAGACCTTTCTCTAAATTTCCCAAGCACCGAGGTGCATGCTACAAGTGTAGTTACACGCGTTGCACGTGCTGGCGTCTGAAGTAGTAATTGTTCTAAAGCAAAAAGTCTAAAACAAATTTTGTCTTGCACGTGCGTTGGTCAAATATTTATTATGATTATTTACTTCGAATCTTTTATAAGAGGAAGGCCAGTGCGCGCAGACCGCAGAATTATACTTCCAGCGTTCTTCTCGATGCTTGGGTAATTTAGAAAAAGGTCTATAGGGATGCTGTTTGCTTTTGTGTGCAATCAATACCCGACCGATAGAGTCAAGACAATCCGCTTTCCAAAGATGTTGCTAAGCCGACAATTACCACATTCATTTAGGCTTAGGAATGGCCAGAGTCGAAAGACTATCTAAAAAATGCGGCAAGAGCCTTGCTCATGCTTTGTGATGAAGTGAGGTAAGGCAAAGCGAAAGCCTCCTGCACCATTCGTTGCTGACTAACGCGCCCGGTATTGCAGCTACAACGACATATTAGTTCCAAAGCGTGCGGCGCTCACTCACCGGGGCACCGCCACGCTTCCCCGCATCCCTACCGAGCCAGTCACGTGATTTGAAAATCCCTCTCCTAGGTACTGCGGCTAACTTCAGCCGCGGTTAGCGCTTCGAGCAAACGGGCCCTGGAGTTTGAAATAATGAGAGTCGACTGTAAAACACCATTTTTGCTACCCCAAGTAGCAATTTATTTTAGTGTAATTTCTGGAATCTTTTATTCAGACCGAACACTTCTTTTTCAATAAGCTTGTCGGCATAAAATTTAGACTATTTTTTATAGCCTAAACGTAGCAAGCGTTCAAAACAAATACAACCTAGTGCATCAGATACACAGAAAACACAATATTAGCAAATGCTACTTTTATTGAACACATCTGGAGTTTCTGTTGGATACATACAGCGCTGTGAAGAAGTACACCATTCTTATATGAAAATAAGCTTCCCACCAGTGAAATTTCTCAAGTTGGACAGCCTTGTTGTAAGTCAGGCACGTTAAAGAGAACCCTGCCCAAGTTTTCATAGACACTCTTACAAAGTTGTCTCATCCGTACAATAGCGACTTCAAGGTATATGTGTAGAAACTTCCCAAAGTGCAAACATTATGTGAAGAAACTGCATTTCAAAGTTGACGTCCTCACAACCCCCCCTATCGGTAGCTGCTCTACCGGCAACAATGAAAAGAACTATAGAAAGACCGCTGAGGCCACATAACGTAAGACATGGTGTCCAAGATTCGCCATGGACAGCATTGTTGGTAGTTGGACTTGTTTGTGCTCACTCTTTTACCCAGTCTGTCGATTGACAGCTATTTAGAGTGCATGATAGGAACTATTTGTGCTGTAGACATAAAAACATGTACATGTTGCCCCCCCCCTTTGAATCTGGCAGGCGAGACCACTCGAAAATGTTTGAGAGTAGCTGTGTAGAACTGACATGTTCTAACATTCTGATGACACAATTATTCATATTAAAAGGTATGCTTAACCGAAATTCGAAGCTTGCAAAACAACACTGGGGGGGTAGGCGGGACGCTGCAAAACCCCCAAAACATCACACATAGAGCATTATTTCTAACGGATGGCCGTATTTTTGGAAACATGTGGGATTCAACAAGGCCGACGAGACATGTGACGTCGCGATTCTCATTCCCTCTCCTCTAGGCTTCATCCCCTTAAAGGGATACTGAACCGAAAATTCGAGTTCACAAAACAAGGCCGGGCGGATAGGCGGGAAGCTACAAAACCAAGACATATCATTCATACGGCGATATATCTAACGGATCTCCGTATTTTTTGGAAAAGAAGTGCGCGATTGAACGCGGCCGACGAGGCCGACGCGACAAGGCACGTCACGATTCCCATTCTCTCTCCTCCTCGCTACGTCCCGTCAAGCTGGTGAACCGAGGCGAGGAGGAGAGAAGCGAGGCCACTTCTCCTCATTCTCACATTCTCCCGGAGGACAGTTACGTCAAAGAACTCGCTTGATCGCGCCCTTCTTTTCCAAAAGTACGGCCATCCGTTTGAGATATCGATGTACGAGTGATGTTTTGGAGTTCATAGCGTCCCGTTCAACACTTCTGCAGCCTTACTTTGCGAAATCCAAATTTCGGTTCAGTATCCCTTTAAGCAGGTGAACCGAAGCGGGAATGAGAGAAGCGAGGCCGCTTCCCCTCATTCTAAAGTGTACCAGGAGAAGTATGATGCCACATTTCTTGTTTGATTGTGCCCTTTCCTTTCCAAGAATACGGCCATCCGTTTGAGATATTAATGTATGAGTGATGTTTCGGAGTTTGTAGAGCTCCCATTCAAAGCTTCCGCGGCCTTATTTTATGAAATCCAAATTTTGGTCCAGCATCCTTTTAAACAAGCTTTTTCAAATATTAGCATAATGAACATACAATTGGACAACTTGCTAACTCACAACAGCATCCTCCCGATGATGCCGTACAAAGGTTCTGTCACACGCACCAACCGAGGGGATTGCTGCAAGTCCATCCACCCTCAACTTTTAGTCACCTTTGAGACTGAAGAACTGCTGTATGAGGCCCGTCCAGCCACTGCGCACACAAAGAGAAACACGGGAAATAACACTCAGTGACGAGCAAAGTCTCTGGGCGGAAAGCCCTCCATGACAAATGAGCACTGTTGGGTTACGGCAACGGCGTAATACACAGGTTCTGCTTCTTGGATGCCTTCACCGCTGCGGTGGGTGGTCGTAGCTAGTCGTAGCAGATAGTGTCACGTTTGTTGCTCGTACCGAAACACCAAAGCCGTGTAGCCGAAGTTCATAAGCCTACGTTCCCGGTCTACACACACTACACAAAGCCAGCCACGAGCAAAGCTAGCTAACCCCGTTTCTGCTTCGGCGACAAGCCGCCAGGGCGGTGACACCGCCGCTGAAACTTCTGCCTCGGCTCTTCAAACCAGGGCCCCTCAGTGCACAAGCATGACACTTGCTAGGCTGCTCTGCCTGTACCAAGTGACACGCGCCCGCATGTTCCCTCTCATAATTCTTCTGACTGTACGTGCCCCGTATTGTACACGGCCATGCTGTGCACATGGCGAAAGTTCCCTTTTGAAAGTGCTCCACGGTCGGCTTACAATGCTGCGAACACATAGCACATGACCACTATAGGTGACGACACTTGGGACACTTGCCATCCGTCGTTGTGGCACAAAGTCGCTTTCTCAGTCGTCCTCACAAGGGGCAAGGAAAGGCAGGCACTGCATAAAAAATCAATACATATTATAACACTGGCTGTGGCAAACTAGTTTCAAAGATGATACAGTCATGTCTTCTTAATATGGACACCTCCATACTATAAAAAGATTTTTTTTCTATAATGTAAGGTGTTTATATGAGAAAATTAAATTTAAAACAAAAATTGGATAACAAGCATAACCAAACAAACAGTTTATTCAGCTAAAAGATAATGAGATGTGAGTTTGCTCTATCGCTTTAGAGCCGTTTAACATGTAGCACTACTGTCGTTTACAAGAACAGATACCCAGGCTGTAAAGTGATGATCGGCTGAATAGCAAAAGATGTTGCACTGTATGCACAAGCCGGATGTAATTGACACTTAGCTGCCGGCAGTTAGGATCCTATAATCTTATGATCGCAGACGGGAATTACATCTGGTGCCTACGGCTGGAATAATGTCTCGCTTCGTAATAGAAAAAGCACAAAAAAAACACAGGATGGAGAAACCGGGTGTCACAAATTCAGGCTTCTCTTCATTTTTTTAAATACTTTTATGATCTTTTTTTTGGACCACTTTAAGTGTTGGTACAGTCAAAAAGGGGAAGTGTGGTGCCACTTTTAATCTCAGTTCGTCCCGTCGTAGTTCCTTTCTAAGTCCCCAACGAATTTGCTCGTTTGCGGAATGGGTTTTTGTAAACGGGCGACGTAGATCATCCCAGGTCACAGTTTGTGGCTTTGACCTCGCGGACGGAGGGGTGCGTATGCTGGCTCGCGTATGGTGCCGATTTGACATGCAGGGGCGCCGCCGGGATACAAAGATGTTTACGCTGGCTGGCACGCTTTTTGAAGGCGGCGGCTTTGCTCAGTCTGCCGCCTGTCGTGTTCTATGTATCGGCGATAATTGATGTTTTTGGACTCGTACGAGGGAATGGATGGGCACATATGTTTGGTTGTCTGAAAAATGTAATAGGTTTTGCCATTTGGGTCGTTGCTGTGTAGCTTTGTTTTTGTTGAAAGTTGACTGACCCGAAAGGCGGGGAAACGGGAGGTTGGTCGGTAGACGAGCCTATAAAAGGGGGTTCGGGACAAAGAAGGTAGTCCAACCCCAGAGCTGGCCGGGTCGCTACTGAACGTGGTTACTCCCTGCAGATGAGTCTTGGAACGTGTAATTTTTGGCTTCTGCCCTGCCTGTCGGACAAGTGTTTGAGTTTGTTGTGCTGAAGCGTGTGTGGCTGTGTGGTGCGCGGTGTCGACCTCATCAAGCCTCTAATTGGACCGCTGGACTTCGAGACGCCGTTCTTCGGCCGACAACTCCAGACTACGGACTGCTCTGGACTCGGCACCTACCGGAAAGCTAAGCCTGGTTTTCTAGGACTTGTCTACTGCATTCTCTGGCTCTGAAGTACGAATTGTTGAATGTTGGGAAGATTTTTACACAGTGCTACTTTCTGTCGCGACTGTTTTGGGGGATTATCCCATGTGTGTAGCGGTAACGTTCGAGCTCCATCTCGGTTTGCTCTCGTTGTTAGTGTCGGGTTTTCGTCACTGTTTTGTTGGCTTATTCCGGTTTTATGAGCGTCGAGTCTTTTTAGTATTAGTTTCTGGCTCGCAGGGCTCCATAGCTTTGAGCTGGAGTGTGGTTTGTGTTGAGTGCTCTATTGCCGTGTACAGCTTAGTTTTTCACTTTATTAAATCTAATCTTTTGTTTGCTTATCCTCCCTGTGTCATCATCTTTCTCTACTGATTATACACCAGGCGTGGACCTAGTGCTAGTCAATGGTCGAACTTAGCTCTATTGTTCTTTTCCCGTAATTTCTCGTTTATTCTCCGAGTGGATCATTGAATTATTTTTATTAATTTGAACCCCACTCCGTGACACCGAAACAGATGGGAAAGCACCACAACGTATTAAACTCGTCGAACATGTTCTTGAATTATACCTCACCCATGCTTGCTACGTGATGAAGCCCAAAGGTTAGTTCAATGCCAATCAATATTAAATGTCTTTAGATGGGCACCTGCTGCCCGATCATGGCCTTTATTGCAAAGCACTGTTCACACATTTGCGAGTCCTGCAGTGCCTTGTGGAATGGTGGGCGATACTTGCCGTTCCGCAAGGCACTGCAAGACAGATAAGGCTCAACTTTTGAATGTCGACGTGCTTACGGCATGCTGCAGCAAACCAATCATTCGCCGAGGGAAAAAGAAAGGAAGCTGCATGCCTCCGTGTGCTCATTGCCAGTGTTTTCTGCTCTGCTATGTACCCTGCTTGTGTGCTGTGATTTGCAAGCCAGCGCGGGATATATTGCCTTGATTTGTTTGTCTGTTCAGCTGTGCGAGGTTGTGATTGAAACAACCAAGAAGTATAGACCGTTCCATTAGGGTCATAGCAGAGAGGGTAAAAGAGAAAAAAAAATGCACTCCCCCTCTCCCCCGCAAGCCGTCCGCTCCGCCGAGTGAGTTGTAGCTAGCGTACGGCTGGCGTGCAAACTCTGTTTAAAATCGCGTCATTTTGGAACTTTCAAGCGCAGATGCGCAGATTTTGGTATGCCAGTTATCGTGTAATACTATGCTAGATAAAAAGACTCACAGAGTTCAATTGCACTGTTACCTGCGTGCAAATAAAAGAAAAAAATAGGGAAAACTGTGTCAGATTGGCCGGTCTCTTTGGCGAAAAGAAAATCCGGTTGCTGTACCTTTTTTACTATACAAAAGTTCGTACTGGTGTAGGCCTTTAGCGACCATGAGTGGAAGTCTGAAATAATAAATAAAAACGTGCTCTCCTGCCGCAATACACGCAGTAGTTGAGGGTACTACTACCGGCTGACTCAACTGCTATTTAAGTAACGGAAAAAAGATATGCTAGTTTATCATTTAGCAAAATAGAACAACAGAGAGCTATAGGCTGATTTTGGAGTAGCCACAACTATTCTAAGAACGCGAACCACTTCACAACGGCAGCCACGAGCGAGAGTTCGGTGTTCGGTAGAGCCCGCCGATACAGCCCAAAGATGGAGAATGGCAACCTCCCGTTTTGTCGTCTGCTAGCGGAGTCGGCGGCGTGCCCTCTCTCTCGTTTTACCCCGCCGAACCCGCTGAACTTCCCGGATGTGTGGAGAGGGCGCTGCGGTCGAACAAAATGGTGCCGCCCAGAGAGCGCTAAATGGAATGGTCTATGGACCGCCATTCTTTTCATCAAGCTAAGGCTTCGCTCATCCGAACCGGGGACGATGACTGCTGTTGTTTACACGATTTTCGACAGCTATGTGGAGTGGCTTTGTGTTTAAAATTGCAATCCTAAGTGCAAAAAGAAGTTACCGCAGACTATATTGTTAAAGGTTGATTTCAACTGGCAGGCTCTGGCTACAACCACCTTAATATTCATTCCACATTGTTTGCATTTCTACTTACCCGTGATCGCTTCATTTGCCAAACACGTTAGTGGCCGGTCACCTTACCAATGAAACTAATGTGCTGGTGTCTCCGGCGAAGAATTCCCTCAGGGCTACATGCAATGCAAAATCCAGTTTGTAGCCCGTTGTGACTGAAAGCTTTCACACTGGGGAAACGTTGTTGTCACAAACGCAGTCAAAGAATGCGATAGGATTGAGGGAACAGGGGGATTGTCCAAGTTGACTGACTGCATGAGCATATGTTTCTATCGCCACCGTGTTTCCTCCACGCAGGCGACGGAGAAAACGATATAGAGACTCCTCGCGCTTGCCAATGCCAAGCTTCTCTAAAACGTCGAATTACGAGACACCCAGCAGCGAAGTGTCGATATTGCCGGAGAGAGCGGCGGGACAACGATCAGCGCAGGATCGCGGCTTCGCCACTCTTATGCGACGGTGTCTTCGGTTTCCGCTCTCTGCAGCTTCCACCGGGACGCTAGCCGTGCCTAATTGTGCTAGCTTTGAGCACCACAGTTCATAGGGTTCACAGCGCCCGAGCGAAAGCTCGCGCAAAAGAACCGGCGAGCAGTCGAGTCGTTTCCAATCGACGGGGTGGCTAAACGCCGGTTGTGTGAATCGGGCTTAACGCCTGAGCCGGCTTGCTCAAAGCAAATCTAACGTTCTTGAATGTCATGTAATAAAAATCTGAGACGTGCTACATTCTATACAAACTTGATAAAAAAAAATCAAACACTCACCTTCGGCTGCTACGTCCGCCGTACCGCTTCAAGGCAGAAGCAACATGGCGCTCGACGTTTTGGGGTGTTGGGCTGGGGTGTTTTCAGTGTTGCTTACACGCCTAGTCGTGTAAACCGAAACCGAAACACCAATTTTTACTACCCCAAGTAATTTTTTGACGATTTATCACTAGCAGAGCGTGTAAAAATATGCTAACGAGTGAAAATGGGGTGTAAACAGGCGAAATATTACATTTTCGCTAACAGTGTAGATACAGACAGAGAGAAAGACTGGCCAAAACACGAGTGCCGACCATATTATGTTGCATGTAAATCCTAGTCAAGGGCTTTGTTCGAAGAGCCACATTGGCTCGGAAGGCTCATACAGTACGCTGTTTAGGAACAAGGCTTGCTTATCTTGCTCCTTCAATGCACAAACGAGTTACCCAGCAAATGAGTAACTGACATTCCTTTCAGTGGTTAAAATCAAACCTTTTCGCCAAGGCACAAATGAGAATGGTGGGGTCATATGCAAATTCTGAGTGTGCATGTCTTGGCATCTGCAACAGTTACTCTTGCAGATGCCGTGTGTAAATGCACCTCCAGCATGCTCCTTGATGCTTGGCAAAAGTTCTACTGTCCGAACAAACCTGTGCATAATCATTTGGCTTTGGCTAAAACTATTTTAATTTGTTTCCTCAAAGTTTAGCAAGGCATAATAGGTTGTATCTTTGTGAACCAGTGAATCATCGAGAAGAGACAATGTTGCAGATGGGAGAGGAAACCGTAGTGTAGACTGGAAAAATTTGTTTAGCTTTATAAGTCTGAATGGTATTAAACTTGTGTTAAATGTTTGTGCTGTCATGCACAGTTGCCCTGGTTTGGTTCATACAGTTCCAGTCTACCTCGTTGAAAGCCCCATTTATTAAAGACCAACAGGGGAGCTGCTTTGCCAAGGTGTAGCCCCTCGGGATGTCTGTGGCAGCACATGAAAAGAAAAGTCAATGCAGTATTACGTGTGAGGGACATAAAAAAAATACGCAGAGAGCATGTATTTCAATACTCGTCTGTGGCGCATCGGAACACAAGGAGGGGCACACAAGCAATGGATAGCATAAAAAGCACGAGGAACGCACGATGACGAAGCAAGCAAGCACTGTCACTGGGCAAAATTAAAGGGGGCACAAGCATGTGGACGCATGCAGAGGGAGGGTAAACAAATGCACAAGGCATGCAAAGGTCAGACAAACTTGTAAGTTCTAGGCGCACATACGCATAGCTTACCTCTCGAAACCTTTGGCAGAGTGGGACTGAGAGTATGTCGCATCACAGTCTGGCGTGCTGCTGGGAGCAGGAAATATGCAGTTGTATGGCACCTCGCTGTTGCAGCAGGGGACGCAGAGTCGAAAGTATAACGGTACTGGCTCCTCCACGACCAGGGAGATTCATCTCGACAGTGCAGTCCCTCCGGATCCTTTCTGCCTTGCAGGATGCAGCAGTCCAGCTGCTAAGACTAGGACCTGCAAATAGCACTTTTATACTACAATGTTTTTCGCAATGCCTGAATTATGCAATTTGGGCCATCGATAGTTTCTAACACTTAGAAGAATGGAGAGTTGGCCGAGTTGGTGGGAATTCATCGTAGGAAACAGCAAAAACAGACGAGGACGTAGAAGAATCACAAGGGATGAGCGCTGCGCTCGTCCCGTGTGGCTCGCGCACTAGCCGTTCAGTGCGCGAGCCACTCGTGGGAACCGGCACGACAAGCACAGGCACATCACAGGGCGTCTCATTTGGATGACCGGTTTCCATATTCGCTCGTTTCGCCGTGCTTTGGCTGCGATTACACGCTCCAAGCTCGCGAACGAAGCGTGTTCTCATTTATGAAGCCCGAACCGGCCGGCAGGGAGAAAAAGAATTCCTGCCGGTGGCTTGCGAGATGTGGCAGCTGTTTGAGAAAACAGAGCCGTGCATTCTGGTCCAAGTAAATAAACTGCACCGCAGAACACGACGACAATGAGTGTGCAGGCGAACTGGTGGATGCTGATCATGTTCAAAATTACCCGAGTCAGTGGTAAAAGAGAGAAAACCTAGGTCCTAGAAGAAAAAAAAAGATCGTGACGTTATTAGGCTTAGATGGACATCGGCATTGCCTTTTGTGACCCTTTACGCGTCGGTAATCCTCCCCCACCGAGTACAAACAAAGCATTAGTATCATTTTAGTTCAGGTAAAGTCATGCTCGCAAACTTTAGCATTCTGTCGCCATCACTAGCGTCTCGGCGATATTCAGCTTTTTACGATGCGCAGTTTATTTACGCGGATCGAAAAACACGGTTCTCTCTTCAACAAAACACGCTCAGTTTCGAACACGTATGTCACGCAGACTGCTGCACAATGCGACGATCATGAAACTCACAAAAATCACCAAAACACTTACCAGGAGTTTTTCGCGGGCTCCTCGCTCGGTCCCGTCGGCGACGGGAAGCAGAAGCGTCGGTACAGCAGACTGATGGCGTCCACACCTACGGTCACCGCTGGCGAATGCCTCGAAGTTGTCCGCACAGAAACGAGGAATGTGGAGGAGGTCCTCGGTGGTCGTTTTCTTGCCTGGTGCAATGTAACCATTCGCGTCTTCGCGAACCTTGCTTCGAGAACGGGATGAAATTTGAGCCTCGGGAAGAAAACCGGTAGACGACGGAGTTGAACTGGTTGAACTTGACGGGGCGACGCAGCCGCGTAGCCGCGCGGGCACATCACTCCCGCATAACAAGGCAAGGAGAAAACATAGTTCGCTCGTTTTCAATCAGTAATGCTGTATTACGTCACTTACGTCCTAAGATTTGACGTGTTCGTCAAAATATAATGTGCATGTGTATAAAAAAGAAAAATATTAGTAACTTTCGGAATCTCCACGAAATTCACAATTTTTATTGGTTGAATTTTATGGCGGTGGTGGGGACACAGGATGGACTCCCCAAGAGGAAATAGTGCCTGAGTATTTTTTTTTGCTGCGAGTTTATTTCGGCGTCTTGCCGTCTAGAACTGGTCATTTTCATTGACTGAAGCCCAACAAACAATATGCTTTCAAAAACAAACGTCTCCAAAAAGCACTTGAGTGCCTCTTTAAGCAGGGGAGCAACGTTTCTCCGTCGACTGCATCTCATTATGGCGGCCACGAATCGAGCAAATCGAGCTCGATAAGGCTTAACGAGAACACTAAGTCTATTGTACGGAGCGAGAGGACCAGCAAATAAAAACGTAACATGAGCTTTCCGCGAACTGTATTTATTTCCGAAGCCGGCTTCCCCCTGCAGGTAAAGAAACTTACGTTTCGAAAGCATGCAGTAACTCAGTCTTCTCATCGTCAGCACTGCGATGTTCAACGGAGACAACCGGCACCCAGTTCGCGCACTTTATGTCTTACCTTTGCTATTCCTCGAGCCACAATTCCTTCGTCCTCCGTGATGTGCGGTTGACGCAACGTCGACCGCACATCACGGAGGAGTGAAAATCATTTGCCCGCAAAACCAAAAGCCGCTCTCAAAAAAAAAAGCAAATCCGAAGCAACCTCTTGGCCTACCTGAGCACGGTAACACGAAATTATGGCGTAGCCGCGTAGCGTAAAAGGATGTTAAATCGCTTGCCACCAGATAGCAGGGTCAAGCAGAGTAATCGCAAGTAGCTAGGCTAGGTGGCACTAGGTACCGCCCAATTCATGTTTTACAAAAAAATATTTTTATTTTCTTACGCCACAATTGCGTTTCCTTTTCTTCGGGAACCTCTCACACATGTAAACACGTTACGCACACTACAAGCGTCAGGTGAACATATATTCAGCGCATACACATGCATCGCGAATACAAACATCATTACAACCGCACACTACCCCGATCACTACTCTCAAGCCCTGCGTTTCCGCCTCTTATACTGGTCGTTTTGAACGTACGGAATTTTTCGGTGACTCCCTAAGCAATAAAAAATATTCCGAACATGTTCATTTTTTTTTTAGCAATGTCATACATCTGAGACTATTTTTAATGGCTCAGGGGATGAATCTGTTATTAAAAAGAAAACGCTCGATCATGCCGTAATTATTTGAAAGCCAATAAATCGAGCCGCTCCAATGTGGTTCCAAGCCATGAGTTTGTTTTCCGGCACGGCCCTTCGTAAAAAGTATTTCTATTGTAGTGTTTGTTTTTCTATTTGTGCTGTTCGCGCACGGCTGCAATTGCCGTCTTGAACTAATCTTTGTAGAGCGGATATACACTCAGCTGGAAGTGATGCTTCACGGGCAGAGAAATCGCTTTTCGATCAACTTGAATGCTGCCAAAGCCGCGACTTGCGGTAGGTGTTAAGTGTACGGAGCTACGCCGTTGTGAGCTCGAAAACGTCTAGCGCTCATCCCAGCGCGCCACTTGGAGGGCAGTTTCTACAGGAACCGTAATATATAGTAACCAGTAAAATAAAGGATAGCGTTTTTTTTTTTCGATTTTACCTGTTTTTTTTATGCTAAACTTTCATTGTAAATATACGTACTTTCCGTTATAATTTTGTACTGTTCAGTCTTTTCCCCAGAGCGCAATCGCTCTCGGGGACAGACAGTCGCATTGGCCACTGTACGATAGGAGCTTACCGTTCAGACCAGCGTTCCAACATGACTATTCACACGTCAATAACTGCACCTAATCCCTCAAGTGGTTTTAAACTCTTTAATGTAAAGCGGAATGTCATCCAGCGACACCCAGAGCCTTTTATACTGGGAGAGTTCGGCGGTTCTTTGATCCAGCCGCCAGTCTGGCAGCACTGATCAAACAGTCTGGCAACTGTGCGCATCCGCCATGATGTGCCTTGCCGTCTAGCTTGATTGCACCTTTGCATTTAATTGCATTATAATTATAACCTTAAATTGCAAGCTTCACCCTTGTTTGGTGTAAGGCTGGTGGCGGCTGATAAAACCCGTTTGCCCTACTGACTCGAGCCGGTAGTCGGCTCGCTAGAGTCCATGGAGCGAGAGACGACGATGAAAATGATCGTTCTGCGCTGCGCTCTGCCAGACGTTAGATGAAAAAGAAATGGGGGGGCTGCAGTGCCGTTGGGTGCTCGAACAACGCGAAAAAGGGGTTCAGGATGTACCGGTTCCCGCAAGGAAAAGAAAACCGCGCAAGGCACAAGATCTGGGAAACCAAGAAGGGCTGACTGGAAGCCGAGTTCTTGATTGTGCGAGGTAAGTTTATGATTAACGTATGATTAACGTAACAAAATGCTTGATTTTTCGACTTTCTCCTTACGCCAACAAAAGCGCAAACGGCAAAACCTACACGCGTATAGATCGCATGTCAATGGGGACCCACTCGCCGGGAGGCACATCACGGCGGAAGCGGCGCCCGCTGAGTCCGCTATACCTAGCGGGCCGTAAGCCCCTCCCACCCGCCGAACTCTCCCAGTATAAAAGGCTCTGGCGACACCCTGCCCCCTCCGATCACGGCCCGACCAGCGGCATCAATGCCCGACAGTTTACGTCATCTCATCTTGTTGTTACACCACTGATACGCGAACACACGGTCACATCGGCGATAATTCCAGTCTTACCCTATTGAAAATTCCATCAAGGTACGTAATTTGGGACACTGACTGCCAGTCAGCAGCCCTGGTGGAACGTGCCCTGATGGTCCATCAGATGACGTCTGACTGCCACTGATGGAATGTCCCAAATTACGTATGTGGTGGTCTTTGATGGAACGTACTGTGGTGGTCTTTGATGGAACGTATTGTGGTGGTCTTTGATGGAACGTATTGCGGTGGTCTTTGATGGAACATATTTGATGGAAGGTGTGATTGTGATCACTGCTGAGCTGATAGGATAGCCTAACCAAATTGCAGCGTTGCCAGAGAAACTATTACATACTTTCGACTGCCATAGGATCACTGCAAGTTAACTTCAAGGAGAACAGCCAATAAAATGACAAGTAAAATGCAAAATCAAACCTGTTGTATCTTTATTAGGTCACAGAAAACGCCTGCCTTGAGCGATGCTCAATCTGAAAAGGTAAAACAAACAGCACAGTAAGAATAAATTAAGTTAAAGCAAGTGGTAACTGCAATGGTGTAACTGACAAATGGTGATTTGGAGCTCTTGTAGCAGGCAAAAACTGGTTTAGGGGCAGACATTCTCACTTTTGGAGCAAACATTTTACCAATGTTATTGCGTCATTTCCAATGCAGAAGTTCAAAAATGCTATAACAACTTGGAACCTAATGCCGGAGCTGAGGGTTTCTCAGCAATGGTGACAGCTGCTCATATTGAATTCGAACAAGGGAATAAGTGTGTACCCGTCCTTATTTCTTGTTTTTTTCTTTCACTTTTGAAATTTGATTTTTTAGGCAACAGGGACATTCCTTCACAAACGGGCCCACGTGCACCCAAAGCACGTTTCAGAGAAACGCCCTCGATGTCTGAACCTTTCGGGACGACCGTATACTTTAATTCACAAAACGTATGCGACTCAGCTGAAGCTAGAGAGCAAGCATGCATGCTACGACAGGCAGTCCCTTGCTTCCATGGATGAACACGAGCAGCAGACATATCTGAACTATGCTCACGGATGCTTTTTGTCTGCGCTCTTCATGAAACAATAATAATGAGCTGCGACATAGCGGTAATGCCAATAGCCCATCTGTAAAAAAAATTTGCCTCTTTTACGGAGAAATTCTCTGGCACCTATGCTGACGGAAAGGTCATCCGTAATTCCAATAACGGAAAAATCCTTTTAAACATATACACAATCCGTAAATAAAAGGACATTCCGCAAAACAGATTATCGAAAGTGCTCTACTATCCGTAACGCTATTCAAGAGCTGTCCATAAAACAACGGACTGGAATATGCATTCCGTAAATCCTATTACGGAAACCGCTCTAGTATCCGTAAAAGTGCTTAAGTTGTCGGTAAAAGGGCAAACAGAGTAGGCTTTCCGTAACTTATATTACGGAAAGCACTCTTGAGTATCCGTAATCCTATGCGGAGCACAAGTTTGTCTGCTTCTTGCACAGGGGTTGTGGTGATGTCAGAAGGCCGAGCTCTTATTGGCTGATTGAACAAAAAAAAATAGTGCGTAGACCTCATGGTGTCTAGCATTGTGATCTACCCACTATATCCTTCCAATCAAAGCCAATGAGATCGTCACCCTTCTGACATCACCGTAATGTCCGTGCAAGAAGCAGGCGACTTGCTCTCCGCATAGGGCGGTGTCAATAGAAAGGTGGGCTATAAAATGAGCTCGAAGAATTAATGCCTTCATCTAGCAAGCTGAACTTATCAAAGGTTTTCTTTTTGAGACACAGATTCCCATGAAAACTTTTAAAGTGCAACTCCAGTCTGTGTAAAATAAAACTACATTATTTAAATTTGACAATGGGCACCAATGTATACAATCGAGAGCTGCCACAACCTGTTGTGGAAAGCAGGCAACACAGCTGAGCAATGCATCTGCAGCAAGTTTCCTCAATGTCAGTTGTTTTTTCTTCTGTCAGTTCTGGCATTCAGACCAATGTGCACAATTATAGAAGGTAGTGGGATTACAAAACATTATCTGCAGTCTGAACGACCACCGCAGTCATTGCATTTTTAAACAGCGATATAAAGCACCTTCTTGACAACACCAAACGTCACTCTCGCTCATCTGCGTCGGCACTCATGCTTGAAAATAAAGAGAATGCTGTTTTCACATTCCACAGAGACGGAGCTGTGCCTTTACATGTCACAATGGTGTTCACTGCTAAAATAGACCTTTGGTAAGAATATGAGCTCAATGCTTGTAGGTGCAGATTTCTCCAGTTCATTTAACAGGCAGTCGCTTAGTGATGCTGCCCTATACATAAAATAATGTTCATTATGACGCTGATACAACCAGGTTTTCTATAAAAAAAAAGTTACAGAATTTTGAAATGGAAAAGGATCTCTTTAAACTAATATTGAGAACTCTTTCCTATGCTGCTTGCAGCAATCATGCAATGTCACCTGAATAATTGATGGGAAAATAAGAAAAGTACCTTCGAACGCTTTATTTGGGTCCTTGAAGAGCCAAAGTAGAGCCCCCCGTGGTGTTTGGCCTTTGTTTTCAGATGCTGCATGTAGCATGATGTGCTAAAGAGAAAAAAGAGAAAAAATAATTAAATATCTATATCAGATGCAAATTGAGCTTGTGCATAAAACACAGCCCCCCTCAGTCCATTTAATTATTAGCCATGAATCTTATACAAAAGTCAAATGGACATTGCCTCTAATTGTTCATCCTGTGACCCGATATCTAAAACCAATGCTTGACTTGAGGGTCTTGTTCTCCTGTTCCTTAGTCAAAACCGATACACTTCAAGCCTAAATTTGTTCGAAACTTAGAAAGAAATGCAAGGCCGGAATTGCAATAGTGATTTGGTTTATAATGTGAAGCATTTCTTGAGAACTGATGAACCAACCGGAAAACTCTATTCAGTTTGAGTAATGCTTTATTTCTAAGGTTCATGAGATGTTGCAGAAGAGTCTATGTAAAACTGGCTAAGCTCATATCCCAGACTTTCATAAGTTTGGGCAGCCACTCAAAATCTCCCATTAGAACGAAGGGCTAGTTGCACTCTTTCTCGTTGTCGAATCAGGTGGTCAGCCTCGAGTGCTTAGAGTGTGTGAACATAGAAACTTGATTTTCACTTTGGATATCCCTGAAGGTTTTCACAGAACTGAGCGGGTGAAAGAGTGCATGTGTACTAAAACTGCTATCAAAAACTGGGGACTAAGCAGTAGCTTAGTCCATAGTCCCCAATCTTACAATTTGGGAGCTCCATCCTACCCACGTTTGAGCACACCTGTGCACACGCTTTTGAGTTGAGCGAGTGGTAAAAATTTACAGAGTATTTATATATGGCATGCAAGTCTGTTTGCAAGCTCCACACTTTGTGCACCTGATTACCCCCAAAATGTGATCTAGCCATTCCCTTTACCCCAAGTGCCTACCACTCAAGGAGCTTGCTTGGCCACCTCGTCACCGCATTCTGGCTGCGCATTTCTTTTGTTGCCCGTTGAAAGGCGGACCCTTCTTCATAATTTTCTCTGAGAGACTGTTCCGATGTGTGCGAACGATGCATTTTGGTATACCTGCATGCCATATACTCCAATTTACAAGTTGGATTTGGAGCTGACAAAAGCATAGGGTCAGATGCAAGATTTTAAAAAGCTTTCTCTCTGCGTGAGCGCTCATACAAACCAAGCTGTCATCATGTGCCTCTGCCGTTGCCTGTGCTAGAGTCAAATCGGTCACACAAACCATAAAACAGACCAACCGACTGGTGAAAAGTGACAAAAATGTTCGCCCACAAATGCTGTCGAATTTAAATAAAAATAGGTCAAGCCGAGACGAGCGACCCATTAAAAAAAAGGTACAATGAAACTTTCATTACACCAGTTATTTTATATCTACAAGAAATAAATATGTGAAGCCAACCGCATAAAATTAATTTATAGAGGCCATATCGGATCTGCACAGATGAGGAAAAAACCAATCTTGTGGAAGGCCTTCTTAATAACTGTGGCCTTTGATCTAGTGAAGCTGTACAAGTTAGGATAGAATAAATGTTAGACACAGATTTTTCTCCATACATTGTGGACAAATAGGCATCCGACTATGACTGTGGAGGGGAGGGGTACACAGGCAGCAGCTGCATCTTTCTTCTGCGTGCACCTCGACCAAGTCGTATTAATTTGGGTTGTGGGGACCTGTACCTGCATGTCTTGGCACAGAAGTCCGCCGAGCACAGCGATTTCTGTGCCAAGACATGAAGGCCACAAGACATTTTTCAAAGAATTGGGCAGCTAGCAGGACTAGTGGGCAGCGAAACCACTGCCACCCACTGTGAGAAAAACCCTGGTTAGATGTGATCAATATTGTTTAAACAGTTTTCAGAAGGGTGCTGTCAGTCACATCAAGTTTGCTTTTCTCTCAGACCATGCTAGATTTTAAAAACTGAACTATTTACTTGCCAGCAAAAACATGTGCAGCCAACTCCACAAAATGACTTTTTCAAAGTGACCAATCGTCAAAAACTGCTCCACGTTGTACAATTCCAAATGTAGTTCCTGAAAAAAAAAAGACAAACACGAATGACAATCTATACAAATGAGAGTTGCTTAAATCGTAGCTGGCTATAACTATCCAAGGTAATCCTGCAGTACAATGGCCACAGGAGACTGCCAGAAATCAGCTGACTTGTGCTCCAAGAAATTCCTACAAACAAGACTTAAGAACCACGCAGTTCCCTTTACTTAAAGGTTACCTTATAATGTGTTAGAATATACAAGAAAACAGATTTCAAATCTTAGAGCAAGACCCGGTAGGCATCGACATAAACTAAGCGAAAAAATTATGCGATTAGAGGACCCTTACAATATTTGTCGCCTTGGGCAAGATACTTTATATAAAAAGACTACCTAATTAAGCTAGTTAAGAAAAACGTAGCCTATATTGGTTACTCCTAAGAGGTAATTCCATTATCTTACTTTACTTCTTTTATTAAACAAATAAACAAGGAAAACTAGGAACCCGCTATGCTCAGGTTTTTTGCACAAAGTGCCTGTATCAGTGTTCTTACATCTTATACTGAAGCAGCAGTTGCTTTTCTAAATTTTCATCCAAAAATTTTACATTACTGAAGGCAAGCACATCCATTTCCATCGCTGAACAAGCTTTCAACTGGCACACTCGGTGGAATGGCTTGCATGCACAAGGATTTGTTCCTGGTTAAAACCTCAACAATACACAAAGCCATTGCCTCTGAGGTTACCTTTGTCCACCACTGCTCCTCACTGTAAGCACAACTTTTGGAGGGAGTTGAGAAAAAATATTCTCCTTGTTTATCTGTTGTCAGTGTTTTCTCTGCATTGCCAGCTGCGCTTTGTCATTGGCACTTGTCATCCATAATCCGAAGTGCATAATCTTTTTGGTCATTGTCTATCCATGACAATCTAGATATAAGGTATGCATCACATCATGCTCCTCGATGTAACTGTAATTAGAAAATTAACTCCAAAAGAACATTGCTACTTTTTTATTCAGTAAAAATAACGTGATACAGAACTTACTTCCCACAAACTTAGCGTGTGACAGTTAGTGTTACCAAGAAAACAATTGTTACATCAATATGTTGCTTGCAACGTGTCACTACTTAATACTACCTGCGATTCAAACGTGGCAAGTTCATCGGCTACAAAAAGCCAGCAGCAGGTGACCTAGTATGTTTGAATTTAGCTATAGTAACTAGATTCAAATGAATTTAGCATATTAGGTTTGAATCTAGCTATACTGAATAGTAACACCAGTTGGGGTCAAAACAATGTTACATGCTACTACAAAACTTGTCGGAAGTGACACCAGCTGGATCAGCGTTGTCTCCCTCTCAGAGTCGTGCTCGATCTGTAATAACTCACTTTTTACTTACCATGAAAATACACCAGCGAAGTTGACTCCGTAACTCGACTTGTTCAAATAGTTAAATCATAAAACGTTGCTCGACATTTCGTATCTTCTGAAAAACAAGACATACACAAGACTGTCAGAATGCCAGTTAAAGCAAGTGAGAGTAGCTTAAACCGCAGTTGGCACTGGACATGCAAAGTAACCCTGCAGTCCAAGCATGGCTGCAGGAGGCTGCAAGAGATCAGCCAACTTGTGCCCTGAAAAACCTCTACAAAACAAGAATAAACCATGCAGTTCCATTTTGATGTTAACTCATAATCTGCTAAAATATGCATTAGAAAAAGGCTTGATACATGTTAAAACTGGGGCTTTAGGGGCAACATGTTAGATGTGGCTGATATTGCTACAACAGTTGTCGAAAAAGTGACATCAGCTACATCAGCGTTGCCTCCCCCTCAGGGACATGCTCATTCTGTAAGAACTCAGACTGGAGACTTACCATAAAAAAAATACAAAAGCGAAGTTGACTCCGTAATTCAACTGGTTCAAATGGTTAAATCGTCAAACATAGCTCGACGTCTTGAGGTGCACACTGTATTTTCTGAAAAACAAGACACAAGATTGTCAGACTGTCAATTTAATCAGGTTAGAGCAGCTTAAATAGCAGTTGGCACTGGACATGCTAAGTAATCATGCAGTGCAAGCATGGCTGCAGGTGGCTGGCAGACCGGCCGACTTGTGCTTTGAAAAACCTCTATAAAACAAAAAGAAAGAACCATGAGGCTTCACTTAGTTCAAAGCTTAAAAGTTACTATTTAAAGGGAGGTGCAACGATTTCCGGACTTCGGTCAAAAATTTGTGGAGGTTGCTCTCCGACACTTCTGAAGTAAAGAACAGGAAACCGATTTCGCCTGCGCGTCCTAGTTGTTGCGTAAAAAAAAAGACAGCTATTGGCATTTCGGGCACCCCTCAACTCACTCCCAGTCTTAAGGTCACACCTGGTCGCACTCCTAGTGACGTCATTCGGAGTGCCGTGTAGGTTCCCGTGTGCTATCTCGGAGGACGCTTCCTCTCCCTCTCTCTGCTGACATTAGCGGGCGTTATGCTGCAGCTTGGAGCCGAGCGAGGGCACGTAATCTTCTAGCCGTAGTTCCTTCGGCTGCCACTTGCGGCTGCAGGTGGGGGAAAAAGCTTGGCTTTTGTTTTGCGATTATGCAGAGGAATCGCAACATTCTTAATGAAGGAGATGTTTTCTGTATCCTCCGGGACGTGATAAACAACATAAAAATGACGAGATGCAAATTCTCTTAATCATAAAATCGTTGCACCCCCCCTCTAATAATAATACATTTAAATATCAAACGAATAATTATTTGTGCGAGAGCAAGGGGCAAAAAAGTTGCAAGGAGATCATTTGTAAAGTGGCAGGATGCCGGTTGCTGTAATTAAACAGATGCAGACTCCTAATAACACGGGATATGAATACCATATCATGTCGCCCACATCTGCCTTGACACTGTAGCACTCGCACTGCGTGCATGCATCACCGGTTCACAGCAGCATACCACAGCAAATCATGTATTGGCTCTGGGGGCTCAAACATTTTACAGATCAACCATCTGTGGTTACAATTACAGGATGCCTTCCCGTTTTAAATAAACGAGTTGAAATAAGTTTTATTTGCATACAGTTCCCAGACTTCTGTGTGGGCTTTTGTGAGTCGTTTCAGTTGCTTTTTTTACAATGGTGTGTCCTGGAGCATTCTCAGATTGAAAATTCGTACAACTGCCGAACCGTCCTCTCCGATGAAAGTATAAACAAAATATGACATCATTCGCTTCGATATTTGAAAGTTCTGAATACTCACAAAGCCCTTTGTTACGCTTCTCAAAAGATTGGCATCAGCCACATTAGAGTTGTCTTCCTCTTAGGTACATGCTAGATGTCTAGGAATTCAAATTTGCACTTACCATAAAGAAACATACAGGTTCAAGGGATTTCTGTGGAGACTTCATTTGAAGCCCTTCAGCATCGCTAAAATCTTGAGCTGGGCCGTCGTTCGCTTCACTGCTCCCATTCTCTTCAAGCCCTTCTCCAGGTTGATTTGGAAGATTGGTCTAGGAGGATATATTGCATCATCTAACATTAATGCCATGCCTGCTTCAAGCATACTCAGCCTGGTGAAGGTGAAGCCATTTATTTTCTACTATCAAGTCAGACTATGGTAGTGTTGGAACATGTTAAACCTTAATGACTGCTGAACAAGCACACATTCTATAGACCGACACCCTGTTTATAAGCTAGCCCGCGTTGACCAGACCAGGTGTGAGCACTGTGCGTGCGCAAAAACCAAATTCGCGTAAAGTGAAGCGTCTGCGCTGTGCCGCCGACAGCGCCACCGCAGCTGTGCGACGTCAGTGCTGCGTGCTGGTCTATACATGATAACCATGCTTCCCTGCCTTGAAAGTTACAGCCTAATGACAACCAGTGTTCCCACGTTATCAATTCATTATAAATATGCAGCAGCGTAATTCTTTGTAAAATTAGTACAGCTCAAATGTTTGTGCGAGTTGTGAAAAAGGGCGCTACGGCACGATAAATGATAGGGTAATCTAGATTATGTCATTCTATGACACATCCTGTGGACTTGACGCATTTCAAGATTTTCTCACATTTGCATAAACTCGAGAGTGGCCAAGGCTACCATTGAATAGGTAAATTCAACACGTAAAAAGCTCCAAACAAGACGCATACCGCCTTCAAGAATGGCATAGGCTCTTTAAACATTGGCCAATGCTCAGTGACAAGGAAGCAATTGCCGTTGAAGACGCCTCCTGAAAAAAATATGAGCTTGCATCTCAGACAATTTGAAACTGCAGGAACGGTGGCTATGTTCCTTACAAACAGTCTGACTGAGGAGCCAAGATTAATGCACACAATTTTGCAGTCCGTGGAACAGTGGTATTACGTGCCCTCCTGAGTGGCGCCGTGCAAGTATTGAGCGGAGGTATATTGCTTTAATATACACATAGAATATTATAAGCATAAAAATGAATATCAATACGATGATCTTAGACCATCTGGTTGGGGGGAATCAGCGTACAGTGACACAAGTGCATTCTGTGAAATGAGAAATTCATCGGCTGCATTATGACTGCTAACCAACCAGTGAACGTGAAGTACGCAGTGGTGATACACCAATGGGGAATCAGTTCATCGAACGACGTTTCCTCGACAGATCGTTTCATCGACAGCTCGAATTAACCTTCTTTTTTTTTTTTTTTTTTTTTTTTTTGGGGGGGGGGGGGGGGGTAAGCTGCATGAGACTGTCGCCGCGAAGCGACCTGTACGGGTCTGTTAGGTGGGTTAACATTTTTGTAACGAGCAGCCGCAGACTGTCGCCGCGAAGTGGTGTGAACGCAGGCGGGGGTGTGGGTTTACGCGCACTTCAGTGATACACGGGTGGCGAAACGTCACTGCAGCATGAAATTCGCGTAACGAGTGTCGATGAAACGTTCGTGTCGACGAAACGTGTCCATAAAAAGTTGTCCACGAAACGTACTGCCGCGAAACGAATTTCGGCGAAACGATATGGACCCCTCGGCGAAATGAGAAGGCTACAGGAAGCGCGAACAACGATGCGAAACTCGTAAAGCGCACTCACGCACTCAGACGATGGGTTGTCACGTGCTTTACTGCAACTCTTGCGAGCCAGCACGCGCGAATAGCCTCCCAATCGCTACAAACGACGAACCGCGCGTCCCAGCGAGCTCACGACATGACACAAGGTTCAAACGAGCACCCGACCTGAGCTTTCAACTCTGAGAAGAACGTCAAACACGAACTGAGATAGCAGCGACAGTCATTGAACCCGAAAGTTTCAAGCGACGCAAATCCGTGGTTTCGTTTCTTTCGAGGAAAGAAGTGTCAAAAATACGAACGTATATATGACAGTCCCCAATCAATGTTAATAAAAAGAGCAGAACAAACTCACCGTTCTGATAACAACAAGGAAAGCTCGCACAAAAACCACCAAGCACCTCTACCCCTCGACAAAACAAGCGCGGCAGTAACGGCCGTAACGGCAGCAAAACGACCGAGCGGATATGGGTAGATGAAGAGATAGCGGCAGTGTGATTATACTAGACAAAAATCTCACCTCGTGCTTTTCAATTGAGCGGTAACTAGCGCCACCTCGTTTCGGAGCGTTTATCATTAGTTGATTGACAGTGCAATAAATGATTCTTTAAAATGTGAGAACCGTTGTCTATTAGTCTAAACCAAATAAAACAACTTTCAGCTTGTCGCAAACAATTTTAGTTGTTTAAAGAATCGTAACTTTAGATTTACGGACAAGTCAATCGTATTTCAGATTACGGATGCTTCTCCGTAGCTTTTAATGAGAAGCTCTACGTTTTTTTACGGAACGTTTTTACCGTGCACACGAGATAGGAAGATATAAACTTTCTTGCCTAAACCTCTCGGACCGAGTCAAGAGCATTTCAGTATTGCAGCGAGAGGTTCCGACAATGAGTGCATCGCTCTAAAAAGTGCTTCGGCTGCATATGCAGTTAAACCAAGCAATCGTACATCAATCGCCGTACTTCAGTTCTACTCACCTGCCATGCACAGTAGTTTCGCGTCGTAGAATCCTCCTTTCGTTGGAGCGTCTCCGGCCCAGTAGTACACCTTGTCGTCTTCAACTACACCGCTAAAGTGCCTTACATTGTCGGAACTCACAACAGGCTGGGTCTTGTCGAGTAGAAATTCTACTAAAACGTAAGACATTGTAGAGCCCGGGCAGGATCGACAGGTTGGAGCAAGCGGGCAAACAAAACGAGTCGAGAGCGATCGTTCATGGAAGCTCGGCGAAGCCCCCATGGGCGAAGCGAAGTGCGAAGCGTCGTGTTCCGCGGGCTTCTGATCAAGGTTGTCGGTCGGTTGCGTGTCACATCTCTAACGTCAGCGGTTTTATGGGCTCACGTCCCGAAATCGTTTTCTCGTGCATAGATTACTTTTCGTATTCATAGATTTGACGAAATAGTGGTATCCGAACGAACTTTACGTCCTTTGACCGTACTTCTGTCTGCACGTCAAAGCTTTCTGACGTACAGTCAGAGACAATCGATGTACAGTCAGAATCACCACCAGGACATCCTGATGGCATTTCGCGGCGGCCGACTGCCACCAGGAAACCATCAGAAAGCCGACAAGCGGGGTCTGACTGGAGTTTGACTGTCGGTCAGAGTAACTTGTTATCCAATCAGACATGCTTGACGTACAGTCAGGCACAGTCAGCGGTCCACTAGAAAACATTGACTGCCAAACAGCGTTACATTGATGGATTTTTCCTTCGGGTATGTTCACAACGCACAACACTGCCATCACGATGTCGCTGACACGCAGAAATACAGAACCACGTTGACGATGTTGCTGACACGCAGAAATACAGAATCATGTTGAACACCGGTTGGCACTCGGCACGGGACAACAGAACCGAACTCAGCACGGAAGGCACCCAGGCAACCGGCAGGAAAACCTGCCTGCCTTGGGACGCAGTTCCTGCGATTTCCATAACGTCGGAAACGTCGACACAGTTCCTCGTGGTTTCGCTCTGTAGTTCCGCGTGTGTCCCGCAAATCGGAGACGGCCGTCTTACCCAGTGTATGTAGTGCTGCTGGCACTGCTCCGGAACTTTGCTGTTTCTAGCGGCTTCGTTAGCTCGTTTTATAAAATTAGTGGTAAAAACGTCAATGCATCCGAAATGTTCTGCACGTTTCGACTAGAAGACGGAATGACAGGCGGCCTTCGCTGCCGCTGAAGCTCAATCAACTCAACATTAATTTATTAAACAACGTGCGCGATGTGCACGAAAAACGAAACCGAAAGAAGATGAGTCGGGAGGGCGAAAGATTTCTCCCGTCTGCCTGGAGGAGGAGGAAAACGTCTCGGTGAATAATAAGGACTTTAATTTTCTTTTCATCGGTCTGGGTTTGTTTATGTGTGTTTTGTTAAAAAAAAAAAAAAACTTTAAAGAAAAAAAAAAAAAAAAAAAAACGCTCCTCTGAGGATCGAACTTTTGACCACTTGGCCAGTAGCGCGATGTTTTACCCCTGCGCCAACTGAACAAGGATCAGCTCGACCTTTTCCTTTCGTCTGAACTTCCGTTCCTCCCGTCTCTGGACTTGTCCACAACAAGGAGGAAGAGTCTCTGTTGCTACCTTTCTCCTCCTTTTTTCTTAGAGCGTGGGCAGTAGAATCCACGATAAGGCCAAATTCCGAAGAGTGCACTTGCGTCGACGATGGCTTGGACACTGGGACGTCTCTCCAAACCGGTCGTGGTCCAAGCACCGTTTATTGGGGCACCGGCGGCTTCTTGCCTGTTTGCGAGGAATTTGGATTATTAGTAACAGGGCAGCGTGAAATACCCGATCGCTCGACAGAAGTATGAGATATAACACACGCATAATAAAATAACAAATAGGCTGCATAAGTGCTACAATGGTTCACATCCAACATACGATCTGTTGACAGCAGACCAGCGCAATATACGGTTTTTAGTAGACCGTTCGCTGCGAACTACAGACCCACCGTGTGCGTGCTCAACCCCTGCTTCAGAGTGACGGCACGAGTTCCCGCCATCAACGCGAATGTCTAGTGTACAATCAAATAAATGTCTCTATTAAGGCCGGTTCTCACACGCAGCGAAGCGCTGATGTTACGCTGCTCACGTGTCGTGAGCTACTTTTTGTCTGCCATGAGCAACAGTTTTGACGGCGCGATACAAAGCTGGTGACCGCTGCCATCTGCTCGCGCTTAGCGCAAGGTAAGCGCTATGCTTGTAGCGCTCTGCTGCATGTGTGGACAGGCCTTTATGGTCAAGTGACCATGCCAGGGTCTGCAAAACACGCACAAAAAAAAAATCCTTGGGTAGAACTGGCGTTTCACTCGATACGATTGAATATGAGGCCTCTGTGCTGCATAACAAAATCAACAACCATGGTCCCAAAACGAATAGAGCATGGCGCGCGCTTTACAAGCTAGAGAACGCGCTCAAAATAAAACACTTTCGGAAGCCGCAGTTAATGAATACACCATAAAGAGAAGTACTTCAACATACCTTAATCGAGGTCCCTTGACCTGTGACTTCAGAACAGATCAAGTGCAGTGCTGCAGCACCGCGAATCCAAACCGGATCCCGCAATGATCAGAGACGACACAAGAAATAATGGCGACTAGCTTCCGACGAAGGTTTTATTTCAAATTTAAATTTACTAAAAAAAGGTTATTTTCATACAAAGACCCCTTCCTATTTTCCCGACGGACCCTATCAGCCTCATCTGCCCAACCCCCCTCGTGAGCGAGGATTACAAGAAAGAATGTGGGGTAGGGTGTCGGTGGGAGGGGGAAGGGCGCGCACGAAAATCTCTTTTCCCACTCCCACCACAGACAACACACGGACACAGCACAGAACCAAAGATCGGGGAGCAGGTCACCATTTTCAACACGCCGGTCGAATGACGTGCACGCGAACACGTTTATTTTTTTTATTTTTTATCTCCCTCTCTTTTAAGTATTTTCAATTTTCTCGGGTGCCTTTTTTTAGTTCGCATTTGTTTTGTATTAGCAGTGTGTTGCCATGGATGACGTTCTGGGTGCGGTTCGTTCTTCGTTGTTCATCTGGAATGTTATCTGAAACAGCGACGATGATGGCATGAAGGCGTCTGGATTCTGCCCTTGAATGTTCTTTTTGAGTGGAACGTGCCGCGCATCAAGTGTGTCGTTGCGGGTTTTGAGTTCGACATTGGACTACCCAGAAAGGTTGGTCACGGGGAGACGCAGAGACGAGGCTCGACTTGTTCTCAGTAACTCAGTTTTATCGATTCAAGTGACCATTTATTCTGACTGCGAGACTCCAGTGTTTAAAGCGCGGCTTCTACAAACTGTTAAGTTTCATTTAAGCGAAAAAAAAGTGTTAGTATTTGGAGGTGTTCCGTTTGGATAAATGCTAATCTTTTGCACAAAAGCAAATTACGTGAATGGGACTTGCGAAATGTCAACCGGTCATTTTTGACGAGATAGTTGGGTGAAGTCGAGTCAACACATTCGTTAACTTGCATTTACACAACGCGCGAAGCTCTATGATGTAATGTCTTAACGTTCGTGGCACGTTAAAGAAATTCGCCAGTTTCGTCCGAGTTTTGTCAACACTTTCAGCCATGCTGGGCTGAGTCTCGCCAATCCCAAAACAAGCGAAATAGCATCCGTCCTCCTGGCGAACATTCCGTTTGCCTTCGGGTACTGAACGATACACATGCACCCGATATGAGGGGGACTAGTGGATGCTTTTGCTCGCGCACGCCTATCGGTTAGTCCCTGTCGAGCGCAGTCAGTTCCCAGCTTTTGCGCACGGTACCTAGCTTGAACCGGATGGTCCTTTCGGGGAGCAGCTGGTAGTTCAGAGGACCAAAAGCTGCCGTTAGTCCCTTGAGGCTTATATTTTTCTTAGCAAAGATGAAAAAAAAATCAAAGCATTAAAACGACCGATTTCATCATGAATGTTGGTGCTTGGAACTTGGAAACAGCCGCTACCAGAGACCAGAAATTTTTTTCAAAAACCCTCCGGGCGTTCTTGGGAATGAAGTGATCACATCGCTGGCGGTAGGCAATTAGACAACGTTGAAAATTATTTCGTGCGCCGATTGTTGTGAAGGCCGATCGTGTCGGTGTCGCAGTTTTTAAGCACTGCCAGTTCAGCTCAATACCACGCTACAAGAGATACTTTGGGGTACTGCTGTTGCTAATTCAATTTTACAGTAGAATTAGGAATTTCATGAAAGAAAGTACCGGACAGAAACACTTCATACCGTAGCGTAAATCCCGAACATATATCAGCGATCTGACTTTCTTCGGTTAGAGCTACCTGCTTTTTCAGCTAATGAAGAACATAAAAAAAAATAAAGGGTGGAAAATACTTTACATGTCAAGTTTTCTAATGACAGTCACTGGCTGATGTCCTCCCGTAATAGTTTCCTGCCCTTCGAACGCACTAGCACTTTGTATAGAGTCATATTTCCAGCGACGCCGCGCCGCACAGGAACGAAGGTAAACAGTCAAGATGGCAGAATGTTCCCCATGTTGTCCCCGCCCTCAGTGCGGAGTGACAGGGTGGTCGGAAAACAAATCGGCCAACATGGTTGCCGGGCGGCAGCAACATGTTGCCCGACAGTTGTTGCCGCGATGTGACAGGGTGGCTGAAAACACGTTTTCCTCATGCTGCCGGATAGAGTTGTCCAACTAGCTGTTTCTTCAATGTGACAGCGTCTTTACAGATTGCAATGAAATGCTCTACAGGCCAATTTTTTGTGAATACCTTTTTGAGTTCTGAAGTGCAACGTGTCACGGCTGCATGCAAACACATTATACTGCGCTATGTTGGCTTGTATTGCAACGTGTATCTCTCTCCAGCAGTCCTTACACCTCTCCGGCATCATTCAGTTCGATAAGCATCTTCGTTTTTTGAATAAAAGAATTTTTCTATCCTTGATGTCACACACAGAATGAGCGCCGCTTGGCGGAACTTGTCGCCGGCTTGCAGTATACTTGCTCGACTGAGTTTACTCTTAAACGTACATGCGCACGTGAACATCAACTTATAGACAGTAAAAAAAGGTGAATATATAAGTTAGATAATACTTGGTACTAATGTGGTATAATATTATTTTTCTTGATTGGCCTCGTTTGATAGGCACATGCACAGCAATCAACAAGCCTTTTGACGTGTTCTGTAGTGCTGGGATACAAATCAAGAATCAACACCGGAGATGTAATCAAAATACTTTGGGGTAGTACAATGCACAAGTTCATTCTGAAGCAATTGTTGATTACATGCACCTAAGAGGTGTTAAAGCAGGTGCACACTGTTGCAACCGACTATGACCAAGTTGAACAAAACAGGGTTATAAGTTGCTTACGACTAACATTGCTGCTGCGCAGCACGGTCATAAGCTGTAACAAGAGGCTTAAGGCCCGTTCACACTCTTGCGACCTCTTAGAACTGGGTGCCTCGAAACTTCTTACAATCAGAGGACACACTGGCGCCGTCTATTGGTTAGCAGTGTAAACATGGCGGTCCGGCATATTTTCTATTTCTCTAGTGCATTATCCTTTATTTCTTGGCTCGAAAAACTTTTGTCAAATTTATAAACGAGCCTTTCTTATAGGTATTACGCATATTTTACCTCGGAAATCTCGCAAAATCTTTGCTCTTGTGAAATGCCGTTCCAGGGTCACCGCATAGATGGCGCCAGGATGCCAGTGTGTTCCCTCGTCATAAGAAATTTTAAGAAGTTTTAACAGATCCCGTCTCTCTCGGTCGTACTCAGTTGCAAGATTGTGAACGGGCCTTTAAAGACTGGTTTTGTCGGACTCAGTCCTAGCCGGTTGCAACAGTGTGGACGAGCCTTTAGACTAAAATTGTACCCAGCATTGGGCCTTGGACATGGTTCCAAAAATGTTTTAAGAGACTCCCTTCAACTTTAAGAGAACCTCAAGTACTGTATTTAAAAGTTGAAGTAGGGAGCCTTCACATTCAAAGCTGGATCTCCTTGATTTGGTCGCCACTGCACAAGCGAGGGCGCCTGGCAGGTGTGCGAGTTTCCATTGCAACCTCTCCACTATACAAGCGAGAGCAACTGCCAGGTGTGCGATTTTCCACTGCAACCTTTGTAGCACTACACATTCTATACCAGATAAGAGCATTTTAATCAAATCATATAACCTCTTTCCTCAGCCATGTAAACTACGTGTGCACCCCCGGGTTCTAGAAGCCACGAATATGACCGGGGTAAATTAAAACGCCACTAAGACAAACAATAATAATCTTTGTTAGCGACAGTAGTAGTACTCTGGGTGGCGCGCAAGGCTAGACAAATATGCAGGGGCCCGTAAGGGATAAAACAACGGAAACGATGAACTTAGCAGGGTCCTGTCAACGCTTTTAAGCAACTCTAGGCCCGCGCGCCTAAGCACCGACGCCACGCTGAGCAGGCCGGCGCGGGGCACACGCCCTACGCGAGGGCTACGGCGATGCCCAGCTAGGAGCGTGTTCTAACTTCTAACAACCCGCTGCAACCCGCCAAACACCAGCACCCCAACCGCGTCATCCCGCTGGACGCGGCGCAAAAAGCCAGTGCGCGCTGACCGAGAGATACGCTGTCGCAAGCGTGAGAAAGGACGAGACGGACACCGTCGAAGTAAAAACCATCCAATTCTTCACGCGTGTCGCCGTCCCGATCACATCCAAGGCGTTTATTCTAAGATCCGTATCCAAGCGTTCGACAGCACATATCAGTTTAGCGCGCCTGGCACTTACAGCGTGTCTGAAGGACTCGCCGATAACAACGCGAACTTTCGAAACAATCTGATCAGCGCCTCTGCAGTGTTCAGTATCGCAGAACATTCACGGGATTCTCAAGATAGCGGCGAGCATTTATGCAAGGTTTCAACGAACAGCCTCCACAAGCGATTGCGATCGTTTGCATAAAGTATGGTGCCTGGAGCGCGTCTCCGATTGGTTTGTTTAGCGTCCTATCCCGCCCATACATCAAAAGTGGTCCCCAAGTGGCAACAAATGACGTCACAGAAGCCGGAGTGTCATGCTGTAGCCTGTCGCGATCCTGGCGGCTGGTCGTAGAAATGCTGGCGAAAAGCACGAGCGAACACGAGTGTCGCTGTCGTCACGGCGTTCCAGGCGTCCCAACTTCCGGCTGCTGCAGCTTCCGTGGACTGCCGCATTGGAGAGCAACCTGCAGCACAGAACAGGCGTCTGCCACATCCACCACAACTATTGGAACGCCGCCAGGTTCGCGACCGGCGACAGCATGACACTTTCATGACGTCATCAGGCGGAAATCGAGGGACCACTTTTTTGGACCCGGTAAAAACACCAGTCGGAGACGCGTTCCAGGCACCACACCTAAAGGCAGCCAGCATTCCTCAGAACGCCGACGCGACACGAAATCGCGGAGACCGCTCAAGCGTCGAGAAAGGTTATTACAATAAACGCGAGAGACTCAGCTTTCGCTAGAGTGCTGTTGCATTTTAAGCTTGAAGCAGACAGCAAGCAGACAGAAATTGACTTCCGGTAATGCATTTCTATAGGGAAAAGCGAGTGCATTTTCTCTCTGCGCTCGATTATAAGAGCAAATATCACAAATAATTTGTGCGTACTAGGCACATTTTAACATTTCTCAGTCACGCAGACGAAATAATTGGTCAGTTACAGTATTTTTATTTGAAATGCGTGGTATGAAAAACGGTGTTAAAACCGCTTCGTACGTGTTTTTATGTGCACTGTCGGACACTGTTAGCGCGAACACCGCGTCGACGCTTGCCTGGGGTATCTACGTGCCAAACGATCGAAGGACATGTGAAAAGCCAAGACAGACGGCAAGAACTACGCAATAACACTGGATAAGTAACTCCTTGTGCACGCAGACGATCAAAATAAAATTTAAAGCCACGTAATATAGTCAGATTTGCAATAAATAAGTACTGCTTTATTCTTTCTGCTCATTATAATGGGCGAAGATGCTTATTCTAGGTTCAAATCATCACCCGCACGTTCCAAATCTTTGCAAATAGGTTTGCAAATAGGGTGAGCCAGAGAGCAGGTGCCCGATAAAAACTGCCCGATATAGAAAATAATAAAAAAGACACCTTTCGTAGCTCACGTGCTTTATTTTTTGCGTTCGAGTGTTTCTTTAACCGATTGCAAAGGCGCACGACGGCGTCATTCTCATCCAACGAGAGGACGGGCATATTAGCAATATATAAGCACCACCGAAATGCTAGCAAACCTTGAACACAGTCTACATTCCTTTCGACCGTTAGTTTGCTTAGTATCGTCGCTCGTTTTCACATGCCTTCCTTGAAACAGAGGTTTGGACCTGAAATAGAGCGAAGTTTAACATCGTTCAGTGGTAGAGAAATATGCTGTAACTAAAGCAATTACACTTTCACAATACAAATAAAGGTGCATACTATCCGGTACAACCAAAATGACAAAGGTTATTCATGTAATTTTCCGGCGAAGAGACATAATTCACGCGCGTTTACCATATGAATACACAGGAAGACTGGAAAAGTAGGCTGTATGCTGTCTGCTTCAATTTGCAACCGGAAGTCCAGTAGACGTCAGCGCCAGCTGAGCCTCTAGCCTTTACTGTAATAACTCGATGAGTTAAATATCATTTGAATTACGGTGGCAACGTGAGCTACGGTGCTCAAAAGATCATCCAGCACATATAGATACTCTTCGGGCATGCATTATGAATATGAAATCGGCAAACCTTACCTAAGTCATGATTTGATCCACGCACGTTGAAAGTTGAACCAGGCCTTTGTCTGCGCGGAGTCGGACGAATAAGAATCCAGAAGCTGCTTGTGGCTTTGGGTGGCTGTGGCTTTGGATCGGCGAACTATACGACTGCAGCATATAGTTCCGGTTTCGACCCAACTCTATTGCAGTTTATATTTCAGTAGCCGGTGTCAGTACCGTGGTCATTATTGGAGTTACCGTGTTCTCTACGGAGTTTGAAGTCAATTTTTTGGGCGAGCAAACATAATGTCCCAGCATCTTCTCCTGTTACGTTCCATGACAGCCTTTGTTTGCTGATTGAAATCTACATCAACTTACGTGCAAAGAGAAAAAAAAAAAACAAAAAAAAACAGGGTGTTCGACATCTTAATTTAAGTTTATATTTTTATTTGTGAGAACATGCAATTCTTTAAATAATCATTGAATATTTGTTTCAAGTTTTTATTTTTTTTAAATTATTTGTATTATTTTTTTTTTGTCTGAAACTGGTCGTGTTGCGCGGCTCAGTACAAGCGGGTTGCTTTGAGATTTTCAAGATCCCGTACAGCCGACAATAAACCAGTGACGTAGTAGAGGGGAGACGGGGGGAGCTTTCAGGGGGAGCCCTCTTCCTCCTGCATCTTTCTCCTCCTAGTCCCTCCTCCTCCTCCATACTCCTCCCCCTCCTCCCTCCCACTTGGTGCATTATGGGATACGTCCCAAAATGCAATGCTCGCGTCACCGCGGTGCATTATGGCACGTTTCCCATAATGCACCGCGCAGTTACGCCGACGGCGACGCGTCACGCCGACGCTTACACCGACGCGTTACGGCTACCGTTACGGTCGCCGTCGGAGTAACCGTAACGCGTCGACGTAACGATTTTTCGTTACGCGACGCCGAGGCGTCACGAAAAAGCGTTACGCCGACGCGTCACGAAAAAGCGTTACGCCGACGCGTTACACGACGCCAAGGCCTCACAAACAAGCGTTACGCCAACCCGTTATGCGACAAGTCACGACAAAGTGTTTCGCGACGCCAACGCGTCACGAAACAGCATTACGCCGACGCCGACGCGTCACGAAAAAGTGTTACGCGACGCCGACGCGTCACGAAACAGCATTACGCCGACGCCAACGCGTCACGAAAAAGCGTTACGTGACGCCGAAGCGTCACGAAAGAGCGTTACGCGACGCCGAGGTGTCACGAAAAAGCGTCACGCCGACGGGTTGGGCAATGCCGAGGTGTCATGAAAAAGCGTCACGCGACGCCGACACGTCACGAAAAAGCGTTACGCCGACGCGTTACGCGTCGGCGTAACGCTTGTTTGTGACGCCTCGGCGTCATGTAACTCGTCGGCGTAACGCTTTCTTGTGACGCCTCGGCATCGCGTAACGCGTCGGCGTAACAATTTTTCGTGACGCCTCGGCGCCGCGTAACGCGTCGGGGTAACGCTTTTTCGTGACGCCTCGGCGTCACGTAACGCGTCGGTCTAACGCTTTTTAGTGACGCCTCGGCGTCACGTAACGCGTCGGCGTAACGCTTTTTCCTGACGCGTTGGCGTCGCGTAATACTTTTTTGTGACACGTCGGCGTCGTGTAACGCGTCGGAGTAACGCTTGTTTGTGACGCCTCGACGTCGTGTAACGCGTCGGCGTAACGCTTTATGCGCAGACCGCATGGCGCGTTTTTGCTCGCGATTCAGGCGCGTCGGCGTCAAACTGACGTCATTTCCTGGGCGCGGGCGCGCGTTTTCGCGGGAGCGTTGGTTTCTAGCCGACCCAGAAAAAGACGCGCGCGCCGAGGCGTTGAAGCGGCTCTCGCCCAATGGGGGTCGGTCGAACTATCACGTGATCCTGCGCAGTACGCTAATTCGTATGCAGCATATTTCAAAGTGTTCAAAAGCATTTTTATTTTCCATATAAAAATTGAGAAGGTGTTTCTGTTGACACACAAACCCGTTTGATTTAGTTTGCTTATTTAATTTTCATGTTGTTGTATTTGCGTCAACATATACATCGCGTGTTCAGAATTCTGTTATCTGGCAACGCTGATAACACGCGGCCGACGGTGCTCGGCTCCTCAACTCCTAAATCGCGCATTCTACCAAACAGTTCAAGAAGACGGAGAGGGCGAGTCCCCTCTTGCTCGGACTCTCATTTGTGTAATTTCGACACAACCATTCTCACCCTACACGCCCGTCGCTCAAAATTCAGACAAAAGTTGCCTTCCCCACCCCGTTTACCGCGAAGCTGACAGTGCTGCGGAAGCTACGTGCTCCTTGGGCTACACTTTTGCCACGCGATATCGCTCTTTCACGCACACCCACGCGCAGAGAATGAAGGCAGGTGATGAAAGGGGGCGGCTGATTGGTTCGCAAGCGTGTAGCTTCCACCACAATGTCAGCTTAGGGGTGAAGGGAATAAAGCGCGTGACACATGCGCGAAAAATCCATCCGATCCGACGTCCAATCTGGCAATACGACTGCCTGATCCGAAAAATTTGGTCGCTTCAGACGTCGGATCGGCGATCCGACGTGCGTCCAACGCGCCAGATTGTTTCGCAAGGCGGACGGATTGCCGGGTGCGTCCAGCCAATGACAGCACAACTAGCGCGAACGTCATTTTCATTTTTCATTTTTCATTTTATTACCTTAAAGACCCCGTCAGGGGTATAACATAAGGGGTGGGTTACATATAAAAGCATTTTTAACAGACATTCATGTCGGAAGGTGGTTGACGACAGTCTCCATGAATACGGACGGACATGTGATGGCGGCGACGTGGTGGGGAAGGCCGTTCCAGTCTGCTGCTGCTTGAGAAAAAAGGAGATTAAAAAAGTAGTAGTGCGGGCACGTGGGAGTGTTACTTGAAGTGGATGACCAATGCGCGGAGATATGCGTGATGGGGGCACAATGTAAGGTGCATGGTTGAGCGAGCTGTAGGAAAACTTGTGAAAGAGGGAGAGGCTGGAAGTGCGACGGCGAAGAGAGAGAGGTGTCGGGCCGGATTCTGCTTTTAAGGATGAAACGCTTATATCGTTTGAGTAGGCAGAATGAATGAACCTAGTGGATCGATTTTGAACAGATTCAAGTTCATTAGTAATGTATGCTTGGTGAGGGTTCCAGATGGCAGATGCGTATTCTAGTTTTGATCTAACAAGTGATTCGTACGCAAGTAAACGTACGTGATTCGGGGCATGGCGTAGATTACGTTTAAGAAATCCAAGGACTGTGTTTGCGGCTGATATGACGTTGGTAGTATGCGTGCGCCAAGATAAATCGTTCGACAGAGTTACACCTAGGTATTTAGATGATTCTACAGATTCGATGGTGACGCTAGCAATTGTATAGGTAAAAAGAAAGGGTTTACGGAGACGATGGAATGATACAAGTTCACATTTGCTGGGATTAAGCGTCATTTTCCAACAGTCGCACCATTCTTGCACATGGTTAAGGTCATTCTGCAGGCATATCTGGTCAGAGGTGTTAGTGATTGTACGATAAATAAGGCAGTCATCCGCAAACATACGAATGTGGCATGACTGATGCGATGGTAAATCATTTATGTATATGAAGAACAGGAAGGGGCCGAGGACAGATCCTTGTGGGACGCCTGATGTAACTGAGAGAAGGTTAGATGAGTGGTTCTTAGCAAAGACAAACTGAGACCGATTAGACAGAAATTCCTTGATCCATTGAACAATAGCAGTGTTTAGGTTTAATTGGGAAAGTCGACAAAGTACCGCTGGTGCGGTACTTTGTCGAATGCTTTTGCAAAATCTAAAAAAACCGTGTCAGTTTGAAGGTTATGGTCAAGATTAAAATGCAAGTCATGAACGAAGAGTGCAAGCTGAGTTTCGCAAGAGAAGCCCTTACGAAACCCGTGCTGGGAGGGGTGGAAAAAGTCGATAGAGTCTAGGAAATTAATTATTTGAGTGTAGATGACGTGTTCCATGGCTTTGCAGAGGACGCTTGTTAAAGAGATGGGACGGTAATTTAGTGGGGAGTCCTTGTTACCCGATTTGTAGACTGGAACGACCCTTCCCACCTTCCAGTCGTCCGGTAAGATGCCTGTAGAAAGTGACTGTGAAAACAACATGGTCATGTACACAGCAGATATACGTTTGGTATTTTTTAAAAGTTTTGATTTAATCCCGTCAAGGCCGGCTGACGATGAGAGTTTGATACTTTCCATTAATGATGAGATGCCATCTACAGAGAATGTGAGAGCTGGCATAGTAGATACTGCGATAGAAGGTATTAAAGAGGGAGGGACATCGGTTTCTTCGGTAAACCAGGAAAAGAAGGCGGAGTTAAAAGCATTGGCGCACTCGGTGTCAATGACTTTTTCGCCCGCTCTGTTCGTCAGGCTAATGATGCGCGTCTCTTGGGGATTTATAACGCCAAAATGTTTTAGGATTGTTGATTAAGATCTTTGGTAAGTCATCATAAAAAAGGAATGCTTTGCATTACGTATAGATGCCAGATAGGAGTCTTCAGCTGCGTAGTATTTTTCCGATGCGCAGGGGTTTCCATTCCGCTTGGCCGACCGGAAAAGACGTTTTTTTTTTTTTTGTTACCTAGTTTTTTTTAAATACTTTGTAAACCAGGGTTTCTGTCGATACTCACGGAACGTAATTATTGGGACAAGTTCATTTAGTTTTTTTTCTGAACATTATCGAGTTTGTATTCATAGAGCGGTTAAAAAATGATGCTTCAAAAATTGGAAGGCGTTTAGTTCCGTGTTTATTACTTCATAATTTCCCTTATCATAAAGACGAATTCTTTTATCGCGTGTTTGATGTCGTACCGGGCAAAAGTTGAAGGTAGGATGAATTACTTTCTGGTCGCTGATTTCGCCGAGATAAGAAACCGATGATAGGCTGTCGGGATGGCTGGTTAGTATTAGATCTAAGATGTTTGCAGAATCCCATGAAACACATGTGGGTTCGGATACTAGTTGAAGAAGGTTAAAATCAAGACATACGTTAATAAAATCTTTTGCGGCTTCATTGCCTATAGCTGAGGGGATCTGGTTGCTGCAGTCTATTTGCGGGTAGTTAAAGTCTCCAAAGAGAAGGATATGCGCATTCGGGTACGTTGAGGCAAATTCACTAAGGATGTTATTAAGTTTACAAGAAAAGTCAGGAGAAGTATGGGGCGGCCTGTAGCAGACTCCCAAAAGAACCATCTGAGGTGAAGCGCGACATATGATTCAGAGTATTTCAAGGTCCGATGTAATGTTAACAATAGAACATGACAACTGCTGGTGTGCGGCGATGAGAACACCTCCTCCTCGTGTGGCTTGGCGGTCATTTCTATAAAGGCGGAAGTCCAGCAAATCGGCCAGAACTTCAGCATCAGTGATTCCTTTAGACAGCCAGGTTTCGGGTAATATCAACAAATTACTACCCGAGGACAACACGAGATTAGATAAAATTTCTCGTTTCAGAAGAAAACTTCGCGCGTTGGTGAAGATTACAGAAAATGAAAGATTAGTTTCGGTAGAAATCCGAGAGGGGGCTGTTATTTCCTTCTGACGGGGCAATTGCTATGCTGTTTCCTTTACAGTCTGTGATTGTTCATCAAAAACATAGCGTTTCGGGCCCATGAGTAGTGTTTTAAACCGTAAAGAAAATGGCGTATTTTTGCTTTTTGCAAACGCAAGTAGGTGTTTGCGAGCATTTTGGACGGGCTGAGAAAAGTCTTCGCCAACACTGAAGCTTGTTCCTTTCAACTTGCGGCCATTAGATAGTATGGTGTCTTTTGTCTTAAAGAACGTGAATTTAACGATTACTGGGCAAGGGCGGTCAGATGTATGATGTCCAAGACGATGGGCACGCTCTATTTCTTTGGGGTCTATGGTTATGTTCAAGTGATCACGACAGTGCCGGATGACGAGTTGTTCAGATTGGGCAAACGTTTCTGGGTCCAGTGGAGTTAGGGATGCCATAGAAAATGAGGTTGTTGCGTCGAGAATGATTTTGGGCATCGTCGAAGCGCGCCTCCAGGCCACAGACCAAACGGGCCGTCTGAGCCGTCTCGATTTTTACATTTTCTAATTCGGTGCGCACGGGGGCGAGATTTTGATAATGGTTATCGAGCGCAGTCATGCACCCGCTCAAATCTGATATGGCATTATCTGTTGTTAAAAGCTGGGCTTTAAGGTCTTGTACCTCTGCAAGTAATTTCTTTTGACCGGTGGACAGTTTTTTTAGCTCGGCTAGTATGGCGTTAGTATCAGTACCAGGATTAGTTTCGATGTCCCCTGATTGCAACAGCAAGGAACGGACGGTATGGAAGCACTCAATCGAAATAACAACACAACACTGCGGGCTCGGCAGCTGTATCAAAAAGTAGTTACTTGTTTTTTTAGAGAAAGGATTGCACGGTTTACTAACTTGCACGAAAAAGTTGAACGGATTAGTGGTCTGGGCGTTGTGGCACAGCCACCGAGCGCACAGAGCGATATCGGCTGCGTCGGCTGGTTTATAGTGGGCGGGTAAGTGGCTGGTGATGACGATGGGGCCCTCTACACTTGGCCGAGGATCAATTGCTTGAGTGACGAGTCTGCCGGACGTGACGAGGCGTTGCTGATAGCCGGATGGTAGCCACTTGCTTGATTTTCGTTGCTCCAGATTGTGCATGCTGTCGTTGTCGTGCCTTCCGAGGAAGCCAGCAGCGGGAGCAAAGAGCGGAGGAGAACGAAGGAGAACATCTGCACGAAAAAGTGGAACGGATTAGTGGTCTGCGTTGTGGCACAGCCACAAGTTGAACTAGATTAGTGGTCTGCGTTGTGGCCAGGCCACAAGTTGAACGGATTAGTGGTCTGCGTTGTGGCCAGGCCACAAGTTGAAAGGATTAGTGGTCTGCGTTGTGGCACAGCCACAGGGTGAACGGATTAGTGGTCTGCGTTGTGGCACAGCCACAGGTTGAACGGATTAGTGGTCTGCGTTGTGGCACAGCCACAGGTTGAACGGATTAGTGGTCTGCGTTGTGGCCAGGCCACAAGTTGAACGGATTAGTGGTCTGCGTTGTGGCACAGCCACAGGTTGAACGGATTAGTGGTCTGCGTTGTGGCACAGCCACAGGTTGAACGAATTAGTGGTCTGCGTTGTGGCCAGGCCACAAGTTGAACGGATTAGTGGTCTGCGTTGTGGCCAGGCCACAAGTTGAACGGATTAGTGGTCTGCGTTGTGGCCAGGCCACAAGTTGAACGGATTAGTGGTCTGCGTTGTGGCACAGCCACAGGTTGAACGGCTTAGTGGTCTGAGTTGTGGCCAGGCCACAAGTTGAACGGATTAGTGGTCTGCGTTGTGGCCAGGCCACAAGTTGAACGGATTAGTGGTCTGCGTTGTGGCACGGCCACAGGTTGAACGGATTAGTGGTCTGCGTTGTGGCACAGCCACAGGTTGAACGGATTAGTGGTCTGCGTTGTGGCACAGCCACAGGTTGAACGGATTAGTGGTCTGCGTTGTGGCGCAGCCACAAGTTGAACGGATTAGTGGTCTGCGTTGTGGCCAGGCCACAAGTTGAACGGATTAGTGGTCTGCGTTGTGGCCAGGCCACAAGTTGAACGGATTAGTGGTCTGCGTTGTGGCCAGGCCACAAGTTGAACGGATTAGTGGTCTGCGTTGTGGCCAGGCCACAAGTTGAACGGATTAGTGGTCTGCGTTGTGGCACAGCCACAGGTTGAACGGATTAGTGGTCTGCGTTGTGGCCAGGCCACAAGTTGAACGGATTAGTGGTCTGCGTTGTGGCACAGCCACAGGTTGAACGGATTAGTGGTCTGCGTTGTGGCCAGGCCACAAGTTGAACGGATCAGTGGTCTGCGTTGTGGCACAGCCACAAGTTGAACGGATTAGTGGTCTGCGTTGTGGCACAGCCACAGGTTGAACGGATTAGTGGTCTGCGTTGTGGCCAGGCCACAAGTTGAACGGATTAGTGGTCTGCGTTGTGGCACAGCCACAGGTTGAACGGATTAGTGGTCTGCGTTGTGGCCAGGCCACAAGTTGAACGGATCAGTGGTCTGCGTTGTGGCACAGCCACAAGTTGAACGGATTAGTGGTCTGCGTTGTGGCACAGCTACCGAGCCCACCATGATGACATAGTGGGTCTGGCGGGACGAACAAGAAAACGGGACGGGCGACGGGAAGCCGGACGCTTGGATCCCGCTGACCCATTCGAAAAAGATGGCCCCGGCAAAGAATGCACGCGCTAGCGAGAACGAGCTCCTAACTTCGTTCGTGCGAGCTAAACCGTCAATCTGGGACCAGAGATCTATGAACGCGGACCTCCGCTGGAGTGCTTGTGTACCCTGGGCGGAGCCGAACGGATCGTCGTCTCGCATGCAAGGTCGGAAGCGTGTGTCTCAAAATGTCGCGTAGGGCGATTCGGAGCAGCGTTCGGACTATCGGATCGGACGTCGGATCGGACGATTCTGCCGTCCATGTGTCTTGCGCTTAAGTGAGGTCCGGCGTCGTGTGACGTGCTTTTGGAGCCGGTGACGCGCTGCGGGGTCCGCGGATGTATCCCAGTGAAAAGGCAGAGGGCTTACGAAGGGAAGGAGATACGAAATAGTCTGCAGTGTTTTCAAATTTCCGTACCGAAAGTCAGGCTTTTGAATTTCTACCTTTTTTTTTTTGCCCACTGAGCGATGTACTATAAGTAAAATCCCAATATAAATTGATTTATTCCAGCCCAAAATTTGTTTCATTGGCCCTTCAAGGTTTTATAGGCAAAAATGCTTCTGTGTCTAAATATTCCTAGAATATATGGAAGCATCCCGGCGATGTTGCCGCGATTTGGCTGGTGCAGTGCCGTCACTCGGTGCTTGCAAAACAGAGCGCGATAAACCCTTTAGATATACCAAGGATAGAACTTCATATATTTTCAGCAATATCGTTTAGAAGCTGGCAGAAGCGGCAAATGTTGCCGTCATGTAGCCGGCATGCAGCAATATTTTTGGAAGCTGGCAGAAATTGCAAATGTTGCCGTAATGTAGCCGGGATGGCGACATATTGGTTGGACGCTGGCAGAAACGGAAAATGTTGCCGTCATGTAGCCGGGATGCAGCAATATCTTTTGGAAGCTGGCTGAAACGCAAATGTTGCCGTCATGTAGCCGTCATGTAGCCGGGATGTAGCCGGGATGCAGCTATATCTTTTGGAAGCTGGCAGAAACGCCCAGTGTTGCCGTCATGTAGCCGGGATGCCGCAATATTGGTTGGACGCTGGCAGAAACGGCAAATGCTTGTCATGTAGCCAGTTTAGTGCCAGCGTGATGCAATGCTGGCTCTAAACTGGTCAAGATGGGCCCATATGGGGCCACCTTAACCATGCTGTGACCAATGTTGGCACAATATCTTGTGCTGCCTGGGCCCAAGCCAATACCACTGAGCGAGTGAATCGGAATGTCAAGTGCAAACTGACCGCGCTAAAGGAAAGACACCGAGACTCGGATAAACACTTCGCCGAGATGGGTTTTGCCATTCGGACTACCGTGAACAGATCGACTGGTTTCACGTTAGCGTTTCTGAACCTGGGTAAAGAGATACCGTCGTCGCTAGGAAACGGGTTACGGAGCAGCCAGGGAACACCAGGACGCCCGCTTTCTAGGTATGCGGAAGAGCTAATGAACCGCTTGTCTGAGGTGTTGCACGACGCTGGAGAGAACCTCGATGCCGCAAGGATCAAGCAAGCGGCGCAGTATTACAAGAGCAATTGTCACTTGGAATTCAAAGTTCGAGACGCAGTCCTGAGAAGAACCCACCCTCTGAGCAACGCAGCTAGCAGTTTCGTTGCATCGCTTGCTCAGAGATGAGAAATACCCTATGAGGCAAAGACGTGAATGTCGCGGCTTATTTATAGACTTGCTCGGCATGATACAAACTAGAAGTCCGTTCCAGTTCACATTGCTGAGTTGAAAGGATACTACCGTCGCTGTGGAGAAGATAATTAATGAAGGTTTCCGCCGCCGCCACACCCTGCGACAGTAACTAAATTATTTCCGCTGTTCTAGCAGTGTTCTTTCTGCACAGAATGCCTCCCTGGAGGGACCGCCGCGGAAGGCGCCACCCAGGAGGCCCATCAGATTGGAATACGGACTACTCCGTTTTCCAATCAGCTTGGGATGGCCGATCATGGAGGCGACGACACCGGGGATGGCCAAACGACAGACTTGGGCGACGCCGTATTAGCTCGGCGGGCTCCGCGATCTCGGCAGGCGGGGGAACCTGCCTGACAGCGGTAACGCCTTCGCGGCACGGGACAAGCTCGTCCGCAGTAACATCGCTGTACGGAACAAGCCCGTCCGCAGCCACATCGCGGCACGGGGCAAGCCCGTACGCGGCAACACCGCGGCACGGGGTAGGCCTGTCCGCGGCAGCACCTCCGCAGAACGAAGCAGGCCCGTCTGCAATGGGGGGATCTGCCTGGAGTAGGCCCCCCTGCCACACCGTGGCCACGTGGACGATGTGTGGGGAAGCAGAGTTCCATCCACTTCGTCTCTCGCCGGCGTTGGAAACATCAACCAAGACCAACACCCGTACAGCCCGACTACGAAGTCGCCCCACCGGTTTCGTAGTCACACGCGGCCATTGGTGCCACACATTTTGGGGCCGGACGCTTTCTGGCTGTGCGGGGTCCCAATCATACACCTAGAAACGCACGAAGCACGTCAACTCCATCACGACCTACAGGAGGTATTCTTCCTCCCTGACAGCATGATATCAGCGGTGCAGCTGTTGAGACGAGACCGCCCAGACCTTCTAACACCCGCTGCCTTGGCCCCCATCCAGTCAAGCCTGCTTCCCGAAAACCCTGCCGCCGCACCAGTCGCCGTGGCCGCCGCCGTCGAGCCCGCAAGCACAACGGCCCCTACCACATCTGTCGCTTCCACCTCTTCCGGCCCTAGCCATGGGACTATTGTCATCCAGCTGCCCCCTTCGTTCACTCTGACTTTCGACGACAACACTATGGACGAGGAGGGACAAGACGAACCATCAAGATTATCCACCGACGACGACATTATGGCCGAGGTGGAATGACTCATCGGCAAGCCTCGTGAGTGCCCGACCACCCGAGGCCCCCCGAGGCCCCCCAAGACCGTGCCTTGAGGAGAGAGGGGGAGTGTGGGAAGCTGAGCTGGAAGACGTTGTAGTGGGACACGCAATTGGCTGCCGAGGGACGCTTGGGACTGGCGCGCGTGGTGATAGTGCGAGACAAGGAGCGATTAGGAGCGGCCACGAACCGAGCAAGCTCCAACAACTCGGCCGAGCACAAGACCAGGAGCGGTTTGCTCATCTCGCTGCCGCGGCCGCGGCTGCGGACAAAAGGGAATTTTTTAGAGCGGAGCTCCTAGGCGCCCGTTCCTGGCTTAAGCGGCGTCGCCGTCGCCGTCGGCGTCGCCGACGGCGTAACTGCGCGGTGCATTGTGGGACGCGTGACGTCACTGGCGACGTCACTGATGACGTCATCAGTGACGATGACGATGCTGATGCCGATGCCGATGATGTCATCAGTGACGATGACGATGAAATCATTACGATGATGTCACGTGACGTTACTGGTGACATCATCCCTATTGAAAATTCCGTCAAGGTACGTAATTTGGGACACTGACTGCCAGTCAGCAGCCTTGGTGGAACGTGATGGACCATCAGACGTCATCTGATGGTCCATCAGATGACGTCGAACTGCGAATTCCAAGGGAATTTCATCAATAAGGGCCGCATTTCTATAAGAGTAAAGCTATACGCACTCATAAATATCGCCAAATGCCTCGATAAAACAAAATGTTCGAAAAAAAAAAAAAAAGCAGGACCACCGCGGATCGAACCCGCGACCACTTGCGCACAAATCGGACACCGTAACCGCTATGCTACGCCGTTTCTTAGAGGACTCGATTTCACCATCCGTTTTATACGAGATTCTTCGGTTGCAAATGCAGTTAAGACTTCAGCATGTTATGCAAAGCACTCGTAAATCACTCGCCGTACTTCAGTTCTACTCACCTGCCATGTAGAGTACTTTCACGCCGTAGAACGATCCTTTTGTTCGCGCGTCTCTGGACCAGTAGACCTGGTACACCTTGTCGTCTTCAACTACACCGCTAAAGTCCCTTACATCGTCGGAACTCACAACAGGCTGGGTCTTGTCGAGTAGAAATTCTACTAAAACATAAAACACTGTAGAGCCCGGGCAGGATCGACAGGTTGGGGCAAGCGGGCAAACAAAACGAGTCGAGAGCGATCGTTCATGAAAGCTCGGCGAAGCCTCTATGGTCGAACCGAAGTCAGCGAAGTGGCGTTTTCGGCGTTTCGGCGGGCTTCTGATCCAGGTTGTCGGTCGGCTGCGTGTCATATCTCTAACATCAGCTGTTTTATGGGCTCACGTCCCGAAATCGTTTTCTCGTGCATAGACTATTTTTCGTATTCATAGATTTGACGAAATAGTGGTATCCGAACGAACTTTACGTCCTTTGACCGCATGTCTGTCTGCACGTCAAAGCTTTTTGACGTACAGTCAGAGCCAATCGATGTACAATCAGAAACGCCACCAAGACATCTTGATGGCATTTCGCGGCGGCCGACTGCCACCAGGAAACCATCAGAAAGCCGACGACCGGAGTCTGACTGGAGTTTGACTGTCGGTCAGAGTAACTTGTTGGCCAATCAGACATGTTTGACGTACAGTTAGGCACAGTCAGCGGTCCACTAGAAAACATTGACTGCCAAGCAGGGCTACATTGATACATTTTTCCTTCGGGATCATAATGACGATGACGATGATCGTCACGTCATTGTTATCGTCACGTGACCCCCGTGAGGAGTAGCAAACAGGATGAGGTAGTAAGGAGGTGAGAGGAGGGGTATAACCTCCCTTCAGTACCCTTCCCTCGACTACAGCAGAAGGCAAATGTCGCCGACGCAAGTGTAGGTATGTAAATATACTGCCACCACTTTTATTTCGCGTGATTTTTCCTTTATTTTGGTTTATATTTACCTTCCCTGGCTGCAACTTTACCTACCGCTCCTGAGGTATAAAGGGGCGGTTAATTGGACTCCAGTTGAAAGCCTCTGCGGCCAGTTTCTACAAGCGAAAGTAAACTTTTGTACTCGAAGCGACACGGATTTATAAGTCATTAGGCAGGGACGCTACGTACTTCTTGTCCCTATGGAGCTGGTGACGTGACAAAAAAAAATCTCTCTTGGCCGCATCCGCGGCCGCAAGATGAGCAAACCGCCCCAGGCAAGCTTCGAAAACTCGGTCGAGCACCCAGCCGGGAGCAGGGCCGTCACTAAAGCACCAGGGACCCGGGACAATCGCCGAGTCATCAACAGGTGCAACAAGGTAGAGTAAAACGTCGAGTCTCGCCTGCTCTAACGTGTGATTTCTTCGGAGGACGAACCAGGCGGAGACCGATTGGGCGGCAGTAAGTATTGACCAACCCATAACGTCACCTTCATTTTTGATTCCAGTGCCTTCGCCTAAAAAAGCCTCGCTTCTACAAGATCTCGCCAGTGGGCATGGCAGCACAACACAGAGCATGACGGCTAAACTGTTCTTCCTGATTACGCAGGTTAGTATGAAGTATCTGGAATACCGTGAATTCAAAAGTAACGATGTCTGTCTCATAGTGCTGCAATGCCACGGCACATTCGTATGTATCCTCGCAGATTGTATTCATTCAGTGCAGTTGTTGTTACCCCTAGCGGGAAGCGTTCATACTTACCCTGGCTCAAATACGGAATCCATACAGGAGATCCTAAGAAGTCAGAAGGATGTAGCCAAGATCACAAAAGAAATGCGAAAGGAACAACAAAGCCTACAGGAGTCGTTTAAAGGCATTAACAAGCGGCTATCTACTACCGAAGTTACCATTGGCGAGGTCAGAGGCACGGCGTAATCTTTTGAGAATTACGAGACTAGGATTTCTGAGTCATCTAGCACCATTTCCCACTTGACATCAACAATTTCGCAAATGGAAAAGAAGGTTGATGACTTCGAACACCGTAGCCGACGCAACAATGTAATAGTTTATGGCATACCCGAAGACCCTCTGGAAAACCCTGATCAACTAAGGCAAAAGATTTGCACTGACGTTTTTGATGGAACGCTGGGTGTAACCGTTACCCCCATTCAAAGGATACACAGACTGGGTTACAGTAAGGAAACAAAGCCACGGCCTGTCCTGAACCTGCGTGATTTAAACGAAAAAACAAGTCGTTCCAAAAAATGATGTAAAACTAAAGGATACAGGAGTTTTTATGACAGTCCGGCTACTTCGCAAAAAGTTATTGACAGCGCAGCCTAGAACAGGGAAGAGGGAGATAAAGTCAACCTCGTGTCTAATAAAATTAAGATTAACGGTCTTACTTATAAGTGGAACGCAGAAAACGATGCCAGAATTTGTGTTTCCACAGGAGACAAAACACAAGACTCTGATGAAGGTATTTTGTCACTGTGACATGACGATTTTTGTTTAAACACGTTAGAACTGATAAAGGTACACGCTAGAAGTCCTGTTAATAAAGTTGTTGATCTTGAATGCATACTACATGACCAATGATACGGACGTGGCCGCCGTGACAGAAACATGGTTACACGAGGCAATCACAGAATCCGAGATAATTCCTCATTCATATAACATGCTCCGGAATGACCGAGAATCTCGTGGCGGTGGCGTTACCATAATCTTAAAAAAAGAATTGAATTTTCGTAGTACCTGACGAAGTCTTAGAAATTCAGTCACTGTGGATAAAATGAACTCGTTTTATTCCTGCAATCGTTATAGGTGTCGTTTAACGACCTCCGAATGCTTGTCCATCCTTTCTTGAGGTGATTACTGATTTTGTTTGCGAAATTAAAGAAAAACGCCTGCTCTTTTTTGATGGCCGACGATTTTAAGTTGCCTTCAGTTGATAGCGATTCTCTCAGTAGCAATTCTATGGGCTGTCCCGATACTTCCCTACTAGTTGACATATCCTTGAATAATAATCTATTTCAAATTGTAAACGGTCGTACACCGTTTTAGTGCGTGTTCTAATTCCATACTCGACCTTGAGTTTATATCCGACGCTATTCGCGGCACGCAACTACGAGTGTAACGTAATGGAAGGAATTTCTGATCCTCAGATGGTGGTCGTTGAAATTTCAACTTCGGAACTAGACAGTCGCTGCGTAAAAAGTAAATGCCACGCTTATTTTTAACTTCTCCGAAGCTGAGGATGAGTCCGTCATTGACGCGCTGGAACTTGTCCTTGACACGTTTTTGAGCGTAGCTCTTACGCGCCCGTTTCCGGGTTGAGCGGAGTCAGCGTCGTCGTCGGTCTCGGCGTAACCGTGCTAAACTAGTGAGAAAATTGCCGTCACGTGAACTCAACAGCAATTCAGTTCTCCGCTAAATTTAGTGGCTCCGCTCGATTTAGCAAACAAATTCAGTTTCTCCGCTAGATATAGTGGGAAAATTGACGTCACTTCACGTCACCAATTCAATTCACTGCTACGTGACCCCAACACCAATTCAATTCCCTGCTAAATTTAGCGGGGAAATTCAATTTATCCGCTAGATTTAGTGGACAAATTGAGTTTCTCCGCTAGATTTAGCGGGAAAATTGACGTTACGTGACCTCAACACCAATTCAATTCCCCGTTAAATTTAGCAGGGCATTGAATTCGTGTTGAGGTCACGTGACGTCAATTTTCCCGCTACATCTTAGCTAAGAATTGAATTCGTGTTGAGGTCACGTGACGTCAATTTTCCCGCTACCTCTTAGCTAAGAATTGAATTCGTGTTGAGGTCACGTGGCGTCAATTTTCCCGCTAAATCTTAGCTAAGAATTGAATTCGTCTTGAGGTCACGTGGCGTCAATTTTCCCGCTACATCTTAGCTAAGAATTGAATTCGTGTTGAGGTCACGTGGCGTCAATTTTCCCGCTAAATCTTAGCTAAGAATTGAATTCGTGTTGAGGTCACGTGACGTCAATTTTCCCGCTACATCTTAGCTAAGAATTGAATTCGCGTTGAGGTCACGTGGCGTCAATTTTCCCGCTAAATCTTAGCTAAGAATTGAATTCGTGTTGAGGTCACGTGACGTCAATTTTCCCGCTACATCTTAGCTAAGAATTGAATTCGTGTTGAGGTCACGTGACGTCAATTTTCCCGCTACATCTTAGCTAAGAATTGAATTCGTCTTGAGGTCACGTGGCGTCAATTTTCCCGTTAAATCTTAGCAGGGAATTGAATTGGTCTTGAGGTCGCGTGACGTCAATTTTTCCGCTACATTTCGCTAATTGAATTCGTCTTGAGGTCACGTGGCGTCAATTTTCTCGCTAAATCTTAGCAGGGAATTGAATTGGTCTTGAGGTCGCGTGACGTCAATTTTCCCGCTACATCTTAGCTAAGAATTGAATTCGTCTTGAGGTCACGTGGCGTCAATTTTCCCGCTAAATCTTAGCAGGGAATTGAATTAGTCTTGAGGTCACGTGACGTCAAATTTCCCGCTACATCTTAGCTCAGAATTGAATTCGTCTTGAGGTCACGTGGCGTCAATTTTCCCGCTAAATCTTAGCAGGGAATTGAATTGGTCTTGAGGTCGCGTGACGTCAATTTTCCCGGTACATCTTAGCTAAGAATTGAATTCGTCTTGAGGTCACGTGGCGTCAATTTTCCCGCTAAATCTTAGCAGGGAATTGAATTGGTCTTGAAGTCGCGTGACGTCAATTTTCCCGCTACATCTTCGCTAAGTATTGAATTCGTCTTGAGGTCACGTGGCGTCAATTTTTCCGCTAAATCTTAGCAGGAAATTGAATTGGTCTTGAGGTCGCGTGACGTCAATTTTCCCGCTACATCTTAGCTAAGAATTGAATTCGTCTTGAGGTCACGTGGCTTCAATTTTCCCTTTAAATCTTCGCAGGGAATTGAATTGGTCTTGAGGTCGCGTGACGTCAATTTTCCAGCTACATCTTACCTAAGAATTGAATTCGTCTTGTGGTCACGTGGCGTCAATTTTCCCGCTAAATCTTAGCAGGGAATTGAATTGGTCTTGAGGTCACGTGACGTCAATTTTTCCGCTAAATCTAGCGGAGAAACTCAATTTGTTCATAGGTGACGTGACGCCAAGTCATGTGACGTCCTTTTCCCCGCAAAATTTAGCGGGGAAAATTAATTGGAGAAGGGAGGAGAGGGTGGGATGGGGGAGGAGGAGTGGGAGACGAGGATGCGAGGAGGAGAGGGTACGGAAGGGAGGAAGGCCATACCCTAACCTCCGTACCCTCCCCTTCTCCTCCTCAAGAGCTGTGCTCTAATTTCGCATTAGAGGGATTTGTAAACGTCTTTCATTTTTAAATATGGGTTCCGACGGCTATTCTAATGTCGACCTTCTTTGGGGTTCTTTTAAATAGATTGCGATTGAATGTTGTGGTCGGTTTGCCTTGCTGCATAGCCGACCCGGAGGAATTACACGGAGCCAGCGGTTTCAACAGCAAGAAACTACATTTGATTGGACATGGAAGAGTTGATGAAGAATTATCACATAAAACCAGGGAGCACCGGCGGCGCCTGAGTTCAGGGCCTCTAAACTCGTCAAACACAAAGTTGGTGCCGCAGTTAACGGAGCACACCGATTGGCCTCTCACGACGACGACTCCGCGCTTTTTCCGCCTACGTGCAATCGGCGGGCTCCTCAAACTTTCTAGTCGAACTTTGTGTTTGACGAGTTTAGGGCCCCAGGCAGCCACTGCCTGTGCGCCGCCTCTGAACCGCCTTATCAAGTCGGCGCACGCGATGTGCGCGTGGCCGACTTCATTCCGCCGCCACGCGGGAAAGTTCGCCACCGGTGCCTCGTAGTAGCGCAGCTGGGCTGGGGAGCCGCCAGGGTGCCCACAATGTTTACACTGTTTTGTTCCGATGAGCACTAAATTTGCACGTAAGAAGAACCCGTGGATAACTCGTGACATTCTTCACTCGAAATGAAGAAAACGCAACCAATCTTAACTAGCCCCAAAATGCGAAGACAACTCAAAGCATTGATTGGCCTCGCCAAGTTTCGATTCAATAGTGCCACTCTGTAAACATTATACAAAAAATCGCCTAATACATTTGAAGAGCGTGATCACCGGCTCGGGAAAAGATTTCCACGCTTTTCGCTTTAGACAGTCTGGTAGACAATGATAGCGCTATCGCAGAAGGCTTTAGCAATTATTTCATGTCTGTCTTCACTACGGATAACGGCACGATGTCTTGGTTTGATCAGCTGTCCAATTTATCAACGTTACTTGATATCATTATGTCTACTGTAGGAATATTCTCAGCTCTGCTTAATCTTCCAGCAAACAAGGTTATTGGTCCTAATGGTATTTCCAATTCATTTTTGATTCGCTGCGCTGAGTGGTGATCGACATATCTTTACCTTCTTTTTCAAAGGTCCTTAACCGAATTCATCATTCCTGCTGAGTGGAAGTATGCAAAAGTAATTCCCCTTCACAAAACTGGCTCTCTGCTATCCCCGGTAAAATAAAGGCCTATTTCATTACTTTACTGTTCGAAACTGCTAGAGCATTTTGTTTTAAACAACTTGCAAATGACTTTAAAACAATGTTTTTTCTTTACAAATCAACAGGGTTTCCGTCATGGCCTTTCCGCCCTTACACAGTTACTGGAAACAGTTCATGACTTTGCAAATATCCTGAATCGATTCAAACAAACAAACGTCATACTCTTAGACCTCTCTAAGCTTTTCGAAGAGTATCACATTGTAAACTTATCCTTAAATTTAAATCAGTTCTTCAAAACGAAGGTATTTTTAGCTGGCTTCAGACTGCATACCGGACAAAAAGCTGTATGTAGAGATACACTTGAGTGAAGCATCAATAGTTACTGTCTTATGAAGTGTTCTAGAAGGATCGTTCCTTGGGCCATTACTGTTCATAACGTTTATAAACGATTCAACCGTTCATATTCCGGTAGATATTCGACTGTTTGCAGCTGACATGGTTTTATTTACAGAAGTCAATGAAATAAGTGACCCGACTCTACTAAACACCTGCTTGTCCAAGGTGTTGCACTGGTACGACTCGTGGCAGATGTCGCTAAACCCAGGTAGCACGCCAGAGGAATGTCCAACTTGGGCAAAGGTCTGGCGAACATAAGGAACCAACTTTGGCGCAGTTAGGTTTTGCACCATGGCAATCATCAGTGCCAAAGTACGGTGCTTAACTATAGCCTTAGTTGGGCGATCCTAGGGCATGCCAAAGTTTGGCTTTTCTCTGGTACGCCAGAGGAGCGCCAAAGTTGGTGCCATACTTGAGCCATAACTGCCAAAGCAACGCCGAATCTGGGTATTCCGGACATGCCAAGTTTGGCCTTTCTCTGGTCCGCCACAGTTTGCCAAAGTAAGTGCCAGATTGAACCCTAACTACCAGAGCAACGCCTAATTTGGGTATTTGGCCACGCCAAGTTTGGCTTTTCTCTGGTCCGCCACAGTCGTGCCAAAGTAAGTGCCAGACTTGAACCCTAACTACCAAAACAATGCCTAATTTGGGTATTTCCCCCACGCCGAGTATGGCTTTTCTCTGGTCCGCCACAGTTGTGCCAAAGTAAGTGCCAGACTTGAGCCATAACTGCCAAAGCAACGCCTAATTTGGGTATTTCGGACATTACCAGTTTGGCCTTTCTCTGGTCCGCCACAGTTGTGCCAAAGTAAGCGCAAGACTTGAGCCATAACTGCCGCAGTAAATCTTAATTTGGTGATTCGGGGCATAACGAAGTTCGGCTCTTCTCTGGCTACCCAATCAAGTGCCATATAAGTGCCAAAAGTGGCAATGAAGCCAGGAGGCCTACCCAAGCTTGTAATATTTCTGGTGTGTCACAGAAGTGCTCTTTCACGCGCCGCAGAAGAGAATTAAATAAATAAGCGTTGGAAACACGATGGTAAGATGTCATCACCTCCGTTCCCAAGCAGCACGGCAATACTTTGCAGTATCGTGCCAGTACCGGCCGAAAGTCGGTTCCAATATCGCTCAGATGTCCAGTTTCGCACAGCCGTTTGATATCCGGCAGGTATTGCCGCACAGCTGTTTTGCCCCGGCCTTGCGTTCTCGCAATATTGTGCGAATACTCTACGATGCGCCTGCTCGGTATTGGCCGAACGTCGTGCAAATATGTGTACGTTGCATATCATTTGTTGCATATCCAATCACATATACGGACAAACACAATTTTTTCGATTGCTCCCAGAAGTTTATCAAACCATCATTACACGCAGTGTATTCTCGACATATTTACAAAGGTCGCACTTCTTTCTAAACCGAGAAGCGAATTATAAGATTGTATTAACACTGTCCTCATGCCAAGCAAAACTCATCACACAAAAAAACGCGGAGATTGAGAGGAAAGCACGACTACTATCAGAAGCATGTTCGCAGTGTACTTACTAATAAAAGAGCGAACACATGTAATCCTTGATAGATGCGTAATCCAACTAAGGCACGCCAGAAACACAACTTAGGTCTCGTCGTTGAACCATAACAGAAGGGGTGTTTATGATTTGAGGGCTTGTCGCTATCCGATACGCCTCAATTATTTCTCTTCCGACTCGCTCGAGGTGGCCTCCCATGGCTATCATGCCGGCCAAATTAGGAGCGCAGCCGAGACAATTTCTCCCGTGAATGACGATCGGGTGCTGAGAATCCGAAGCAGCTCTTCCAGCGTCCATTTGATGCTCTCGGAGTCGGTCGTTGAAGCATCGCGCCGTTTGCCTGATGTACCTGGCCTCGCAGGACTAGGGGGCTCGCGTACACTTCCTCCGCTTCCTCTCCTTCCCCCAAGATTTCCCTTCCCGGTACTCTCACGGAGCGGACGGGCTTTGAGCTTGAAGCCGAAAATAAATGTTGTTGAAGTTGAAAGATTGTCCGGTCTGTATCGTCCCTTTTGTGTCTCCACTTTCTAAATGTTTAAAAGTATCAACACGCTAAAATAGTGCAAGTTCCGGGATTTCATTTTCATTCCCCAAGTGTGATGCGGGAGCCGCGCCCCGGTCGTTTCCGCTCTTTGTTATCGCTAGGATTTGACAGTGCTCAATCACAATAGAAGACGCGCACATGAGCCACGCTCGCTTTTGCAGTGCGCCACCTTATAATAATATATGTTGAGGAGACGTGCGCACATCAGTCTCGCGCAGCGCTAGCTCGATGGCAGCACTTTCTGTAAAGGCGCATTCACACCGGGAATGTAAGCAGTCGCGCGGTGCGACTAAATCGCATCGCAAAAAAAAATTATTAGATGGTCACTCTGGCGCGCGCGCTGAGCGAGTCCAACGTCTTCGTTGGCAAGTCGCTCTCAAAAACTCTCGCTCCGAACGCCGTTGATTGGCTCAGCCTCTCCGTGATTAGATCGCATCGCAGAAAGTTGGGTCAGCAAAATAAGATAAAGTGGCCAGCCAAATAAAACTTGATTTCTCTTTATTAAGATGAAGACCACCCGCTACATCAAATACCTTATCAGCCGAACTCCAAGGCAGTATGCCTAGTTCTGACACTTGTTAGGCAACTTTGGCCCGTAGCTGCCAGAAGACAGCCGAACTATCGGGAAGCGAGGCCTAACTTTGGAACTTGTTTGGCGACTTTGGCCCGTAGCTGCCAGATGATAGCCGAACTATCGGGAAGCGAAGCCTAACTTTGGCACTTGTTTGGCGACTTTGGCCCGTAGCTGCCAGATGATAGCCGAACTATCGGGAAGCGAGGCCTAACTTTGGCACTTGTTTGGCGACTTTGGCCCGTAGCTGCCAGATGACAGCCGAACTATCGGGAAGCGAAGCCTAACTTTGGCACTTGTTTGGAAACTTTGGCCCGTAGCTGCCAGATGACAGCCGAACTATCGGGAAGCGAGGCCTAACTTTGGCACTTGTTTGGCGACTTTGGCCCGTAGCTGCCAGATCATAGCCGAACTATCGGGACGCGAAGCCTAACTTTGGCACTTGTTTGGCGACTTTCGCCCGTAGCTGCCAGATGATAGCCGAACTATCGGGAAGCGAGGCCTAACTTTGGCACTTGTTTGGCGACTTTGGCCCGTAGCTGCCAGATGATAGCCGAACTATCGGGAAGCGAGGCCTAACTTTGGCACTTGTTTGGCAACTTTGGCCCGTAGCTGCCAGATGACAGCCGAACTATCGGGAAGCGAGGCCTAACTTTGGCACTTGTTTGGCGACTTTGGCCCGTAGCTGCCAGATGATAGCCGAACTATCGGGAAGCGAAGCCTAACTTTGGCACTTGTCTGGCGACTTTGGCCCGTAGCTGCCAGATGACAGCCGAACAATCGGGAAGCGAGGCCTAACTTTGGCACTTGTTTGGCGACTTTGGCCCGTAGCTGCCAGATGACAGCCGAACTATCGGGAAGCGAAGCCTAACTTTGGCACTTGTTCGGCGACTTTGGCCCGTAGCTGCCAGATGATAGCCGAACTATCGGGAAGCGAAGCCTAACTTTGGCACTTGTTTGGCGACTTTGGCCCGTAGCTGCCAGATGATAGCCGAACTATCGGGAAGCGAGGCCTAACTTTGGCACTTGTTTGGCGACTTTGGCCCGTAGCTGCCAGATGACAGCCGAACTATCGGGAAGCGAAGCCTAACTTTGGCACTTGTTTGGCGACTTTGGCCCGTAGCTGCCAGATGACAGCCGAACTATCGGGAAGCGAGGCCTAACTTTGGCACTTGTTTGGCGACTTTGGCCCGTAGCTGCCAGATGACAGCCGAACTATCGGGAAGCGAGGCCTAACTTTGGCACTTGTTTGGCGACTTTGGCCCGTAGCTACCAGATGATAGCCGAACTATCGGGAAGCGAAGCCTAACTTTGGCACTTGTTTGGCGACTTTGGCCCGTAGCTGCCAGATGATAGCCGAACTATCGGGAAGCGAGGCCTAACTTTGGCACTTGTTTGGCGACTTTGGCCCGTAGCTGCCAGATGACAGCCGAACTATCGGGAAGCGAAGCCTAACTTTGGCACTTGTTTGGCAACTTTGGCCCGTAGCTGCCAGATGACAGCCGAACTATCGGGAAGCGAGGTCTAACTTTGGCACTTGTTTGGCGACTTTGGCCCGTAGCTGCCAGATGATAGCCGAACTATCGGGAAGCGAAGCCTCTTTGGCACTTGTTTGGCGACTTTGGCCCGTAGCTGCCAGATGATAGCCGAACTATCGGGAAGCGAGGCCTAACTTTGGCACTTGTTTGGCGACTTTGGCCCGTAGCTGCCAGATGATAGCCGAACTATCGGGAAGCGAAGCCTAACTTTGGCACTTGTTTGGCAACTTTGGCCCGTAGCTGCCAGATGACAGCCGAACTATCGGGAAGCGAGGCCTAACTTTGGCACTTGTTTGGCGACTTTGGCCCGTAGCTGCCAGATGATAGCCGAACTATCGGGAAGCGGAGCCTAACTTTGGCACTTGTTTGGCGACTTTGGCCCGTAGCTGCCAGATGACAGCCGAACTATCGGGAAGCGAGGCTTAACTTTGGCACTTGTTTGGCAACTTTGGCCCGTAGCTGCCAGATGATAGCCGAACTATCGGGAAGCGAAGCCTAACTTTGGCACTTGTTTGGCGACTTTGGCCCGTAGCTGCCAGATGACAGCCGAACTATCGGGAAGCGATGCCTAACTTTGGCACTTGTTTGGCGACTTTGGCCCGTAGCTGCCAGATGACAGCCGAACTATCGGGAAGCGAGGCCTAACTTTGGCACTTGTTTGGCGACTTTGGCCCGTAGCTGCCAGATGATAGCCGAACTATCGGGAAGCGAAGCCTAACTTTGGCACTTGTTCGGCGACTTTGGCCCGTAGCTGCCAGATGATAGCCGAACTATCGGGAAGCGAAGCCTAACTTTGGCACTTGTTTGGCAACTTTGGCCCGTAGCTGCCAGATGATAGCCGAACTATCGGGAAGCGAGGCCTAACTTTGGCACTTGTTTGGCGACTTTGGCCCGTAACTGCCAGATGATAGCCGAACTATCGGGAGCGAAGCCTAACTTTGGCACTTGTTTGTCAACTTTGGCCCGTAGCTGCCAGATGATAGCCGAACTATCGGGAAGCGAAGCCTAACTTTGGCACTTGTTTGGCAACTTTGGCCCGTAGCTGCCAGATGATAGCCGAACTATCTGGAAGCGAGGCCTAACTTTGGCACTTGTTTGGCGACTTTGGCCCGTAGCTGCCAGATGATAGCCGAACTATCGGGAAGCGAAGCCTAACTTTGGCCCTTGTTTGGCAACTTTGGCCCGTAGCTGCCAGATGATAGCCGAACTATCGGGAAGCGAGGCCTAACTTTGGCACTTGTTTGGCGACTTTGGCCCGTAGCTGCCAGATGATAGCCAAACTATCGGGAAGCGAAGCCTAACTTTGGCACTTGTTTGGCGACTTTGGCCCGTAGCTGCCAGATGATAGCCGAACTATCGGGAAGCGAAGCCTAACTTTGGCACTTGTTTGGCAACTTTGGCCCGTAGCTGCCAGATGACAGCCGAACTATCGGGAAGCGAGGCCTAACTTTGGCACTTGTTTGGCGACTTTGGCCCGTAGCTGCCAGATGATAGCCGAACTATCGGGAAGCGAAGCCTAACTTTGGCACTTGTTTGGCAACTTTGGCCCGTAGCTGCCAGATGATAGCCGAACTATCGGGAAGCGAAGTGTAACTTTGGCACTTGTTTGGCGACTTTGGCCCGTAGCTGCCAGATGATAGCCGAACTATCGGGAAGCGAAGCCTAACTTTGGCACTTGTTTGGCGACTTTGGCCCGTAGCTGCCAGATGATAGCCGAACTATCGGGAAGCGAAGCCTAACTTTGACATTTGTTTGGCGACTTTGGCCCGTAGCTGCCAGATGATAGCCGAACTATCGGGAAGCGAAGCCTAACTTTGGCGCTTGTTTGGCGACTTTGGCCCGTAGCTGCCAGATGACAGCCGAACTATCGGGAAGCGAGGCCTAACTTTGGCACTTGTTTGGCAACTTTACCCGTAGCTGCCAGATGATAGCCGAACTATCGGGAAGCGAAGCCTAACTTTGGCACTTGTTTGGCGAATTTAGCCCGTAGCTGCCAGATGATAGCCGAACTATCGGGAAGCGAAGCCTAACTTTGGCACTTGTTTGGCGACTTTGGCCCGTAGCTGCCAGATGATAGCCGAACTATCGGGAAGCGAGGCCTAACTTTGGCACTTGTTTGGCAACTTTACCCGTAGCTGCCAGATGATAGCCGAACTATCGGGAAGCGAGGCATAACTTTGGCACTTGTTTGGCAACTTTACCCGTAGCTGCCAGATGATAGCCGAACTATCGGGAAGCGAAGCCTAACTTTGGCACTTGTTTGGCAACTTTGGCCCGTAGCTGCCAGATGATAGCCGAACTATCGGGAAGCGAAGCCTAACTTTGGCACTTGTTTGGCGACTTTGGCCCGTAGCTGCCAGATGATAGCCGAACTATCGGGAAGCGAAGCCTAACTTTGGCACTTGTTTGGCGACTTTGGCCCGTAGCTGCCAGATGATAGCCGAACTATCGGGAAGCGAGGCCTAACTTTGGCACTTGTTTGGCAACTTTGGCCCGTAGCTGCCAGATGATAGCCGAACTATCGGGAAGCGAAGCCTAACTTTGGCACTTGTTTGGCGACTTTGGCCCGTAGCTGCCAGATGACAGCCGAACTATCGGGAAGCGAGGCCTAACTTTGGCACTTGTTTGGCGACTTTGGCCCGTAGCTGCCAGATGATAGCCGAACTATCGGGAAGCGAAGCCTAACTTTGGCACTTGTTTAGCAACTTTGGCCCGTAGCAGCCAGATGATAGCCGAACTATCGGGAAGCGAAGCCTAACTTTGGCACTTGTTTGGCGACTTTGGCCCGTAGCTGCCAGATGACAGCCGAACTATCGGGAAGCGAGGCCTAACTTTGGCACTTGTTTGGCGACTTTGGCCCGTAGCTGCCAGATGATAGCCGAACTATCGGGAAGCGAAGCCTAACTTTGGCACTTGTTTGGCAACTTTGGCCCGTAGCTGCCAGATGACAGCCGAACTATCGGGAAGCGAGGCCTAACTTTGGCACTTGTTTGGCGACTTTGGCCCGTAGCTGCCAGATGATAGCCGAACTATCGGGAAGCGAAGCCTAACTTTGCAACTTGTTTGGCCACTTTGTCCCGTAGCTGCCAGATGATAGCCGAACTATCGGGAAGCGAAGCCTAACTTTGGCAATTGTTTGGCAACTTTGGCCCGTAGCTGCCAGATGACAGCCGAACTATCGGGAAGCGAGGCCTAACTTTGGCACTTGTTTGGCGACTTTGGCCCGTAGCTGCCAGATGATAGCCGAACTATCGGGAAGCGAAGCCTAACTTTGGCACTTGTTTGGCGACTTTGGCCCGTAGCTGCCAGATGACAGCCGAACTATCGGGAAGCGAGGCCTAACTTTGGCACTTGTTTGGCAACTTTGGCCCGTAGCTGCCAGATGATAGCCGAACTATCGGGAAGCGAAGCCTAACTTTGGCACTTGTTTGGCGACTTTGGCCCGTAGCTGCCAGATGACAGCCGAACTATTGGGGAGCGATGCCTAACTTTGGCACTTGTTTGGCGACTTTGGCCCAAAGATGCCAGATGTCAACCGAACTACAAGGTAGTAAGCCTAACTCTGGCACATCTCTGGCGATTTTGGCCCGAAGGTGCCAGATGACAGCCGAACTATCAAAAAGTGAAGCCTAACTTCGGCGCTTGGTTGGCGAATTAGGGCCAAAATACCCAGACTGTTGCCAAGGGAGGTCAGGTTTGGCTCTACTATGGCTTCTTCGGACTTTTTCATGCCTTAAACTCTCAAACAAATGCCAAGTTTTAGCCCAGAACTCGGTGCTACCTGGGAATGTCAAGAAATGTGTTCGAATGCATGTAACTCGGAAAATAAGCCAACTGATTGTACAAATCGAAATCGCACACTAAAAAGCGGTCTTAACAGTCCGTGACTGAGTTTGATACACGGATGCCAACGGCTTTCAAGATAAATAATGAAAAAAAAAACTGCGGAAAAGCCTACTGCGTGACAAACACGCACTTCGTACCGCTTAAGGAAAGGCCTTAGGCAGGCTCCATATCGTCATCATGCTCCATTTTAGTTTCCTGTATACAAACGATATTAAGGTTTTCTGCGCTCAACGAACGTTTTAGCTGATACTGCTTTTTTCTAGCACTAAGGCCACGTACTTTTATAGTTGCTATAATGGTGAGAGGTAGCAGCTCGGTCGTTTATTTTTTGATTAATAGTGCTACGCAGGAAAAGGGAAAGGTGCATAATATAATGCAATTAAAATGCAAAGGTGCAATTTTTGGAGGACGACAACGCAATTTGAACTCCTCAGGGCACGGGTTCGAAGCGAGCATCGACCTGGAAACTCACTTTAACCTTTTTGCTTGTGATTGTCCTGGGGAGTTCCTGGCTCTGGTGACATCCGGCTTTTTTTCACACCAGCGGAGTTCCATGGCTGTTTTATGGCGCATTCACACTGGAAGCGGATCCGCGTTCGCGAAGCAGTTGCGGCTGCGGTTCGCGAGCGACTCCGTTCAGACACGCGGAGAGGCGGTTGGCGGTCTCTCGGCGATCACGCGTGATCTTGTGAGAATTGCGTTTGGCAACCCTTTTTTACAATCCAAAATCCACTTTAATCGAAGATCCAAAGCCAAATTTTTGCCATGTTGGCACTCTGCAGATTTTTCACCGGGATGTTAGGACGCATCACGAGTTCAGGCGGCGATAAAAGAAGCATGGACCCGCCAAACTCGCCTGTGATTCCCTCTACTTTGCCCACAAGCAAAGCCCAGCTAGGCGCTCCTTGTTGACTCAGAACAGGATGCCCCCGACCTTTTCTTCGAAGTGGACCCTTCCCACATGAATAGCTGACCTTGTCACCATGTTTTCCGGATAGAGGGCCAGTTTCCCCACCTTCTTCGCTCTTATCATTTTCGAAGTTGTGAGCGGCGTGGTGAATCGTGGTGCGGGGAATGTGTTCGGTGCTAGCCGGTCGTGGCTTCGTTGGTGGCGGACTCTTCTCTGGTCACTCGCACATCGATCGAGTCTACTGTTTGTTTGACTTTAAAGCTCAAATAAACGACATATGGATTACCTATGCATCGTCTGGTACGTACACTTTATTCCTTGAGTATGTTTCCATTATTTTCTTTTGTTAGTAGTAAACGTTACAGGTCGAGCTAGCGCAGATACCCTGCCCGCTCCGCGGTAGTGCGCTGGCTACGCAATCAGGCTCACGGCGTCTCTATCGGCCTTCGTTTTGGTCATGCAATGTTTCGAAAGCTCTCAATAGTTCACGCGACTATCGTCGGTAGAAAAGTTTACGTTTCAGTCGATCAGGGGCGTGTTCCGACGTTCTACGAGCAGAGACTAACAAGTCAGCGAGCTTCGGGCTGTGGCACCCGGAATAATAAACAAACTCTTACCCGAACCAAATCACCGGTTCAAAGCCCGTTAAAATTACGAGTCAATTCTTTTAGTAGCGGATAAAAGGGACGGACGTGAAGATCACGTTTCTCCGTTTATTTGTCCTCCTGTAACGATAGGACTACAGCGCCTTGGATGCTTCACCAGCGACAGGTGCCATCTTGTTTCGAAAGTCACTGACGTCAGCGTCGCGTTGTGATTGATTGCCGCTTCGCGGTTGGTGAAAGCGGTTGGGAAAAATCGGTCCCTAAGCGGTTGGCAAAAACGCGCCCCAACCGCTCTATCCTAGCCGCTTTGCGGTTGAGAACGCGCGGATCCTCTTCGCGAACGCGGATCCGCTTCCAGCGTGAACGCGCCATTACACGGCATGGAAATAGAACGACATCCAGAACACTTCAATCTAATTACGTGCGGCAAAATTATATCTACTGTTTCGCTCAAAAGAAAGACGGCATATGTCAATTCACCTTCACTGCAGCTTAATGTGTAGTCAGCACCATGGTAGTTTGGAATTGCTGAGTCGGAGATCATAGGCTCTTCAAAAGTTTATTTAAGACAAATTAAACCAACAGTCGATCATCAAAAGAGGCCAGCTTGGAAAAAAATGCTGTGTTCTAGCTGCTGAACACCAGGAAGACATGTGTCGTCACCCCTCCCAGGTAGCACGCCAGAGGAATGCCCAACTTGGGCAAAAGTCTGGCAAACATAACGGCCCAACTTTGGCGCAGTTAGGTTTTTGCACCCTGGCACTCATCAGTGCCAAAGTACGGTGCCTAACTATAGCCTTAGTTGGGCAATCCTAGGGCATGCCAAAGTTTGGCTCTTCTCTGGTACGCCAGAGGACTGCCAAAGTTGGTGCCATACTTGAGCCATAACTGCCATAGCAAATCCTAATCTGGGAATTTGGGGCATGCCAAGGTTTGGCGTTTCTCTGGTCCGCGAGAGGAGCGCCAAATTGGTGCCATAGTTCAGCCATAACTGCCATAGTAAATCATAATCTGGGAATTCGGGGCATGCCAAGGTTTGGCGTTTCTCTGGTCCGCCAGAGGAGTGCCAAAGTTGGTGCCATACTTTAGCCATAACTGCCAGAGCAACGCCTAATTTCGGTATTTGGGACGTGCCAAAGTTTGGCTTTTCTCTGGTCCGCCAGAGGAGCGCCAAAGTTGGTGCCATACTTTAGCCATAACTGCCAGAGCAACACCTAATTTGGGTATTTTAGACATGCCAAAGTTTGGCTTTTCTCTGGTCAGCCACAGGAGTGCCAAAGTAGTGCCATACTTGAGCCATAACTGCCGCAGTAAATATTAATTTGGCGATTCGAAGCATGCCGAAGTGTGGCTCTTCTCTGGCTACCCACTGAAGTGCCAGATAAGTGCCAAAAGTGGCAATGAAGCCAGGAGGCCTACCCAAGCTTGTAATATTTCTGATGTGTCATAGAAGTGCTCTTTCACGCGCCGAAGAAGTGAATTAAATTAAATAAGCGTTGGAAACATGATGGTCAGCTGCCATCACCTCCATTCTCAAGCAGCACGGCAAAACTTTGCAGTATCGTGACAGTACCGGCCGAAACTTGGTTCCAATATCACTCAAACGTCCAGTGTTGCACCACCGTTTGGTATCCGGCCAGCATCCTTATTGAAAATTCCATCAATATACGTAATTTGGGACACTGACTGCCAGTCAGCAGTCTTGGTGGAACGTGCCCTGATGGTCCATCTTATGACGTCTGACTGCCACTGCCAAGGGAATTTCATCAACAAGGGCAGCATTTATATAAGAGTAAAGCTATACGCAATCATAAATATCGCAAAAATGCCTCGACAAAACAAAATGTTCCAGAAAAAAAAAAAAGAAAGCAGGTCCACCCCGGATCGAACCCTCGTCCACTTGCGTACAAAGCGGACACCTTAACCCCTATGCCAAGCTTTTTTATTTTTTTTATTTTTTGCCCTTTTTTGACAAGAACAGAACAAAGCACTGTAAAATGATAAAAACTATGTTGGCCCTACAGCGGTCAACATGGCAAGGTTAAAATGAACTCAAATGCGTCACACTTTCCAGCACGGGTAGCCAGTCAGGTACAAAACTATGAGACTTCCACACCTCTACAATTTGCAGCATCGTTTCGCAAAAGTACTCGTGAACCTGTTTTGCGTCAATTTCTGCGTAACGCACGGCCATGCGTGACTTCCAATTCCTATGAAGCCCCACAAGAAAAACGAGATCGAACGGTAGGTTATTGTTTTCAACGGCTAGGTACCGAATGCCATGTGGGTCCAAAGATAATTCCTTCTTCAACGTACGTTGGAGAATGTCCCAAATAAAACACCGTCCCAGCACTCTAGAAACACGTGCTCTACCGTCTCCGGTTTTTTGCACAAAAGACAATTTACCCCCCATGCAACAAACAAACCCTTCTCCTCCAACCATGTCTTAACCGGCAGCACTCCAATATGCAGTTTAAAGAAAAAAGATTTCACACACGGAGGCACTGCCATTCTCTTCACGCGCTGAAGCACGTCTTGACCAGGGCCCGCACTATACAGTGATCGGTGTAAGGGAACAGGGAGAGCAACATCAACAAGATCCCTATACAATCTTTTCCGCGGCACTTAACTTAAATACTCCATAGAAAAACGAGTGCTCAAAAACTGTGTTGCTTGAGCAACCTCTCGCCAGTAACTACGGATTCCTCCGGCGGGGGGACACGCAGAAGAAACAACGAAATGTGGCAAAGCTTTGCCTAAGCGCAGTTGACACATCGTACGAAGGAAACCATCCTTCACATCACGAACAAAAATAAATCGGTTTACGACTTGCCTCAGGAATAAGTGTGCTAATGACAAGCCCCCGGATCGCACACTCCTAAAAAGATTCGCTCGGCTAGTCCGCTCCTAGGTCGATCCCCAAATAAAAACGGCAAAAACTCTATGTAATTTCTGTACGTTGATGCGCGAGCAGTGTAACACTTGAAGTACATACCACAATTTGCAGACAAAAAAACAAATTGCACACCGTGGCACGTGCAAACATTGACAAATCCCTGCCCTTCCATCTCTCGGCTTTGTCGCGCAGCTCTACAGCCTGATTTCTCCAGTAAAGATCACTATCCCGATAATTTTTTAAAGGTACACCTAGGTATTTTGGAGGCGTTGTTAATCCCTTCATGTTTTCAAATGCACTGGGCGCCGAGTCCCATTTACCATGCCAGAGGCCAAGACATTTCTGCCAGTTTACCGAACTACTACTATATTTGCAGAAAAGTTTAATAGCTTTCACTGACTCGCTTATGCTGCCTTTATCTACACAAAAAATGGCAATGTCGTCAGCATATGTCAGCATATGATAGTAGTTGAAACCCATGAATGCTTTGGCTATTAAGAATATACCTTTTAAAAGATTCAATGAAAATGCAGAAAAGAAGGGGGGACAAAGGGCACCCCTGGCGCACAGCACGATGGACTGGGATACGTTCATCAACAGCTTTGTTTACAATAAGATTAGTAGTGCACCCTTTATACGCCGTACGAACGCCCTCAAGAATGACGGAACCTACATTTACATGTTCCAGGACATTAAAAAGAAGCTCGTGCAACACCTGATCAAAAGCTTTTTCAAGGTCGATCTGGAGTATTGCGACCACACGAGCCATACAATCACAGCATTCCAGCACGCTCCTAGCGGTATGTATATTTGACAGAATTGACCGCCCTTTTATTCCACACGTCTGGTGGGGTCCAACCACATCCTGGATAACTGACTGTAATCGCCTGGCCAGGATTTTCATTAAAATTTTGTAATCGACATTTGTTAGACAAATGGGGCGATAGGCCGATACTTGTCTCAATTTATTTCTATCGTCAGTTTTCGGGATGAGGACCGCGTGAGAGCGAGAAAACGAGGGTGGCAGCATTTTTTGGTCGTACGCTTCATTAAATACCTCACTTATCAAAGGGCTTATCTCACGCTTAAACATCTTGTAGAAGGACGCACTGAGGCCATCTGGGTCCAGGCCATTTCCCCGCATTTAATTCGTCTATTGACCTTTCAATCTCACCCACAGTAATTGATTCTTCTAACCTTGACACTACACCGTCATCCAAACGCGGTAAAAACCACAAGAATTCTTTTTTGAAGTTCTCTAAGTCTACAGGACGGTAAGAGAACAAGTTTTTATAAAATCACAAAAAGCGCGTTCTATTTCCGCGAGTTCACTCGTCACCACCCCGCTACTCTCAATTTCTGCTATCTCATTGCGGGAAGCATATTTCTTTTCCATCCCGAGTGCTCTATTTGTTGGCGCTTCACCCAGCAACATTTTTCCTGCTCGCGCCCGTACTAGTGCACCATGATATCGTTCTTTATCCAAGATTTCAAGCTGGGCTTTGACGGTGCAGATATCATCTTTGAATACGCCGGGCGTACGGCTTTCCTCACCAATCAAAATCTTAAGTGTGCTGCGCAGAAGTTCTTCCCGTTTTCTTGCACTATTCTGAATAGCGCTTCCTCGCTCCATGGCTATCATTTTAACTTCTTGTTTGAAAGTATCCCTATTAGCAGCATAAATATTTTCATCTTGTTTTATTAACTTTTCGATGCTGTCTTTGACAGCCTTTACAGAAGTTTTATCGTCCAAAAGTTTACTATTTAACTTCCACAGCTCCCAAGAAAACTTCTATCCCTTCCCCTTGGCTTTGCAAAGAATGACAGAAACCAGACAATGATCACTAAATGAAACCGGGGTTACACAGTAGCTGGAGCTCAGAGGCATCAGCTCTAAGGAAATATACAACCTATCCAAACGGACATGACTAAATCCTTGAAAATGAGTAAAGCGACAGTTCAAAGCATCCCCCAAGACTTCCCCAACGTCCTCCAACCCATACTCATTAACAATTTCATTTAAAATGCTGGTACTTGCGTCTCTGGAAGGCGTTACACTGGATTTATCTCGCGCGGAACACACACAGTTGAAATCACCAAGGCATATTGTCATACGGTCAGTGTCAAAATAAGAACGAATACACTTGAAAAATACTTTCCGCTCTTCAGCGTTGTTATGCGCATAAACACAAATTATACGCCATTCTAGGCACGAAAAAGAGAGGTTGCAGACGATCAACCGCCCCGCATCACAGTTCGTAACTGCCTGGACCACTGCCCCTAAACTCCGCCGCACAAGCAAGACGCACCCTGCCGACGTCCCAACAGCGTGGCAAACGCACACGTCGTAGCGTGCCCTGAAAGGCCTCACCATGCACTCTGTCTGATCCGCCCCCTCGACCTTGGTCTCCTGTAAGGCTACAACGTCGAGGTCGTGTTCAACGACGAGGCGGTATACTTGTCTCTGCCGTCGGCGGTCCGCGAGCCCCCGCACGTTGAGGGTCGCCAGGCGTACAGGCCGTTCAATAGGGACCATGGGCTATCGGGACCAGACCGAGCGTACGGGGCTTACCTTCGTCGTCGTTTTACAGGGTGGTGCATTCACGCAGAAGCTCACTGAGTCAGTTTCACCCGGCCCTTTGGTGACAAGGACCGCAACCGACCGTCCTTGCCTCTCCGGCCCTCCACCAACCTCCACTTGTGCTCCAGCTGGCGCAGCCGTCGGTCCCGAGAAGACTCCGTGTCGTCGACAAACGGGCGCTTTGCAGAGCCTTCCACAACGTCCATCTCTGGCCCAGTGGGGTCTGCGTCAGGAGCCGGAGCCTTGCCCGTCTCGTCGTTTCCGGAAGACGTCGCCGACTGGACCTCGTCCGCCAGTGGCGAAGGGGGGGCCTCTGTCGACTGCCCCGCAGGAGGCGGTGCGCTCACCACCTCAGGGACGGTGCCAGGCTCGCCATCCTTCGCCCGCTTGGTCGTCGGTTCCATGGGTGCTGCCACTTTCTCTGCCTCCTCTTCATCCATGAGGTGGTCCGTGTTGTCGTCACCCGCACCTCGTCCTGCAGCTCGAGCGTATGTGCGGACGCAGTCGGCCCGCTCGTGGCCGACGGCACGGCACTCGCTGCACCAAGGGGCCCAGCATTCGCGTCGGATGTGGCCTGTCCTACGGCACCTGAGGCACACAGCGGCCCGTCCAGGCACAACCACGAGCACCATGCCGCCGCCCAGCAGAAGCTGGTGCGGCAGACGCTCAAGGCTGACGCCCTCCCGCAAAACGAGACGCACGGTCCGGGTAGTTGACTCGACGCCGTCGAATCCTGACACTTTCCACTTCTCGTACGCCACTTCCTTCACCTCCCCGTAGTCGTAGAAGGCCCGCTGGATGGTGTCGTTCGTGACGCCGATTGACACCCAGTGAAGCTTGATACGGATCTCCTGTCTGTACGGGTCGGCCACGACACATTTCCGACCCTTTACTGTAAGCCGCCCCGCCAGAAGTTTCTGTTTGGCCGCGTAGGTCTTCAGGTCTAGCAGCCAGACGTGGGACATCTGAAATGACCCTATCTTGGCCACCTCCCCGAGGACACCTGCTTCGCCCAGTGGTTGCCTGAAGTCCTCTATGCGGTACGGGCGACAAGCGATGTCGCCGTGCAGCACGACAGCGTTCTTCATCGATTCCCCTGATGGCAGTGCGGGCAAAATCATCCTGTAATCTTCGTCTCCGGAGATAAAAGATTCACCGCGGCCGACGGCGGCCGTTATCACCGCTCCTGCAGAGCACATGATTCTGCGTCCGTCCGCTTTCGCAGCCGGGAGAAGAATGACCTATGCCATGCCTCGATTTATTCCTTTTATACGAGTTTAGCGGAGTGCGTATAGCCATTTCCGTCCGAAGTGCACTCCGGAGTGCGTATAGCTTTACTCTTTATATAAAGCTCAAATTCCGAGGTGGCAATCTTAGATGGCTATGAAACGGTTCACAAGCCGAGGTGGCCAGCTTGCATGGCTGTGAAACGGTTCACAAATTCTTAAAATGAATGTAATTCATGACATTAAAAATTAGGAAAAGTGTGTACCCGTCCTTTGTTTTTTTTCCCTTTTGAAATTTGCGTTTTTCGGGCAAAAGGGACATTCGTTTACAAACGGGACCACATGCACCGTAAGCATGTTTCAAAGAAACGCCCTCGATGTCTGAACCTTTTGGGAGGACCGTATACGCTTTAACTCACAAAACGTATGCGACTCCGTTGAAGCTAGAGAGCAAGCATGCATGCTACGACAGACAGCCCTGGTTTCCACGGACGAACGCCAGCAGCAGACATATCTGAACTACGCTCGCGGATGCTTTTTGTCTGCACTCTTCATGAAACAATAATAATGAGGTGCGACACAGCGGTAAGGCCAATAGCCTATGCCAGATATAAGGTATAAAATTTCTAGCCCAAACCTCTCGGACCGAGTCAGGAGCATTTTAGTATTGCAGCGCGAGATTCCGACAATGAGCGCATCGCTCTAAAGAATGATTCGGCTGCATATGCAGTTAAGCCTTCAGCATTTTCAGTTCTACTCACTGCCATGTAGAGTATTTTCGCGTGGTAGAACGATCCTTTTGTTCGCGCGTCTCCGGCACAGTAGACCAGGTACACCTTGTCGTCTTCAACTACACCGCTAAAGTCCCTTACATCGTCGGAACTCACAACAGGCTGGGTCTTGTCGAATAGAAATTCTACTAAAACATAAGACATTGTAGAGCCCGGGCACACACTTAAAATTTTTACACGCTTATTCGTGTAAATGGCTCGTCCTCTGGCTAACGCCTTTATTCGTGTAAGGGTGTTAGCCGCCGGAGGTGGTGAAAATCGTGTTAACTGCTAACACCCTAAAAACAATATGGCGGCCAGTATGCGACAGGCGATACGAGCCTGGCGAGCCGTACGCGGCTTCTCGCCGGAGCAAGAGCATACGGCTCGCACGCTCGTTTGGTGTCATCTGTAGGCGCAAAAAACTTTCCAAACATTTCTATGTCCAAGCGCCAACACCGCAAATAATACGAGTAAGGCCGAAACCGCTGGAGACTGAACAGCCGAGACTGTCGCCGAAGTCTCGCTCGGCCTGCTCAATGCCGGTCGCATTTTCATCGCATCAGAAGCGCTTATAAAGAAGGGATAGCTTTACAAAACACTGACAGGCTGGCTTTATTGAACAAAACGCCCACTTGCCGTGGACGACAAGTTGACAACGAATCGCTCCGACACCCTCTGTCGACAGCGGCTAGGAGGTATCGCACTCGCGCTCCGTGTGGCTCTCGATTAACTATTGCCTGCGCTCACCTCTGTTACGTGCGTTATCCATTCATGAACGTTTGTGCGAGAACAGCGGCATTCAGCACCTAGAACACGCGCAGGGGAAGCCGCCTAACCTCCTTTTGTTGCAATCAGGCAGCATAACACGGCGACACAGCTACCAGCGGAACCGAACTCGGAGCGATCAACACGACGGATGGACTAATGGCATCCAGCCCTCTAATAGTTATAGATCACCAACCGCCACACTTTTCAAATTGGGCGGCGACAACCCCCATCTAGCGACAAAAAAAAAAGTGATAAACATTTGCAAAAAGAAAAGAGCAATTTTTTTTTCTGCCCGCCGCGCTGTTACATCTACTCACGACATGGACATACGCACAACACTGTACATACACACGGGGATACAAGCACCGATCAATTGCACAACACACAACAAATAGTACATACATCCTACTTATACAAACCAACAAGTGCCCCGAGCGGTATATATGCCCTCCTATTTCGCGCATCGGTTAGCCCAGTGACCACGCTAGTCTTAATCAAGATATGAAAAGATTACGCCAATTTTATTTTTCAATAATATTTTTTCTGCATTTGTCTTAGGTAGGTACACATATCCCTTAATAACTTCTTACAGCATAATGTATTATAATGATACGCGCCTAACTTCTAGTAACTCAACGTGAGTGACGAGAAAAAAAAATCGTGTGAATTCTGTCTGGCAACCACACTCACGGCGTGGTTGCTATGGCGACGCTGTCGGTACGCGCGCCGGCAGCCGTCCAGCTGGTTCGGCTGTTCGGCTACAGCTGAGTGCGCGAGTCTACGGTGAACGCCACGAACGCAATCGAGAAAACAAAGCGTCGACTACTGAAGCTGTGCGTAATCGAGTTTCCGCCCGTTCGCTGCCGAATTCTTCGTAGTCTTCTTCCGCCCGTTCGAAAGGGAACAGCCTACCAGTCCGATTACCGCCGTGGCTTCAGTGGCTTCATCTTCGGAGGGAACTGTCAACTGAATTAGTTCCAAAACGCGGGTGCATCAGGCAGCGCAACGTGGCGCGGTCCACGCACAAAGTCGGTAAGTAAACAAAACACTCAATGCCGTTCCATTCTTTTCTTTTTTTTTTAATTTAAGGGCGCGCGCGATGTTTCTGGGTGGCTCAAGGTATGGGAAAGCAACTGGAAAAATCGGCGCCTGATCGACCATGGGGTGAAAATTTCAAGGCGTATCGTATGCAAACGACAGCGTTTGCCGGCGGAAGACTCGGTCGTCCGTGGCGAACGCATTTTTAGTATTTTTAAGGATGTTCTAGCTGCAAAAGAAAGGAGCGCCTTAAAATTTCACAAGGTAAAATACACTGCTGAGGAAACGACGACCCTTTGCGTGCAGGTGCCGATTTTTCCGGCAGAGTTTAGCGCGCTGTGAAATGCAGTGTGCACTTAGGGAGAGTTTTGGCATAATATAATGTTGCGTATTGGAAATAAAAAAAAAATAAAAAATAAATGCTGGCATCATATATTTACACACTCTTAGTCATTTTTGGAATCTTAAGTACCCTTTTTGTGGCAGGTATTGGACGCCAGCACATTTTACGTAGGAACGAAGAGTGGAATCCCGCCAATTCCCTTCTACATTAACATCAAATGAGTGCTGTGAAAGCAAAGAAGAAAGTGCGGGTGAAACAGTTCCTGCAGTAGTAAGTGCCAGAAACAAGAAAAGTGCCCCGAAGTGGAAAATATACTCCCTTGAAAAGGATCCAAAAGAAATAGAGGTTATCAGGTATACCGCCGAGCGTCGCAGACCTGGACACTCCATTTCAGTTTTTTAAATGCCCATGCCCTGATGAGCTGTTTACAGCGATATTTGAGGGGACCATCCTGTATGAACTCGATGCCACCATGAACACCATTTTCGGGTTCTGGTCACACCTCCACGCAGGATGTCCTGCTTCAGATCAAGGAGGATATCCTTGACAGAATCTCCTGTACGACAACACGGGCGGTCCTGGCCCTGGATATAAAGGGCGCCTTTGACAACGTCAGTCACACGCTGGTGTTCGAGAACTTGGCCTCAACTGGGTGCGGGCCCCGGATGTATGATTATGTGCGGGACTTCCTGAGCAACTGGATGGCCACCATCGGAATCGAGTCCATCCGCACAAGCACCATCCCGATACCGAGCAAGGGCAACCGGCAAGGCTCGGTCCTGGCACCCACCTTGTTACCTGGCGATGTGCAAGCCGCCTCCTCTACTGGAACGGATTCCCCGGATGAAGCATACACTCTATGCCACTCTACGTGGACGACCTGACGATTTGGGCTACGTCGGGATCGGACAGCGGGAGGCAAGACTTCCTCGAAGAAGTCATCGAGACGGTGCAGAACTACCTCGAGGCCGGCAACCTCCAGCGCGCCCCCGATAAGTCTCAGCTGTTGCTCCTCCGCGCGGGCAAGCCAATTCCCGAAGAAGAAAAAGGCGGACATCCGCCTCACGTTAAAGGATGGTACCCCCGTGCCGGTGGTGAAGCGGGTTCGGATCCTGGGGCCTTCACCTCCAGCGGGACGGCGGAGCCAAGTACATGGTCGACCGACTCGTCAAGACAACCACGCAAGTCATGCGCATGGTGAGAAGGATAACGAGTCACAGACACGGGCTCGAGGAGTCGGACCTGATCCGGCTGACCCAACCACTCGTCGTGAGCCACATCGCCTGCGCAAATCAGTATCTCAACCTACTGTCGAGAGGTAAGGGCAAGATGGACGTGATTATTCGCAAGGGGTACTAGCTGGCACTGGCGGTGCCGCCGTACGCGTCGAACGCCAAGCTCCGGCGGCTAAGTGTAAACAACACCTTCCAGGAACTCATCAACATGCACCTAGCCAGTCAGTGGGAGCACCTGGCCCTCACACTGAGTGGGCGGCATGCCCCGAGCTCGCTCGGCATTCCCATCCCCGCATCGCAATGCGAGGCTATCCAGCTGCTGCTGGCCCTTTGGGACAGGATCCAGGTGGCACCAATCCCGTGGAAGCTGAACCCATCTTTGCATCCAGGTTGCTGGATGGCTCCCGGTCCCTTGATTCCGCTTAGTCCCGTGTCGTGTAGCATAGGGCCCCTGGTAGCAATTCGTTGCTAGCCCAGCATTTCAGCATACTCCAGCCTTTTTGTATGTAAAGCAAAACAATTACTGCAACTGAATACGTCTTACCTGACAATAATCATAGTTTGCACTGCTCAATGCCCTTCTGTTTTATCTAAAATACCGCAAGTAAGTACTCCGAGTACCGGTCGGAGTACTGCGGTGCAGGTGAAGTTTCTACTTCACCTGTTGCCCTTCTGTTTTATCTAAAGTACCGCAACTAAGTACTCCGAGTACCGGTCGGAGCTCTGCGATGCCAGGTGAAGTTTCTGCTTATAAAAGAGTGTCTGCCCAAAAGCTTGCTTCGGTACCACGAGCTGCAACAGGAAGCCTGATGCAGAGGCTTTAAGAGCAAGCTCCGTGCTTTGAATGTTGCTAAGCATGCGCGCTTGTGCAGTGCAACTGTCGTTCAGGACAACGTGCTCATTCTTGGCATTTCAGTTTCACTTGCACTTAAAGGGATGTTGAACCGAAATCTGGATTCCATAAAACACGGCTGCAAAAGCGTGTAACAAGATGCTACAAACACTAAAACATCACTCATACAGCGATATTTCGACTGGATGACCTTATTTTTAAAAAAAAAGGAGGCGCATTTGACAGATTTGTTTGTCTTGTTTCTCCGAGAAGGAGAGGGAACGACCTCGCGTCTTCTCCGCCTCGCCGCCTTGAGGGGGTGAAGCAGAGAGAGGAGAAAACGAGATATCTCGACGTCACGCGCCTTATCGGCCTCGTTCAATCTCAACCTCTTTCTCCAAAAATACGGCCGTCCATTCGAGATATCGCCTTGTGACTACGAGTAGTGCTTTAGGGGTTGTAGCGTCCCGCCTACGGCTTCTGCATCGTTTTCTGAAATCCAAATTTCGGTTCACCAGCCCTTTAAAGGGAAACGGAGTGTGGCAGCGATGGGATGATTTCTTGTGTCAGCCGGAGTTGCCTACCATTACCACTGTAGGGCAGCAAAGGCTACAGGCATGCAAGAGCGACTTTGCGAAGCGCTTTCGCAGAACAAGAGCTTGCGATAGAGCGTGTACTAGCTCGCACTTGTCGCCTTCGACCGCGCTGTCACCCTGGCAAGCCTTCGGCAACACCTTCAGAATGCCCGCATCCTTCAAGAAAGCCACAATGTTATGAATATACCACAACAATGCCTGGCTTTTATTTTTTTCTAAAAAAGAGCATTTCTGAAACTTTGAAAATGCAGCACTGTACGCTCATTACCTTCGGTACTGCTTAGTACGTGCTCACTCACGCTCACCTTATCCAGGCTGAAAAGCTTGTGCTCGGACGGGGCGTATTGAACACTGGTGGTGTCTTTTGACTGAAGTAATATACAAAGTATGAACAGGAGTGATAAAGAAACACAACATTTAATGCCGGTCATCTCCACTTTTAAAAAGTATCTCAACGTGAGATTAATTTGACATTTCGTAGTAAGGGTGATGAATTCCAGACAGGGTGACACAAACCGTTTTGATAAAAACGTAAAAACAAAATGTAACTACTCCATACAGGTGTCTAATAGTTTGATGACTAGGAAACAACACGGAGGACTAGAGAAATGTGATGAATATAAACGAATAAAGCTGGTCATGAATTGAAGCATACTTAGGTATGTGAGCCACACAACTTGCAGCTGCCATCTCAAGAAAAACAAACAAAGCTCCTGGCAGGAGTTTCACAGACTTTGGCGATTGCACTATGTGATCAGCAATCAGGCTGCATGTGTTTTCTTGATTGTATTAATCACCTTGATTGCAACTGGCCGTAGCTGTGAGTAGATTAGAATAAGACAAAGCCTCTCAAGAAGGCAGCTCGTATTGTACGTCTTCTGGCCATGGGCGACGCCGAAAAGCCAGTAGGCCGCCATGACCACAGTAAAGCCTTCGAAAAGCCAAATGGTTCCCTCCTGCATATAAAAGCAGAATTGATTCAGTCAAAGAATAATAAAGGCCGCAGTGATGAGTATGATTTTAAGCATGAAATGCTTTTAGCTCCCGGCCACCAAACTGATGACATATCTTTTCGGGAACTAACGCCAAAAATCACTTCAAAACATCCCAGGTTTCGAAGTTGACTTCTGCGTTGGTTTTCTTATTTGAAACCGACTGGGTCTCGAAGTCAGTTTTGGATCAGAAAGGTGTGCACTAGCAGGGCTCAAAATTTGCTGTCAAAATTTTGTTTTCTTGAGACAAGGAAACAAAAAGGAACATACACACCACCGTCTCAAAACCAGCACAGCATACAGCTGTCATTTATTTCCACAAGTATTCTTCCTTGTCATCCCACACGCTACACATGCTATGGAACCTATTCCTACACACGCTATGAAAACTATTAATTCCGAACTACAGCTTTAAAAAAATTATCCAACATTCAAATTACTTTTTTGTATGCCATCTCACTACCGAATTCTAAACCAAGAGCGCATCATTCGTTTAAACCGTTTGAAGCAATCGCCTGACGAGGAGCCCGTTGTCGTCACGCTTTGACGGCGCACTTTAGTTCACCTTTCTGCCGCCGTCTTGGGGGGGGGGGGGGGGGGGGGGGGGTCTCAGGCATCGTCCCCGCGCAAATATTACCACAACTGTTTAATTGATTGGTGCGGCACACAAACTTCTGTTCGGGCTGGAACTTGGTCAACAGTGTCTGAGATGAGCCCGACGCCCATTTTAGACGTCAAATAAAATTTCGAAATTGCTTTTATAATCTCTTTAAGAGTTTGAATGCATGCGTCTGGAATTCGCAAAATTTAGTGGCCGCGATTATGTCCTCTGTTACCGATTTGCAAAAATAAATGGTTTTACAGTAATGATTCAGATTGTGATTTATTGGGAATTAACCAGTGCTGTTAATAACATGCTCTGTATTGTCCGCTCTGCTGGTGTTTTTTCTGCCGTCATCGCATCCACGCAGCTTGAAAGTGCACTGCTTTATGCGACATGTGGCACGCACACACCGTGGCACTCCACTTCATAGCGTGGCATGTGGTGGCAGCAAAAGCCTCTGCCAAAAACATGCTAAGCACAGCATTTGTGGCGGCAGAAAAGATACAAGGCTATTTTCTTGTTCCCGAGAGTATAGTATGTTGCAGGTTAAGACGGTACGGTGAGGGGAAGAAGCTCCGTCTACACTCTTTCCACTTTAGTAGAAAGGATGCCATAGAGAGAAGAAGGAAACCGCCAATCGTGGCAAGCAAACCTTTTTGGACTGGCAGAAGTGATGGGAGACGCCAGGCAGTGTAAAAAAAGGGGAAGGGGGGGGGGGTGGACTGCAGACGTGTTTACCAAGAATAAAAAGGGGGAAGAGTGAAAAGAGGTATTCTTCTGTAGATTCCTTTTTCTCCCGGAGCTGTGAATGTGCCATGGCCGGACTGGGCTCAACTCAATGGCCCAAATCATATTTTAAAAAAAATGATTGCCGGCAGAGTTTTGCGGACTCCTAAAATGCCTTTACGGAGAGGTTCCACAAACCCTCTTTCCAGAACCGTTGGCCTAGATTGCGGGCATGGGCATCTGCAGTACGTTTTGCAGGAAAAGGAGGGGGAGGGGGGCAAACCTCGTTTTCTTTCAAAGTTATTGGTTTGAAAGCTACACCCCTTCAGAATAATCCCCCCCCTTTTCCGCCACTTTGCTGACGCCCATGATTGTGGGCACCTCATCACTTACAAAATGTTTCCTAGGACCCATGTGTAGAAAGTAGGAGCCACCATTCAAGCCCCTGTCATGACTACAGTGCAGACATATCACAATAGCAGGGAAGAACAATAAATAATAATGGACAGTCTGACCGGAAACAATATTGGTACAGTTTCAGACTCGCCGCTCAGCTTGCCAGCTGAGCCAGGCTAGAAAAACGAAATTGGCAAAGTGAATGAGTTGCGAGTATAAAGATGCAACAACAAAACCCTACTGGAGTTCTTAGAAAATGTTAGGGCCTTCTTGTCAATGGAAAAGGCACTCAGTAATTAAATCCAATACTCTTTCGGGTAGTGAGATTGATATCGTGGTAAGGTGGGTGCTTGTCCCAAGCTCTTGTTTTAGCACCAGTGGGTGTCAAGTTACACACAGCCAGAAAACAAATCAGCATAGCCAAACGAAGCACAGGACAATCGCATCCGCAAAATAGCCGATGTTCCATATTTCAATTAGTTTTTGATCTCACTCTGCGCAGCACACAATTCATAGCAGACGATTGTTCCTTTTTGGCTCTGTTCGCAGATGACTTGCCAGTCTGTTCGTCGTTTTGTTTCTGTCAGAGAATGATACCTACCTAGTAGCAAACCAACTCATTATTATTCCCTCATGTTAGCAGACGATGCGTCTGGTAGCGGTATTTTATAGCGAGTTCGTTTCACATGCACTGGCACCGTTCGAGTTCTCTCCCAGAATGCATCGCACTCGCAGAGTGTTGCACGGAGAACTGGACTCAAACGAATTCGCCAAATGCACCAAGTGCGGAAGACTGATGCTGCCGCCATCTATGTTGTAGAAAGAATACCGACCTCAAACCGAAACTGGCGCCTTGCTGTTCGGAGTGTTGGGTGGGAATGCGAGAGTACAGTCGCTACCAACGTTTATCTACAAACGTTGGTCGCTGCAGCCTGTAGTTTATAGTTGCGATGACTTCAAGCAACTCGGCTGTCATAGGGATAGTTACAGACGGCGTAAATTTCCGCAACCAGCTGTCTACAAAGCAGCTGGTTGCGATCTTTCAATTCTCATAACCGTTTACACTGAAGAAAATGGATGATGCAGTCCGAGCAGAAGCTTGATCCATTTGAGTATGGCATTATGCGTGGACCACTGAAAGGGTACGCCTTAAAATTAGTCTGCTGGAATACCCAGCAAAACTTTTCGATTTCGATCGTCATTACAGGTGGATCAGATATTAGCTTTGGTGAGGGCGTCAAGAACGAGAGCTTTCTCGAACAAAATATGACGGGGCAAGTTAGCTGAAGTAGGTAAATGTTAAACATGATGATGCTGCCCAAGCCTCGGGTAAAATCACTAAATTTAGCTTTCTCTGATGCTTATTGGGCAGTCAAAGTTTCTGCTGGGGCAGTTTTGTCGACAAATGTTCAATTTTTCACCCGCACACGTTGGTGATAAACATCTCGGGGGCCGCTGATGCATTTGTTTTGAGCATTTCTTTACACACTGGAATATTTCAGCGTTTTTACGGCAACAGAGCGACTTAAAACCTCCCAATAAAGCACGGTTTGTCAACTGCTTCCTTCATGAAATAGGAGACGCTCACAGTTCAAGCTCGCGTTTGATTCCGTTGCCCGCGGGACGCAATTTCTATCAGAAAATCTACTTTTTTTCCTTTCAGTTCCGCGACACATCGTAGCAGACAAACTTTCGTCATCTGCTCCAGCACCTTACCGGCCTAGCCGGAGCGAGGCACGACGGGATTGCATTTTGGCGCAATCTCGATTTTCTCAGTGCAGCGAGTGCATGCACGCGTGGGGTGTCAGCAATGAAACGAACTCGGAGAGTGCAACCACTCGTGGAGTGCCGGCTGAAACGAACCCGCTCCACGCTGCGAGTGGACACGCGTGGGCACGAGTGCCGTGAAACGAACTCGCTAATACTTCTTCAGTGCAAGCCGGTTGAGACTTCAATGACCAAAATCGGGCTCTCGGTGAGATGGAATGGGAAACTGAGAATGATTTCATGACCAGGGGCCAAACAAATAACAGGTGCATTGTATGGTGAGAGTATTAGCACCGAGAAGTTTGGGTGGCGACCTTTTACAGCGAGCCGGGGTGACGTCATGCTGAGGACAAAATTTACCCCCTCACTCGCCCTACAAAGGCCGAGACGGCGTTAGCTGTCGGCATATTACTTTCGGTTTTTTTTGTTTTTTTTTTGTGCGCATTTTACGTAGGAAATGTGAATTATTATATGTGGCCTTATTGAGGCATGGTCTGTAGTTGCAGGCGAAATTTCAACCAACATTCCGAGCATGGTTTCCCGGGGCAGACAGTGCATGAATCACAGCTGGTATATGAAAAGGAAGAAATGCCACCACACTTGCAGGAGCATTGCAATATATTTACATCTCGCACAATCAACGCTGCTGATGATTTGAATAAATTAAGGTTTTTTCAACTTTGTTTCTAAACAAAAACGTCTCAGCGAAAAAGCTGCACTCTGCTCGAGCAACATGTTAAATATATTCTGGGCCATGGGGAGAAAATTACAAGTGAGACCGCCCAAAGGCCTTTGACTTAAATGCCATTTGTATGCCCGCAAAGCGGGGTCTGATGTTCTCCTAAAGCGCGAGACAAATGGACGGCAGAATTGTCCGATCCGACAGTCCGAACGCCGCTCCGAATTGAGACACACGCACACGCTTCCGACCTTGCAAGCGACACAACGATCCGTTCGGCTCCGCCCAGGAGATCCAACTTCCAAGCACTCCAGCGGAGGTCCGCGTTCATAGATCTCTGGTCCCAGATTGATGGTTTAGCTCGCACGAGCGAAGCTAGGAGCTCGTTCTTGTTAGCGCGTGCATTCTTTGCCGGGGCCATCTTTCTCGAATGGATCAGCGGGATCCACGCGTCCGGCTTCCCGTCGCCCGTCCCGTTTTCTTATTCGTCCCGACAGACCAAGTACGTCATCATGACGTTCGCGCTAGCTGTGCTGTCATTGGCTGGACGCATCCGACAATCCGTCCGCCGTGCGAAACTATCTGGCGCGTTTGACGCATGTCGGATCGCCGATCTGACGCCTGAAGCGACCAAATTTTTCGGATCAGGCAGTAGTACTGTCGGATCGGACGTCGGATCGGATGGATTTTTCGCGCATGTGTCTCGCGCTTAACTCATGAATCTGCAAAGAACAGAATTTCAGTGTCTGAAACACTTACACCGCCGCTTCCACAACCCCTTGCACAACCGCCTTATATCGTGTGGAGGGGGAGGGGGGGTTCATCGACGGAGTTGCCTCCACGGGTGGTTCCCGTTTCAACCCATTCCCATTTCAACCTTCCCGTTTGTACCTTCCCGTTTCGACCCGGATCAAAACGACCTTCCCGTTTCATCTTTTCTCATTTCGCCCTTTCCCGAAACAACCTTCCCGTTTCGACCCGTGTCACCTCGCACTGTCCACGGGAAGTTTGTTATCAGTTCAGTCAGTTCAAGTGTACCATGTCTGTCTTCCTTGGTGACCTAATTTCACCCTCTCCCAAAACGACCTTGAAGATTTAATCACCAGCAGTCATTTTTTGCACGCTGTTCTGGTGTTAGTGTGTCGGCAGTGCTGTAAACGCATAGCAGTTACCGCTGTCACCGCCGCAGGATGTCTTCGTTTGTCATCTTACAAACCCAGAAAAAGAAGCAGTGTTTACACTTAGATGGATATAAGTACCACAAGAAACGTTCGAATGCGAACGGAACTGTTGCGTGGCGGTGTGCCAACCATGGTTCATCCTGCTGCCCTGCATCAATCCTGACGGAAGGAGATCATGTCAAGAACACCCTTCGTGAGTAGAAAGGTTATTTAAAGCTGAAGGTTAACGTGAATTTGCAGTGCGAAATTAACATTTCATTTTTTTTAGGAGACCACAATCACCCTCCCGATGAAACAGCCGTTGTCAAGGACCGGATCAGAATGGAACTAAAAGAAAAAGTGGCCTCTAATCCTCACGTTGCAGCTCCGACGCTCTACAACCAGGAACTTCTTCCCGCATCTCAAGCCGTAAGTGTCCATTTTGTGAAAGTGCGATCATAATGGGCTTTTTTTTTTTAGCTGGGCTATATTAGAAAAAAGTAAACGTGAGATGTAGTAATTTGAGTCCTGGGGCAGTGATAATGGCCTTGGTGGCCACTAGAAAAATGCGAAATTAGGTCATTAGCTAGCTAATTAACTAAAACGTTTTAATTATTTTTCACTCGAGGGCGCGTAATGTATTTGGATAATTAAAGCTCGTCCTCAATATGGTCTAGATGTGAAGTACCATTCTGAATTAAAATTCATAGTGGGCGCTATGGGGCAAGATATGTCAGCCTTGTTCAAGGGTAAACTTTCTTGCCCTGTAGTGCCCACTAATACTTTTTTAATCAAACTTTTACGGTACGGCTAAGCCAGATTGAGGTCGAGCTTCGATCTTTTATATACCCTATGCCCCTAGCCCTCAGATGCTAAATTTACCTACCCATTTTAGTTAAGTAACTACCTAATTCCGCCATTGCGCCTTAGTTCAAGCGGCCAGAATGGCCACCAACTTGGCCCAAGGGCTCAAACTACCCTATCTCACCTTCCGTTTCTTTGAAAATTTGGTGCAGCTAAAAGGAAAAGAAAAGGGGACTGTATGTTTTCATGTGTAATCAGGTTTGTTGGCTAAAGCGGGAACTGTATTTATTTTTAGAGCGCGGCCGATGTTGTAGCTGAAATCCCGACTTTCGCAAGCCTGAAGAACGCCATGTACAGAGAGCGACGCCGTCATCAGCCGGAACTTCCTGCAACTGCGGACGACATTCAGCTGAGCCCGTTGTACCAACAGACAGAAGACGGCCATCCCTTCCTTGTAATCAATGACACTAGTGTTGGTGGTTCTCGGATCTTAGCCTTTGCATCACGGGAGGGTTTGCTGCGCTTGTCATCCGCGAAGATGCTCTTTGTTGATGGAACATTTTTTGTTGTGCCTCCGATTTTTGATCAACTCCTGACCATTCATGTCATGTCGGATGGCAAACACTCACCCGCAGTGTACTTTCTGCTGTCTGGTAGATCTCGTGAGACGTATGTTCGAGCATTTCAAAACTTGAGGAATGTATTCGCTGGTGCGGGCATCGTGTTTCCGAACCCTGACATTTTTCTAACAGACTTCGAGCAGGCGCTCATCGCAGGCTTGTTGACTTTATTCCCAACCGCAATCCATCGTGGGTGCCATTTCCATTTCACAAAAAGAGTGTGGGTTGCAGTACAAAGAGCCGGCCTCCAAACTGCGTACGGGCAGGATGACACTATTAGGTCCCTTATTAGAAAGATGGTGGCGCTGTCGTTCGTTCCAGTTTCTGACGTCCAGCGTGCATGGCTGTTTTTGCGACAAGAAGGCGTATCCCTCGGTGTTTCAGGCGTCATCACTGTGCTTGACTATTTTGATGGCACCTGGATGAATGGTCATTTTTTGATTCAGCAATGGAATCACCACGGAAACCGAGGGCCACGGACAAACAACCACATGAAGTCCTGGCACCGTAAAATAAATGCGGTGTCAGGGAGGGCCCACCCGAACATTTACAGTTTTATAGATTTAATTAAACGGGATGAGGCTTTGACTAGGATATCCTTGCAGCAGCTTGCGAATGGTGGTGCTGTGCGGGCCAGGGGCCACAAGTGGGTCAGCAAGGACCGCAAGCTTTCTGAGCTCGAGTGTCGCCTTTCTAATGGCACGATTTCCATCTTTGAGTTTCTCAACAAAGCGAAGGCATTTTCCGGTCCGTGATGTTTTTCTGTGTGCGCGAGTGTTCAATGTTTAAAAGTGTAAAAGCAAATAAAGTCGCGATCATATGTCTGTCCCCCTGTCTGATTTCTCGCTCTCCAAAATATCACAATCAAAAATATAAGGTTTTAGGAGAATGTACGCAAGGCTTTGGGTAAACTGAAAATAGCGTCGCGACGGCGACGCTAATTTTCGCTTACCCAAAGTGATTGTGTACGTAAGACTTCATTATTGTGCATAGCGTGAAAATGTTACCGCGAACAAGCGATCGGCGGCGTTGCTGTTTATCTCATAGAATTAAAAAGCTGCCATAAACACTATTGCTCTCTTTGGAAGTGCTTATCTGAGCCACTACCCTAGGCCCTAAAATTTGGTACCTGCTAATACCCTTCCGAAGTAAAATTCTAAAAGAATCGACAAGGTCGTTTTTGCAGCAACGGCGTCGCCGAATGTACTTAGGCCATTTCGCGGTTGCACGTTAAGGCCCGTTCACACTCTTGCGACCGAGTTCGACCGAGAGCAACCAAACCGGTTTTTAAGCCTCTTGCGATCTCTTAGGACCAGCTCAGCTGCAGCGCATCCGGTCCTAAGAAGTCGCAAAAGGCTTAAAAACCGGTCTGGTCTCTCTCGGTCGAACTCGGTTGCAAGAGTGTGAACGGGCCTTTATGGGGATCATCTTGAAATAAAAAAAAAAAAAAAAACTTTAAGTGGTTGAAGTAAGAATAATATATTACATCGAAGCCTACCTGAAAGGTGCATATTTTTAAAACACACCGGCTTCCAGAAATATTTCAGAACATGTATTCTTAAGCCGAAAAGGTGCGCTGACCAGGATTTGAACGATTAGCCTTTCGCGAAGAGGTTGGCATGCGCAGGGTTTTATACAAATGGGCTGAAAATGGACGGGTTCAAACGCAAAGGGTCTTTCGGGTATCAGTTGAAACAGGACGGATTCAAGTGAGAGGGGCGTTTCGGGAATGGGACGAAACGGGAAGGGTTCAAACGAGAAGGGCGCTTCGGGAATGGGACGAAACGGGACGGGTTCAAACGGGAAGGTCGTTACGGGAATGGGTCGAAACGGGAAGGGTTCAAACGGGAAGGTCGATTCGGGAATGGGTCGAAATGGGACGGGTTCAAACGGGAATGGGTTGTTTCGGGCTACACCCGCCTCCACCGATAGCTTTCTATACTTATAACCCAATTATAAAGGTAAACGTGACAAAAACGGTTGGAAAAGCTATGAAAATTCTGTCGGCATAAGTCTCACCCAGTGCCTTGTACACTGGGTAAACGACGCCCCGCTTCTCAACGTGCTTACAGCTCACAACGGCCGATGTTGACAGTGCCTTTCCCATCCTAAGTCTGACTGTCCATGCTCTCTTTAATCTCGAAGTTTTCGGGTGGTAGAATATGATACCAGCTTCTTTTTGAAAATTGCATTGCAGCGTTGAACAATAGGTCAGCATGTTCACAAACCTCCGATCGTGAGGAAACGGGCGCAGGGAAGCCAGCCAGATGCCAGAACGCGAAGCGGAGTCCGTCACCAGACGTCACGGTACACCTCACCCAATCAAGACGTGGCGACCGCAGCGACACTTGTGTTTGCTCTGAAGACTAATAATACGCCGTGCAAGCAATACCATTGATCTCCACGACAATTTGCTGGATCGCGTGTCTCCGCTTGGTCGTTGTAGCTCAGGTGCGGCCACCGGATGGCCACCTTGGGACAAAGATTATCAGTCAACCTTTTGGAGCGTTGCGGAGGCTGGGCGGCAGTAAGCTGAAGACATGTTTTCTGCTCGTTCGTTGTCATTTACCGAAGAAGTTTGTTAAAACCCCGAACGGTGAGAATTGCGTTTGAGAACACGTGGAAATTTTTACGAAAGCTCAGCGCCGCAAGGAAGAGGGGCAACTCGTCTAACGCAAGTCTTACCGTTCTGGCGGCATGATCAAAGCTTCTTTGGCATGCCAAAGTGCTGCATCTTTGTGTTCGCACGCTTGAATACCGATCAAGAATTAACGCCGTGTGGATTTGTTTCATGAGTGCAAAGTGCATGAAGATGCATGTGCCTCTGGAGCAGCATTTTACTTTACTCTTACGACTGTATTTGTAACTTGCGGCACTTGCAGTCCAGAAACGGGCATGATCCAGTGGCGACAAAGGAGGGGTAGGAGGCTATGGCGACGGCGACAGATTGCACACAACCATATGGACGGGCCACGTTTGACAAACTTCAGAAATCGCCGCTTCATACTTTTGCCTTCGAAAACCTACCTTCTTCCACAGCATTGCTCTATTTGTGCTGTCATGTGATCCATTTGAGTAGATTTGGAACATAGCCATGGTTAATACATAATAGCAACCACCGATTTCGTTTCCTATTGATAGCAACTCGCTGGAACAGCTGGGTGATAGAGAAGACGCCTATGTGCGACATACCTTCAAAGCTCTGCCATGGCATCGATTCTTGATGAGTATCCAAGCGTGAAAAGGCACAGAGACGCAGCAGTTTGACAGGCCAAGGAAGCTTTGATCACGCCGCAAGACCGGCGAGACTCGATGTTCGACAAGTTGTGCCTTTTTCTTGCGGTGCCGCGCTGTTGCAAAAAAATTTCATGCGTTTTCAAAGGAAATTCTCATTTTTTACACATTGCGAGCGTTTGGCGCTCCTTTCACTAAACAGAGGGGAGCGCCACCGGAGACTGACACTCGAGCGTGCTCTTCGTGCTCCGAGCATTTCTTGGAGCACAAGTGACTTCTTTGCGCTCCGTGATGTCACGTCCACAAACAAGATGGCTGTGCTATTGTTGAGATTGTTGAAACAAAAGGCGTAGCCGGACAGCTGCTCCTTTTCAGTCCATTAGTGGTTAATCCAGCAGGTAAAAACAATTTGATTTGAAAGCCAAGACAGCAATTAGCATTCCGGAAAAGGTTTGTTCATGTGCCTTGCCTGAGAACAAAGTGATCTATCGAACGAGCGTGCTGATAGCTCGGCGACAGAAAAGTTGCCGAGAAGACAGTGGGACGGCTGCCCTTTTTAAACTGCTTAGTCCAGCTGCAGCGAATAAAGATACTTAGATTGGAAAGCCGAAGCATCAATTAGCATTGCGGGAAAGGTTTGTTCGTGCATCTCGCCTGAAAACGAATTCATCTATTGAACGGAAGGTTACAGACAGCACAGCGACAGAAAAGTTATTGAGATGAGAAGACAGTCGGAGCGCTGCCCTTTCTAGGATGCTTTGCCCAGAGAATCAGGATACTTCGAATGGAAAGCCAAAACATCATGTTCATGTCTCGCCTGAAACGAATTGACGTGCTATCTATTGAACGACAGTGTTCCGGTATCGGCATAGCACATCAACAGCTTCCACCGCATTCCGTCTCGCTGCAATACGAAACCACGAAATATCTGGCAAGTGTGAGGGTTTCGTGCGTCGACAAACGGGTTCAAGAATGTTGTCTTTAATTCAAATATAAACAGCTTGCACGGTCAATAAATAGATCAGCCAAGGTGCCTTTCCCCGCACGTGCTCGAAGCGAGTCTCCAAACCTCTCAGAAATACTTAAACGTTCGTAGAAACTTCATAACGTCGCCGTCTCTTTTACTTTGTACCCTGCCGCTCCACACTGGCTTTAATTAATTTACCACCGGAATAATTTTGGCTTCTCCCACCCGTATCCACGGGATGCCAGGTTCGTCATAACCGTGCGGTGGGAAGGAGCTTGTGCGGCTCGTCAATAGATTCGGTGTGTCGCGCTCTTGTACGCCATGCGCCGTTTAGTTGCTGTGCCTGGAGTATGAAACTCGGAGTGTCAGAGTAGGAGTAAAGGAGTGTGGACTTAAAGGGGAGCTGCAATCATACTTAAGCGTCTACCTCTTTTGCGGTTTCCACGTCTCTTTGGGTTCGGGCAAGCCAGCAGGCACGGAGAGAATAACTAAATATCAGTGAGTCATATTTTAACCGGACGACGCGGAAACCTCCTCCACCTACGAGGGCGACCCGCGTTGCCGAAAGCGCGGAATATGTGACGTCTTTGGTCCTGGGCTTACTACTGGTCAGAGCCGCTAAAAGCTTTTTTTTTAGTCGATACAAAATATAAGTGTCGCGAACCGTTTCAATTATGTATGAAAGTAGTTTTTGTTCAGTATTTTAGATCAGAAAAGAAACAAATGCACTTTATAAAGTACGGAAACAAGAAAAGACCCGTCGACAAACCCGCCACCAAGCGGTGAAAAAAACGGCGCATACGTACTAGAAAGGCGTAGTGGGATGAGGCTCCGACGAACAATGGGCTTAGAAAGGTCCCGGATGTACGCGGTGGCGCTGCGGTCGTATACCGGCTCGAGGATCCGACCGGTTCCGAGCGTTCCCAAGGCTTTCGGCGCGGGCTTGGCTGGCGATTTGACCCTTTGGCGGTATGGCAGCGCGAAGTGGCTCCCGTTCTGAACTGATCTTTACTCCATGTTTGCCGTCGTTTGTGGCCAATGAAGTGTTATGTCGAATTCTTTAATCGCGCGGCAAATGCAATGCGAGCTGCCCTGGCCGCCCGCTTCATACAGCCTAGTCAACACGTGCTTTAGTGGCACCCTCTCGAGCCGTCGACACTGAGTGCGGCAGCCGTGAGCGCTCGATGAGCTCACTACTTCACGGCCACTCAAGCCAGGACCTACGACGTCATGAAGGATGTTATTTTTTGCTTGTTTTTGTAAGTCTAATTTGCCTATAACTTTTAAAATAAAGCGAAATTTGAGAAAAGAAAAGTTTCTATAAATTACTACGTTCAGTGCGCTCAGGTTCGGTTCAAATTAAAAACCAGTCAAAAAGTTATTGCAGGGCCACTTTAACGCTCCCAATGACGACAAACGAGCAAAAAACATGTCTTCAGCACGCTGCCGCCCAGCCTCTGCAACGCTCCAGAAGGTTAATTTTCCGTGTCCCAAGATGGTCGTCCGGCAGCCGCAATCACGGAGCGGGGAAGCGCAATTTAGCAATTGTCGTAGAGATCAGTAAAAAAATATGGAATGCATACCCACCTAGCATCCATCAGGTAGGGATAAGCATTCTGTGCAGTCTAAAACTTCTTCTTTATAACACTCTTGTACGGTCAAAATTGGAATACGCAGCCTCTATTTGGGATCCTAACCCCACGTTTCTGCATAAAGCTCTCGAACTAGTTCAAAATAACGCCGTTCGTTTCATTCTGTCTAATTATAATCGAACAGCTAGCATATCATCAATGAAATCCAGTTTATTGTTACCCTCTTTGTCATTGCGCAGAAAGTTTTTTCGACTTTGCCTGTTTCATAAAGTGTATCATCATCAGTCGCTGCGAGACCATTTCTTTACATTGCCTAGCTATTACTCTTCCCGTCTGGACCATCGGAATAAATTTGGATTAACACGTTGCCAAACAAACATTTTTTTTTATTCATTTATCCCGCATACATCAAACGACTGGAACCACCTTCCAGCAGATATCGCAACTATACCTGATTATTCTCTTTTTCGCCAATCTTTGTCTACATTTCTGTTTGGTGAGCCAACATGAGTCATTTTATTTTGTTTATTTTTTTCCGTAAAATATATTGCTTGCCGCTTTTGCCAATGGCTGTGTGTTTTTGATATTTCAATTTCTTGTTGTTTGTTTTTTATTGTTTTGTCAGTTTGTTTTATTTTGCTTTGCCCCTCCCCTCTACAATGCTTCGGCGCTTGAGGGTATGTACAATAAATAAATAAATAAATAAATAAATAAATATGCTCATCAATATCAACGCATGTAGCCATTTGCAGGCAGTCGCATCCATTCGAAGATCAATCTGGCCGTCGTCAGGCACCAGCTTTCGCTCTGAGCACACAGCCACTGTTGGTGGGCTTCGAGGCTGCTCGCATCTTCACCCTCCACAGGCGGGGCAGCCCCGGTCTGTAAATGTAGAATATGAATATGGCAGGTATTATTTGATAACACTTTATGTTTTGGCCGTGTAAAGAAAATCTGCATTCCATTTTCAAACATATCTGTTATGGAATAACAAGGTCAGGTGGAACGGCTCGAGTTCGCTGACTGAAAGACAGAGGGCTTAGCCTGAACCAATATCCTAGCAGCCTTCGATATTGGTGTGGGGGGAGAGAAGGCTGAACCTCTAAAGATGTCTTCAAATGATTCTCTAATTGCTTAACTCCAAAGTTTCAGGCTGCTGCACTGCAATATTCTGAACTTTTTCCAACATATATTTGCGCTGTCGCTAACCATGTTCCATTTTCCAATTTTTTACACGCACCTTCTCGTCCAATCAGAACAGCACGAGAGTCCGCCGTGAACAGACTTGGCATCATCGTGTGTCATATATCCCCGATGATTGCCTTCCCCACTATGATGCATTAAAGCCAAGGCTCGAGCACAAGCTCATAGCATCGCTAGATAGTCGCACTGCACGAATCCTCGTGCAGCTTGAGTATCTACTAGTACTGGTAAAAGCGAGCGAGTTGAAAATGAATACTTAAAATCAAAAAATAAAGCGCGAGGGACAAGCACAGGACAACCACGTAAAGCCTGGTTCAAACTAGGGTGCCTTCATGTGCGCTCTGCTTAGGGTGGTGGCATCTCGCCATTTTGTCACACACGTTTATTTTTATTTTTTGTTCAGAAGCGCGTGAAAGAGCGTGTCCCCGCACGCGCTTGTGGCGCTGACTGTGCTATGGCGACATTTTGTTTTCGTCGATTTCTTTGTATTTTCCCCGTGAGCGCGTGCTGTCGGCATGTGGTACTACAAAGGGTGGCATCACCCTAAACAGAAGGACATTGAGGCACCCTAGTTCAAACAGTGGCGTTTGACCGCGTTGCGGCTGCGAGAAACCAGGACATCCCTGCTGCTTATATCGCGTGCCAAGATGATTCTTTGAATTGGAATCCACGCTTTATACGAAGCACAGATGTGCCGGTGACTCGTTTTCGGTTCTAAACGCAACGCAGACAAACACACTCAAACGCAAGTGTCGGAACCGACCTTTACGGTACAGGCTCACAGTAAAGCTGTGAGCCCGAACCGTCTCGCACGCCTAGCCTTCGCTTTAGTACATCTCAGGATGAGACGGAATGTATCATAATAGAACCGATGTGGTCTCACCATTCTCAGCAGAAGTGCGTGAGTAACCGATGCTATTTTCGTGGTCGCTTGCACGTAAACAACCAAGGAGCTTGTACACAACGCCGGCATTCATCTGGCTTGAAAACAACTTGAGCGTTGGCTTGGCTTGGATGTCAGCTGCCCATTGTGCTTACTTGAGCTTCACGAAATCCTCTAAATTGAGCAGGCTGCTTCTTGACTTCTGCTGTCGGCGCGTATGTCTGCAATTCGGCGGTTTCCGAGTTCGACGACTCGGAAATCATGGGTGTACCACCGCAACACCCTCTTAACACGATTTCGGTAGCCGTAGGGTGTAAAAAGGATGTACGAAGGGTGTAGGCCTTTCCGTACACCCTTGAATATTCAAAACTCATGTAAAAATGGTGTAGGAAGGGTGTGAGCTCGGAAAAACACCCTTTTAACACGAACATGGGTGTTGAAATTTTTAGTGTGCAGGATCCACAGGTTGGAGCAAGCGGGCAAACAAAGCGAGTCGAGAGGGATTGTTCATGGAAGCTCGGCGAAGCCTCTATGGGCGAAGCGAAAGTGGCGCGTTCGGCGTTTCGGCGGGCTTCTGATCAAGGTTGTCGGTCGGTTGCGTGTCATATCTCTAACATCAGCGGTTTTATGGGCTCACGTCCGGAAATCGTTTTCTCGTAGATAGATTATTTTTCGTAGTCATGGATTGTGGTATCCGAGCAGTTTTTGTTCGAAGCGTGTCCAACAAACACATTACAAAAATTCACCGAATTCCAGTGAAAAAAATGCCTGTTACCAAAAAATTGGCATGGACGTATTCCGGTCGTTTACGAAGGAAATACACTGCCGCGTCTGCAACGCACGAAAGCAACAGAACACTGAAGAGCGCATTTCGAAAACCTGACCTAAGTGGCCCGCCTATTTGTATAACTAGGCAAACGGCGAAAAAAACAACCCCAGAGATCCCATCAGCGTGACAGAGAGAGTCACGTGACAAATTTTCGTCCAAACGTTTTTGTCCTACGCGTCCTACATAAAGAGGTCACGCATTTCGCTCCACCCTTTTGATTTGCTTCAAGCGGGTGTCGCTTTCGCTGACAGCCACACGAAGAAAAAAAAACAGGTGGGGAGGATTTCCAAAAGGCGAGGTCGAAGGGGCATCAACAACGCAGCTAAGCACCCTCTGCGTTTTCGACGCATTAGAATAAAAAAAAAAAAAAAGAAAACAACTTGTAAAAAAAAAAACGAAAAAAAAAAGCACACCAAAACTTTGCTGTTCAGCCAGAGCTACAGGGGAGAGAGTGTATCCCGACCTGTTTAACACTAGGGAAATAACGGACGGGGAAATCCCAGCCCTTCTCTGGAATGAAATGGAACGGAAGGAAAGGAAAGGCCGCTTCTGCCGGTGACCTTGTCGCCTTTCCTAGTCTGTCAGCGTTCGGCTTCCATTGTGGGCCTCAGAAAGATAATCTCCTTTCTTGAGAGCGAAATGGAAGGGGTGCTTATGTTTTGCGGGCTTGTCGCCATCCGATAGGCCTCAATTATTTCTCTCCCGACTCGCTCGCAGTGGCCTCCCATGGCTTTTGTGCCGGTGAAATTAGGAGCGCAGCCGGGACATTTTCTTCAGTGAATGACGATCAGGTGCTGAGAAGCAGCTCTTTCGGCGTCCATTTGGTGTTCTCGGAGTCGGTCGTTGAGGCATCGCCCCGTTTGCCCGATGTACCTGGCCCCGCAGGACAAGGGGATCGCGTACAGGTCCACCGCCTCTTCTCCTTCCCCCGAGAATTCACTTTCCCGTACTCCCACGGAGCGGGCGGGCTTTGAGGTTGAAGCCGAAAATAAATGTTTTTGAAGTTGAAAGATTGTCCTGTCTGTATCGTTCCTTATGTGTCTCCACTTTCTAAATGTTTAAAAAGTACCAACACGCTAAAATAGTACAAGTTCCGGATTATCATTTTAATTCCCCAAGTGTGATACGGGAGCGGCACCACGGAGCCGCGGTCGTTTCCGCTCTTTGTTATCACTAGGATTTGACAGTGTTCAATCGCAATGCAAGACACGCACAGAGCCACGCTCGCTTTTGCAATGTGCCACCTAATAATAATATCTATTGAGGAGACGTGCGCACATCAGTCTCGCGCAGCGCTAGCTCGATGGGAGCACTTTCTGTAAAGGCGCATTAACACCGGGGATGTAAGCAGTCGCGCGGTGCGACTAAATCGCATCGCAAAAAAAAATAATAATAATAAGATGGTCACTCTGTCGTGCGCGATGAGCGAGTCCAACGTCTTCGTTGGCAAGTCGCTTCTCAAAAACTCGCCCCGAACGCCGTTGATTGGCTCAGCCTCTCTGCGACTAGATCGCATCGCAAAAAGTCGGGTCAGCAAAATAAGATAAAGTGGCCAGCCAAATAAAACTTGATTTCTATTTACTTAAGATGAAGACCACCCGCGTACATCAAATACCTCATCAGCCGAACTCCAAGGCAGTATGCCTAGTTCTGGCACTTGTTTGGCAACTTTGTCCCGTAGCCGCCAGATGACAGCCGAACTATCGGTAAGCGAAGCCTAACTTTGGCACTTGTTTGGCGACTTGGGCCTGTAGCTGCCAGATGACAGCCGAACTACCTGGAAGCGAAGCCTAACTTTGGCACTTGTTTGGCAACTTTGGCCTGTAGCTGCCAGATGACACTCGAACTATCGGGAAGCGAAGCCTAACTTTGGCACTTGTTTCGCGACTTTGGCCCGTAGCTGCCAGGTGACAGCCAAACTATCTTGAAGCGAAGCCTAACTTTGGCACTTGTTTGGCGACTTGGGCCCAAAGATGCCAGATGTCAACCCAACTACAAGGTAGTAAGCCTAACTCTGGCACATCTGTGGCGATTTTGGCCCGAAGGTGCCAGGTGACAGCCGAACTATCAAAAAGTGAAGCCTAGCTTTGGCATTAGTTTGGCGATTTTGGCCCAAAAATGCCAAATATCTACCGAACTACCGGGCAGTGAGCCTAACTCTGGCATTTGTTAGGCGACTTAGGCCCAAAGTTGCCAGATGGCAGCCGAACTACCAGGCAGTGAAGCCTAAGTTTGGCATTTGTTTGGCGAATTAGGGCCAAATTACACAGACTGTTGCCAAGCGAGGTGAGGTTTGGCTCTACTTTGGCTTCTTCGGGCTTTTCAATGCCCTAAACTCCCAGACAAAAGCCAAGTTTTGGCCCAGAACTCGGTGCTACCTGGGCTGTTTTGCTGAAGTCCGTAATTGCTCTCGGGTCGTCTGCAGTGTGCGAGACAGCACCGTCGATGGGCTTTACTGCACAACAGTGACCTGTTAGTGTGTTTTACACGGCATGGAAAAAGAACGACATCCACAACACTTCAATCTCATTGCATGTGGCCAAAGTATAACTACTATGTTTTCCTAAAAAGAAAGAGAGCACATGGCAACTCACCTTCCCTGCAGCTTAATGTGTGCTCAGGACCAAGGCTGTCTGGAATTGCTTAGTCAGAGATCATAGGCTCTGCAACAGTCGATCATCAAAAGAGGCTGGCTTGGAAACAAATGATGTGTTCTAGCTGTTGGACACCAGGAACGCCTGTGTCGTGACCCCTACCTGTTTTACTAAAGTCCGTACTTGCTCTCGGGTCATCTGCAGTGTGCGAGTCAGCACCGTCGATGGGCTTTACTGCACAACAGTGACCTGTTAGTGCGTTTTACACGGCATGGAAAAAGAACGACATCCAGAATACTTCAATCTCATTACATCTGGAAAAAGTACTTCTACGATTTTTCCCTAAAGAGAAAGAGGGCACATGTCAACCCAGCTTCACTGCAGCTTACTGTGTGCTCAGTGCCATAGCGGTCTGAAGTAGTAGATCAGTTTAAGTCCATTGGCACTGAAGAAGTGTTAATTAAAACAGATTAAACCATCAATCACAAAAATTGTGTTGTACATGGCATGAAAATAAGACCTGTTTTACATGAAAAGAAGAAAACGGTCTCCAGAAGACGTCAACCACATTACTATGTGCCCAAAGACTGCCTATGTTTCCCTGAAAAGAAACAGTGCACGCTAACACACCTTCAGAGCAGCCCACTCATGTTCAACGCAATGACACTCTGGTATACGCATGTTGGCTGCAATGAGTTTTGCAAGATTTAAAGAGAAAAAGTTAGATAAATGTTTTTAATGGTTGTGAATTGCAGAAAAATCTCTTAGGCTGCTTTTTGGTTTTGACCCAAAAGACAAGAAAAATAGAATCACAGCTTTGAGATTGCGAAGCTCCTGTGACAGCTCTGCATTTTTAAGTTGGCCAGTTCAAGCGTGTCCCTATTGAAAATCGCTCTGAGGGGACTTCAGGAATTCTTTAAAGGGTGTGAAGGGGACTTCAGGAATTCTTGTGATGTTTGAAAGGTGCACCGATATTTCCTGGTGGGTTCGTTGGCCCTGTCAGAGGCTCTCCTGAAATGTCTGAAGTCCCCATTACAATGCCTTGAAATGTCTGAAAGCCTGTCAAGAAGTTTTCTAATGGGGTCGGGAAAACCTTCATCCTCTTGAGATGTCTGTGGGGCCACGGCCTAGGTGGAGGAAATACGTGTCGCAGAATTAGAACTTAGCTACGTATTGTTCACAAAGGGAAAACAAATAATTATTTGGAGAATCTCGACCGTATGTGTGTACGGTCAGTTTTTAATTACTGCTCTTCTATCAAACACAACTGGGCTCCTCGACCGGTCTGTGACTGGCCCGGTGTTCGGTCGCCAAGGGGGCTACGGGTTCGATCGCCCCATGTGAAGAATTGACAAGGCGCGGGCCGAGTGTTGTTGGCCGAGCGGCGTTTTGAGGCAAACAAGCTTTACTTGTTGCACTAATAATAATAAAAAAGGGCAAGCCGAGAGCAGCGCGTTGCCCAAATTCAGGGACGCTGGGGAAATCCCGAGGGCGAAGCGGCAGCGACTCGTGCCGGGAACCGGTTTCCCCGCGGGGGACGGTCTCCAAAAGGGAAAAAAAATAAACAAAACCATTTTGCTTTTCACCGGAGTCGGAAGTCCTCTCTTTTTCGTCGTCGCCAAAAACACGAACAGGCAACTCAAATCCCCCCCCCCTCTCTTACAATGCCTACACACACACACTGCGCTTCTCTCCGCCCGGCAATGGGGAGAGGGTGCAATACCGCCAGTTCCGGACAGCACGCTTCTCCAATGGTCGGAGGGAGAGAGTGGTGTGAGGAAGCCGAAGAAGTCAGGAGGCCGCTATAGCCATTTTCTTTCCGCTCGTGGGCGGTTTGTTTCTCACCGCCATGGAGATCTGGAACGGACCGGTTTCCTACATCCAGAAAGGTAAACACTGCTTTGAGGGCTCGCCCCTTAGTCTGTTTTAATCCGTGCCGTTTCTTCCTTGGTTCCGCAGGTGAACCCCAAATCGCGTTGGCCGCCTTCAGCACCGCTCGAGCGCCATCGTGTTCAGCGCATTCAAGAAGATGGTGGCCGGTGTAGGCCTACTCGCAGCAAGCCTGGCAGTCGGGATCAGCGTCCCACCGCATGAAGTGCCTGCGCACCGGGATCATAGCACCGTGGGTCCTGAGACGGTGGATGACGGCCGCTGTCGCGCCTTGTTCCTTGCGCCTCCTCGTCCGACCGGCCTCAGAAGCATCCAGCGAGCGAAAAATACGCCGAAGACGCCGCCCCGACGACATCGTGGACGATACAGTGGCTGTGCTCGGAATTTCTCAACGGTTACGGGATCTGCTTGCGAGTTCGTGGTTTTCGCTAAACGTGCTTACTGAGACTGTGGATGTGTACGTGAGGAGCACCTGCTCCGTCTTATTAGCTGAACTACCGTACATCAGGAATTTCCCCAACAGTATTATGAGTACTTTCAAAGATATTTTTCGTTGTGATAAAAACGTTTGTTGTTCCGATTTGATATGATCTCTTTCGTCGACAGCTGCTTGCGCCCGGGTTTGAACAAGCGTTGGTTTTTATCGTCTCTTTGAGTGTTAATACGCATGTAAAACTCAATGTCCGCAATAAATTTTCAAAAACGTTTTGAACTGATTTTTTTCTATGGTTCACAGTCATATGGGCGTCCAAAGGGTTGATCGGCTAACAGGTTTGGGTTGAAGGGCTGTGGGGCTGGAGGGTTTTTTCTGAGGGGTATACCTGAAGGGTATTTTTGAAGAGTTTTGAAGGCCTGTGAGGTCCCATAATCCTTCAAGGCGGATGGGCCCTTTAGAATTACTTTCAATAGCGGTTACGAACTTCATCAATTGTTTACCATTTCGTCGTTTACCCTGAGACTGGGTTTTTTTTTTTGAAGAGCAGAAGTAACAAAAAAAACAGACAGGTCTCAAACTCAGCTACACGTTTATTTCAACAACTTCCTATTATATAGTTTGTTCTCGTCGTCATCAACCAATCAAATACGACTTGTCCTTTGCACCGTGACTTTACAGGTTCCACTCTATCACAAACGAAGCGGACACTCCCAACGTTTCCAAGTGAAGAGGTTCTAGCAGAAGATATGCCTCACAAAGACTGCAAGCAACTCTTTTGTGTCCTCACAATAAACAGGACAACAGCCCACAACAACATCCTACTCAAAACTGGTCACCTCCATAATTATAGAAAACCGACAATATACACCAGTACACACCACAGACAATACACACCAAAGAAGCCTTTCAGGTTGACTAAAAAAAAAAACACTTAAAACTGTAAAAATTCCTTGCAGCGGTTCCCTATTTGCATGGAAGGTTGACTAATGCACTTGCCCAACGATCTAATCCTAATTGTTTCTCTTACCACCCTTTTAACATCGTTGCTTTCCTTAACAACTACATCCGTTCCAGACCAATCCGTTGTGCAGTTTCTACACTCCTCCAGATGCTTAGCCAACTCCGAATTTGCTGCATTATTTTAAACATTCCTTTTGTGTTCTCTTAAACGATCGTTCAAACACCGAGAGGTTTGGCTTACATACTTAAAACCACACGCCAAAGGAACCTCATACACCACGCCTACGCTACACGACACCGACTTTTCCCTACGCGCCTTCTGACAGCCCCTCTGAACCGTTTCAAAAGGTGTCAATCTATCTAACGTAAAATCCGTGCTAAATACGACATCCACGCCATATGTTTTTGCACATGCTCTAAGATTGTGGGACACCTCGTGAAAATACGGAACCACAGCGTACCTATTCCTGATTTCTTGCGTCTTCCCCTTTTTCTCTCTGCACTGTAGGGCAATCTGCCTTTTGATGTACTCTTCTCCATACCCTGCCATTACCAGTCTTTCCCACTGGTTTTTTTAGTGCCTCCGGTCCGAAATGCATGCATGATCTCACCAAAGCATTACTAATCAAAGATCTGGCTTTTACATTTTTCGAGTGACAGCTACTCTTTGACAGAACCGGTCTTGGGTTTTCCTTCCCATACTCCCAACAAAGACCTCGTTCCAAACGTAAACGCAGGTCGAGAAATTGCAGGACCTCGCCCCTTGGCCTCTCTAACGTGAATCTCAACTCTGGCGCCGCTGACCTTACTACTTGTTCTAAAACTTGGTCCAATCCTTCCTGAACAGAGCACACTAAAATATCATCCACAAATCTTTTCACAAAACACTTTGGAGACAACTCTTCTACCTTGTCATACACTTGCTGGTGTGTACTGGCGTGTACCTTCTATTCTACCTTGTCATACACTTGCTGTGGTGTGTACTGGTGTGTATTGTCTGTTTTCTATAATTTTGGTGGTGACCAGTTTTGAGTAGGATGTTGTTGTGGGCTGTTGTCCTGTTTATTGTGAGGACACAAAAGAGTTGCTTGAAGTCTTTGTGAGGCATATCTTCTGCTAGAACCTTTTCACTTGGAAACGTTGGGAGTGTCCGCTTCTTTTGTGATAGAGTGGAACCTGTAAAGTCACGGTGCAAAGGACAAGTCGTATGTGATTGGTTGATGACGGCGAGAACGAACTATATAAGAGGAAGTTGTTGAAATAAACGTGTAGCTGAGTTTGAGACCTGTCTGTTTTTTCTGTTACTTCTGCTCTTCGAAAAAAAAACCAGTCTCAGGGTAAACGACGAAATGGTTGACTTCCACCAGCTAGCCTGTACTTTGACTCTTTTCTCATCAATTGTTTCCTCGTGACGTTGATCACCCTTACTAAAAATAACAAAAGAAAAAAACTATTGGCGCCTATATGAAAGTGAACGGGTTCATACCGGTAACAGTTTAGCCATATCGGTCACCAGTTTGTCAAAGGGGTCGCTCGTATCGTTGAAAGGGGTCCCCCGTATGAGCCATAACAGTCACCTATTGGGAAATAGGTCACTCCTTTGGCAAACGGGTCACTCGTCTGGGCAAATGGGCCACTCCTTTGGGCAAAGTTTTTGCAGGTTTACTTAAACCGGTGACCATGTTGCACAAGCGGGTGACTGGTGCCCGTCAAACTGTGCCGGTTTAATCAAACAGCTCTCCGGAGCCCGTTTGATACTGAACGTACAGATCGGCGGCATGGGTAGGCCTGTTTCAGCCATTGCAGCCTATGTTTCCGGAAGGCCGGGAGCGCCGGTTCATCGATGTCAAATCGTCCGCGTAATGCAAGTAATTATATTTATATTTTTAATTGCGCTGATGTTCACCTTAACTGCAACTGCAATAAGCATCTTTTCTTCTTTTTTTTCTTACGTAAACGCGCGACGTTGGCGAGCCGATATTTTTGACAGAACTTTAAAACTTCGGCGTTTTTGTTGGCTCCATTTACTTATTTAGCTTGAATCTCTCTCGCGGAAGACGCGACGGCGTGAAAGAATATACTTCTAGACTCCGTTTTACCTCAATTCAAGACGTAGCGAAGGTAGCGCCCGAACACGTGGCTGCAAGAACATCGAGCATTGCGAGAGCACGCCCGCCATTGCAGCACTCAAGCTACGAGCTCGCGCTGAGTGCTTTCTTCGCTCGGGCGCAACCCGAACCGCCGGCGCCATTGCCTGCGCTTCGCCTTGACCTCCCTGACCGCGTCCCCTTCCTCCTCTCTGGTTACCTGTCACGTGACCCAAAGTGGCGGAGGGCGCCAGCGCGCGCGAGCTACACGCTGATAAGTATCGCCTGCGAGATCCGGTAGCGCGCCCGATGGCAGCCGCTTTTTTCTTTGTCTGCTTGTTATCCGTTCAGTTCGAACTTCGTTCGTCCTACCTGCATCGATCTGTCGCCTTACACTGCGGTCTTATTTGGATGTCTCAACAACGTAATGGATGTGCACCAAAGCTATCAGTGTTTGAAAAGTCCTACGCGTATATCGGCAATAAGCGATGCTTCAAAAAAGTCTATTATATTTTTTCTACGGGTTTCCTGCATGTTATTAATAGGTTTATGCGTTTCGGGACGTCTTAAATAAGTTTAATGTAACCGACCTTCCAGACAATACCCATTTAGGGCTAGCGAATAATTTGCCTATCCGAACGGCGCGTCCAAATCTGTGGTCACGTGCCAGGTTGAACGGTCACCCGTATCACATGGTTACGTATCAAACGGGTACCGTATCAAATGGGTACCCGTATCCCATAGTAACGTTTGATCCGAACGGATCGACAAGTTTGCCACCCGTTTGATTCAAACGGGTCGACCAGTTTGCCACCCGTTTGAATTTCAAATATATTTTTTTTTCAGTAGGGACGGCAGTATCCAGGGATATTTCCAGATGGAACGAACCCTGTAAAAATGGATTGATCATACAAAGCATGGCAAGAAAACAATGTCATTGAAAACACTCCAAACAGAGTACACATTTTTAACATATGACTAATAGAATGTAATTTTTACAAGAAATATCACATGCCAAGTTCACCGGAGTCGATTGTGCTTCCAGTGCCAGGGTAGTCGGTGGCAGATGAATAAGTTGACGTCGGCGCTGCGAAAGTGTGACGCAAAGAGATGAAACTAAATTAGTCACCAGCATAACTCTGCAGACCAACATGGTGTTCTTTACTGGACACTACAGATTTCTGTGCTATAAACCCACACCTGCACTATTGAATTCAGTTGTTTCACTTGGGCCATCAACTGCTATGTCTGAAACTATGCTGCCGAGGTTTCCTGCACAATGCAAGTGACGGGGTGCGTCACAAATCACTCTATGAATTGGGAGCCCTTTATTGCCAGTGTAATAATCATTCTAGTGATGCGTACACCACACTGGAGATTTTGCATGCTGGCATGACACAATTAAATTTGAACGACGAAAAGAATGTTTCTCTGATTTAATATATATTTGCTCGATATCCCTGTCAAGCACTTCCAGCAAAGTACATAATCCCACGACTTCAGGAACTGTACGAGCAAACCAACAAACACAGGTAATTTTTTCCCACAAACTATCTTTGCGGAACAATAATTAAGAAATTATAAACTTACTTGAACGAATTACCGAACATTGATCCTTTAGCGGCTCCCTGACCCTTTTTTTGCATGATTGTGATGACAAGTCCAGCACAAAGAATCGTAGGGACTGCGCTCTGTTTGAGGAGTTTTCTGGCATCGGCTGTGTGCGTTTCGAATTGAGACTCTTCGAAGTTATTCTAGGAGTCAGTGTAATAAAAAGACACAGCATGTTGAGGCAATCTGAACGGAAAAACTGCGATCTAAATGCTATTAAGAACCATTTCATGAAACTAAGAAAGTAGCGAGATTATAAACTGCATGAAAGCAATTTTTCCCAGAGTCACAAAGACCCGCTTTCGATAGCTTCGTCACTCCAAGAGGAAGCCGCATGCACCAACATTCGATGGATTAGCTAAGCTTGCTACACATCTACAATTGAGCGACGGGATATGCGACATCCAGAGATCTGACCCAACACCGGCTTAAAGGGCAACTCCGGTCCATACTTTCGATTTTGGGATTATGACTGTTTTTAGTGCAGTCAGCGTCCCTGAATTGCAAGGTGTCATTTTTTTCTCGTCACTGTGCGTAGTTTTAAAGATATCGACGCCTCAAAGTTTTGTTTGGGGCACGGCCAACAAAATCGAAACTAGCCACTCGAGGCCCCGGCAACACTGGAAATCAGCCGCTATGGGAACGTGACGTCACGATCGTTCTGGTTCAACGAGTACGCAGGCCGAGCGGCACCTACCTCTGTTGCGCTAGTCGTCTAAAGATATGAGGTAAGCTGATTTCGTTTTAATTTTGTATACGTGGTAGTTATCCAGCATATGTACACAAAAGCTACCGACTGGAAAATCCGTGAACTCGTACGGTGCTGTACTCGGTGGCCGCCACCGTGCGTGCGCTCTGCCGTACTCGTCGCTTGTATACCCAAAAGCTAGCGACTGGAAAACAAGTGAACTCGTCCGGTGCCGTACTCGGCTGTCGCCGTGTGTGCGGTCTTCTGTACTCGTCGATAGACCTACATTGTCATTGGGGTTCCGTGGATGGAGCGGCGTTGCTCTACGCCGCGCTGCCAGTGACGTACAGTACTGGGGGCCCTCTCGCTTTCGCGCTGCGGGTCAGTCGCAGACACGAAGCTTTGAGTTGTTTTTTCCTCGGGCGCGTAAATGCCGAAGTCCAAAGTGCAATCAAAAGTATTTGGTCCACTCGTCGAACAGTGTTCACCCACACCTTCTCCAATTTCCGGTGCGTTGGAAACTTGTGAAAAAGCACCTCCGTGTTGCGCGGCGGGTTGTTTGAGCAGCCCACAGCGCTACAAGTTGCACTCGGTATCTTTCGAGGAACAGCTGGGCAGTCTTGGGCGCACCGAGTTGCTCGCTAAGAGTCTTGGAGTCCTCACAAGCAAATAAACAAAAGGCTATACGGGCTACAGATAAAAGCAACCGCTAAACACGCCAATTACAAGCCGAAGTAGCGGTGGTAGTGGCTCAAAGAAGCGCACTCCGCGCAACGCCTGGACCGGAGGAAAAAAAGAGAACGATACTGATGTCACGGCCCAATGTTGCTTTAGCAATCGGCAACCCGCTGGCCGCCCGCTAAGAGGCAGCGGCTCGCGGCTGGTCGCATTTTTGTTATTGGCATTAGTTGAGAATGCGGCGTCCCACGGACGTAATATTTTGGGGTCGTATTTCGTGTCACTACAGCGACACTAGTAATTTATCTAATTTTATTTGTGGCCGGAGTTGCCATTTCAGCTTAGCCCGTTACTTACCAAATCGCAAGAGCGTCGCTCGTGCGAAACCGAACAGAGTTGACGCCTTTTCGACTGCAAGGCAACGAGGGATACCCGGAACGAATCAGCTGTAATCGACAGTCACCTCACAAAGCTTGCATGTTGCAGTGGGCTCGAAATCCTTCCGTTTTACTATAAGAAAAAGTGTTACGTAGACTCTAACCAATTTCATCAATGTGCCCGACGTTTCGAAGCCAGCTCGACTTCTTGTTCACAGGAGCAACCTGTCGTCGTTTTCTCCTCCTCTCTCTTAGCTTTGTTTTCCTCTTCTTCTTCTGTGTGAGGCGCACTTTAGCCCGTGTATAGAGCTGCTTGGAAGCGTTCTGGTGGGTCGGTTCAGATTGTTGCTTGTATTTTGTATGTGCCAAGATTCTATTAAGAGCCGCTTTCTCAAGTTTCTTTCTGTGTCGAGGATGGAACTGCTGTCAAAGCCAATGATGTGGTCGGTCTTCTGAGCATGTTCCGCCAGCGCGCTGCCTGGGATGTCTTTCTTCTTTACGTCATACTTATGTCTACGCAGACGTTCGGGAAAGTTCTTCGTTTCCCCCACATAAGAGGCGTCGCATTCGGCACAAGGAATTTGGTAAATCAGGCCTTGAGCTTTTTCTTTTAGTGGACGATCCTTTGGAAGAGGAAGAAAATGGCCTAAAGTTGAGACAGGTTTATGCGTAACTGCAATGCCGTACGGTCTCAAAACGCGGGCTAGGACCTCGCTTGTGCCATGGAGGTACGGGACCCACATGCGGCTGGAGGTGTTTTAGTTCTTGAATGTAGGAGGGTGACGAAGTTGTTTGTATATTTTGTTGACAAATCTCGTGGGGTAGTTGTTTTTCCGAAGGTCCCCTATTGAAAATATTTCTAAAGGGCCCGTCAGCCTTGAAGGATTATGGGACCTCACAGGCCTTCAAAACCCTTCAAAGATACCCTACAGAAAAACCCCTCAGGGATACCCCATAGAAAAACCCTTTAGCCCCACAGCCCTTCAACCCGTCAGACCCTTTCGCCAATCAACCCTTTAGACGCCCAAATGACTGTCAACCATAGACAAAAATGCAGTTCAAAGCTTTGTTAAAAGTTTATTGCAGACATTTAGTTTTACATGCATATTATAACTCAAAAATGTGATAAAAAGCAACGTTTGTTCAAACCTGGCGCAAGGAGCTGTAGGCGAAAGAGATCACATCAAACAGGGAGAACTGACTTCTTTATCACAAAGAAAAATATCTTTCAAAGTACTCACAATGCCGCTTCGTATATTCCTGATGTACGGTAGTTCAGCTAATAAAACCGAGCAAGTGCACCTCACGGACGCATACGCAGTCTCAGTTGGCACGTTTAGCGAAAACCACGAACTCGCAAGCCGCACCCGCTGCCGTTGAGAAATCCCGAGCACTGTCACGGTTTTGTTCATGATGACGTCGCGCCGGCGTCTTCGGCGTATTTTTCGCTCGCTGGATGCTTGTGAAGTCGGACGGACGAAGAGGCGCAAGGGACAAGTCCGGACAGCGGCCGCCATCCACCGTCTCAGGACCCACAGTGCTATAATCCCGGTGCGCAGGCACAACATGCGGTGAGACGTTGACCCCGACTGCCAGGCCTTGCAGCGAGTAAGCCGACACCTGCCGCCATCTCCTTGAATGCGCTGAACACGATGGCGCTCAAGCGGTGCTGAAGGCGGCCAGCGCCGAACTACGGTTCACCAGCGGAACCAAGGAAAAAACGGCACGGATCAAAACAGACCAAGGGGTGAGCCCCCAAAGCCATGCATACTCACCTTCCTGGAGGAAATTGGTCCGCTCCAAACATCCGCGGCGAACCGCCCACGAGCAGAGAGAAAATGGCTATACTGGCGGCTGGCCTCCCCGCATGCACACACCACCCTTTCCCGCCGGCCGCTGGCCTGGCAGCCCTGCACCCTTTTCCCATCGCCGGGCGGAGAGAGGCGCAGTGTGGGTTTGATTTTGGGGACCGTCCCCCGTGGGGGAACCGGTTCCCGGCACGAGTCGCTCTCGCGTGCGTCCCTGTTCTTGGAAAGTTCGCACTGCTCTCGGCTTTTTTTTTTCTTTTTTTATTTATGGTTGCACGGATTTCGCGTCTAGCGAACAGGATTGCGTTCTCCTCAAAACGCCGCTCGGCGAACACCACTCGGCCCGCGGCTCGTCAATTCTCCACATGGGGCGGTCGCCCTCAGTGGCCTCCTTGGCGACCGAACACCCGGGCAGTGACAGACGGGTCCAGGAGCCCACTCGTATTTGATAGAAGAGCAATAATAAAAATCTGACCGTACACACATACCATCGGCATTGTCGAAATACTTTTTTCCCCGTAGCGTACAATAAGCAGCTATGTTTCTTAATTCTGCGAAATGTGTTTTCTCCACCTAGGCCGTTGCCCAAAGAGATCTCAAAAAGTCTGAAGGCTTTCCGGACCCCATTGGAAATGTTCTTGACAGGTTTTCAGGCATTTCAAGGCATTGTAAAGGGCACTTCAGACATTTCAGGAGAGCCTCTGACGGGGAAAGCGAACCCACCAGGAAATATCGGTGCCCCTTCAAACATCTCAGAAATTCCTGAAGTCCCCTTCACACCCTTTAAACAAATCCTGAAGTCCCATCAGAGCGATTTTCAATAGGGTCTCGCTTTATAATATCGACTTCCTTCTTAAGTGACTGCTTTGTTGAGCAGACCGTGAGGGCGCGTCGAAAGAGCGCCGACACTACAGAGGATTTGTGAGTTGTAGGGTTGTCTGACTAGAAGCTTAGGTAGCGACCGGTGTGCGTTGCTTTCCTGTATACTTGGAAGGATAAATGGTTCCCTGTTTTTTGCACTGACACATCCAGAAATGGAAGGCACCTGTTAGACTCATGCTCAACCGGGAATTTGGATGGATGGAATTGAGATGTTTGTGAAGGCGATCACTTCGCTGGTCTTGGCAACACAGAAGCAATCATTCACGTAACGTAGAAACAGAGTCGGTGTGGGAGAAAATGTGCGTAAGGATTTTGCTCGATGGCTTCCATTGTGAGGTTGGTTAGAGTGACGGACACAGCAGCACCCATGGCTGTGCCATTACTTTGCTTGCAGTAGCGACCAGCGAAAGAAAAGTAGGTATTTGTCAGGCACCAGTTCTAGAAGCCGACATATCTCATTCACCGAGAGGTGTGTTCTTTCAGGTGGAGTAGTGTCGGCCTTGAGTGTCGTTCTGACAACAGACACCGCGAGTCGAATGGGAATACTCGTGAAGAGAGATACCACATCAAATAAAACAAGGCACTCGTCGCCGTTCAATTGCAGGTCCGAAGCGAGTTCGATGAAGTGGGCTGTGTTCTCGACATGTGTGTTGGTCTTCCCCATGAGTGGAAGAAACAGACGATGGAGATAGTTTGACAGCGCTCGTAATGGCGACGTTGTAAAGTTAACTATGGGACGAAGCGGAATTCCACACTAGTGCATCTTTGGTAAGCCATACAACGCAAATGTCGATCCGTTTCGGCAGATAATACTCATGTAGAGAGCCCGAAACTCCGGATATTTGTTGAAGACGGCGTGAAGTGCTTTGTTTAAGATTCCTTGAATTTTTAATGTCGGGTCTTTCGGTAGCATCATGTACGCTTTGGCGTTCAGAAGTGCGAGCACCTTCTCCTCATAGTCTGTGCGGTCCATCACCACTGTGACATTCCCTTTGTCAGCAGGAAGAATTACGATGCTGTTGTCTTCCTTTAGCCATAGTTTTACTAAGGCCAGCAAAGCCTCCTTCCTCCGTCTTGTAGTTCCATTCGTTCTAAAAGGGATCTGAAAGAGTCATTTTCCATCCTCACACCTGCTGCTGCACCCAAAAGCGCAACAAGCAGCCATTGTGGCACAAGGTGCACAACCTCCTTGCTTTTGACGTCGGTAACCGCGTGGAACAGACGGCGCGTGAACGCGCGTTCGACGAGAGCGTGCGTGTGTGCAGTTGTTTGCTGGACTCGAGATGGTGGCGATTAGAGTCGCTTGAAGTGCTGATCGAGGTGAGTCTAGCGGTGCTTGTGCCACGTGATCGCTTCCGTCCAATATGCTCACAAAGCCAAAACATGATCGGCTAGAGGGAGTATGTTGTTGGCAAAACGCAAAAAAGAAAATTAATGCGTTACTCTGGGAACCCATACAATGATTCTATAGGCGCACCGCGTGCAAATATCTAGACCGACTACATCTGAGCGAAGCTGCGCCGCGAGGCTTGTACGTCACAGTGACGTAGGGACGCCCGCACAGGTTGCTACGGATATTGCTGCGCGCCACCGCGCGGCGCCCTTTTCATCGCTCATGTGTCCTCTGCTTAAGACGCTGCTTCTAGAAAGCCCGCCCTGAGTTCATGGTTGCAAGTGGTAGGAGCAGGTTTCCTCTCATACGATGATGAAGATTAAGATAAAAATAATAAGTGAATGGCAGGCATATAATGATCGGCGTTTTCATAATCGTTTCATCGCAGTCTTTATCATCATGTGGGAGCGAACGCGCTTTGACGATTCGCGCCGTGCTGTGGACTTGTGATAAGAAGCTGAACATCTGCATCGACAACAAGCAATAATTTCAAGCACTTGCGTGCTGTACGTGCTTGAAGTTGCATGGCGTTGGCTTTTGCTATTTGCCCTTCAAGTGGGACATACTCCGTTTGATACCTTGTATGTGGGCATGTTTAAACTTCAAAGGTGTCCGTCCCTCGCCACCCTCCCCCCCCCCCCCTCCAGCAACTTAGACTACTTGAATAACTCCGCAAAGGGGCCAACCTTGGGATAGTGGTGACCTTTGCTGCATTTTGTTTGCTTGCCACCAATTATTACGCAATTACCGCTTAAGAACAAGCGGGGATGTGTGCAGGGTAGCCCTCAATTTGCTGTCGAATTCGTGAAAGCTTCTTGGGCCTCTAGATTCAGATACTTCTCTCAAGATTTGTTGATTGCATTAGACCACCCCCGTGCATTATCATCCTCCGATTGCTCCTCTATGTCACAAAGAACCATTCTATGACACACGAATTTAATACGTAAAACACTGCGTAACTTGTAAAAAAGAACTCTATTCACAACGGAATGTCACATGCTTTGTATTTCGAAAATGCATTTCTGAACAGAATACGTACCGATGGAAGGAAAATATATATATAAAAAGTAATGTTTACGTTGAAAAAATATGTGTCCTCAAGTAATATCAGCAACTGTAAAAAAGTCCATGCTAAAACCCGTTGTACCGTGAAATTCGCCCGATGAATTAGGATGACCAGTTATTGCAACATAAGCCCCACACTCCCAAGTAACTGGGTACAGGAGTAGATTAAAAAACGAAAACAATATTGGTTATAGCGTAGTCGGTCTGGGAAATATCGTCACTTCAACGATATAAAAAGAAACCAAACGAAAATACTAATATCAAAAGGTTAACATAAAATAGCCAGTGGAATCCCGCTATTTCACTACATGACCGAGGCTTTTCCAGTACACTGCACAAAACAAATAACGTAATAGCCTTTTTCTAGAATAGTCGGCCTGAAATTCCTACCTTATTTTGTCTCCTTTTTGCGTGTGGCTTTGAATGCGCTGAATTGCCTTTTTACCTTCAAAGATGGTCGGCAGAACATCGGGCTCAGGCGAGCCTTTTTGAGACCCAAACATGCCTACATTTTTTTCATATGCACCGTCCGGAACACGTTCCGAACAGAAAGCAGTGTTTTTGTTGGGCCTAAGCTCGGGTGTTTGCAAAGCGGGAACCCATCCCTTTGAAATCTTGGTGTCGGAGTCAAAAGGGCGGTAAGGGGGAGGAACAGGTGCGGCGAATGCTGTTTGTGCAAGCCATCAGGCGCATGGGAGTACGGCATCGTGCAACGGCGCGTGTCAGCTGCTTCGGTGCAACAAAAATTACGCAAAACCGTGAACAAACAAGAAAACAATCGACACGTCAGGTGATTCAGTCAATAGCGCGACCGCTGAACGGGTAAACGTAAGTGCTATGCAGCGGCAGAACGACGACGGCTCAAAAAGTCAGCACCAAAATAACCCCAATCGGTTATTTTGGGACGGCGGCTGACGGACTTCCTCCTCTTTCTCAATTCTTTCTGTCTTGAAGGGGCGTGGCTTCAGCACTATTTTGAAGGCGCTTTTTCGGATAATCCGCGCATAAAATGAACAAACGAATACGATATATTTTTGATGGTTAAAGTCTAATTAACGAAACTCGTTCTTTTTATTTTATAATTTAAAACCGCAAAAGCATGCCTTTAAGCAACGAGGTAGAGGGGCTTAGAGCGATAAACCGGGATTCCGGTCTGCATTTAAAAGTGACCCCCATAAGGGCGCTGCCATTGTACGCAAATTTGAACACTCGTCACGTGATCAAACCAAACACGTGACGTCACAGGAAAGATGGCAGCGCCCAGGCAGCGGCTGGCCCCAGCTGGGCCGGAGGCTGTCGGGTGCTTTGTTCGTTGTCGGTCGCCTCGGCGAGTTGATTTCAGACGCGGAAGCCGTCATATGAGGCCGGTCGAAAGCGACTTCAGAGTTCAGGGCGGTGTCTGATGTAGGCATAACGTGCAAATATGGAGGAACCGACGGGGGTATTGCCACGAAAGAGACAATCGGCCCCACGTTGCTCGGACCTAATTGATTCGGATACCCCTAGGATAGGATTTAAGGTTACGTTTCTGTGCTCTCGTGGACCATCGGAATCTTCGAGGACTGCAGTGAAGCGTGTGCAATGTATCTGGATACACAGTTGAGCTACGGAAACTGCGTGAGTCGTGCTTGGTCGTGTGCAATCGCGGTATCGCTTCGTTCAAAATCACTTTGGTTGTGCGGCACACCGGAGAGCTGCCTTGAAGCTGGTAGTTCCCGCACCTTGCGAAATAATGATGCTGTGCTCCCTCCCAAATGGTTCCCGCGGAGGCGTGCACTTTCACGAAGCACACGTGTGAGGCTTACCGAAGCCTTTAGGCTGGTAGTTCCTGTGCCGTGCTTTAGGTGATGCTGTGCTGCTTCCTAAATGGACCTTTTTCCAGTAAGGAGCGCCGTCTAGCGGATTCCCCAAAAAGCTCGAACAGAGCGGAAATGCTCTTTGGCCTTTTACCTGTGCACACGCGTGGTCGACTTTTTTGTGTGTGCTCGCGTGCGGTAACGTGGGTCGTGATCAACGGTGCCGTCGTTACGTGCGGTACGCTGCTCAGCGTCTGGGGCACCCTGGGCTGGCGCAACGATCTGTCGGATGCGCCTGCTTTTCGAAGGCAGGACATCAGACTGGGCTTTAATCAGCGCTCTGACATCTCTGGCAGCCAGTTAACGCGGGGGTGGAACTTTCAAGAGGAGAAGTACATTCGGAATGTTCAGTGGCGCCCCAGTGATGCCGAGACCCAGGAGGAGGCGTGTTTTTTTCGAAGCGCATGTGTGCCTTCGATGAAGAAGGGACATTACCATAGAGTAATATAGTAAACGTAAAGAGAGGACACAGGAGCCGATTCGCGGCCCAGATAGTGCGTTTCATACCCTCCGCTACGTGGCGCTTTTCTGCAATTTGGTTAAAATTAATTAAAACCCTTTCTGTGAAAAGTATTTATTTTTTAAGTGGCAATGCTTTAAAATTGTTTAAAGTACTTAAAACGACTAAATAGATTAAATCAAATACGTCGCAAAAACCACGTGATGAATGGCGCCTGCCATGGCCTGCCTGCCTGCACGCCGTCGCCTCTGCATCATTCTGCATGGCCTCTGCTCGTCCCTGCGTCGTTCGTCTGTGCCGTGCGTGCCGTCCATCTGTGCTTTCTGCTGCATCATGTTCGGTCGACTTTGCATCAATCAAGGTGACGCATGACCGCCTGCGTGCTCGCATGCTCGGCGTGAATTCGTGGAGCCGATCGGTTCGAGCTTCTCGCGCTGTTGTTTCTGCCGGGCTGTCTGGCTGCACTTGAACGTGTGTGCATGTTGATTTTCGATGAGGTTGTTTAAAAAAAAGAATTTAACTTACGACCTTGCACACGACATTGTCCATGGGTTAACAGATGACGGTGTTAAACCAACCTCTAACATTGCAGATAGAGCCTTAATTGGTTGTTATGCTGTCTGAAATTTCCAGGAGGTGCGTTTGCACACACTGTTGTGCACACTCCAACAACGTCTTCTGCTTAACGCAGCCTCCTCATTTCTCTCATTCGGGAGCTTAAAGGGGCGATGCAATGATATTCAATTGGAATGTTTTTCACTTTACACGAGCTTACTGGCACTAGTGGGACTCAAGGGTACTCGCACGCAACGCCACTCGCCACTGACCAAGAAACTCCTCTGTTGCGCTGTAATATCGAGGACAAACCCAGTGTTTTTATTCAATCTCTACTTCGAAAAACCTGATGACATAGCTGGACGGTAGCAGTACCACCCAGTGACGATATTTGAATACGGCTCATAGATTGGACCCGAGCATGGCGTGGACACTCGATTTGGGCTCGTGATAATCGATAGCTCGAGAAACATTCGGGTAGTGTCCTGTGTCAAATCGCTGCAATGACGACAACAGCCGAACCATAACAATGTCTGGAACTCAGCGCGTGTCCTGTGCCTTGCCAACCCCAGCGCATGAATATGATCAACATTGGCGGCATATAATCGGCTCCAGATCACGGGGCCGCTTGTTCTGGCTGCGAGTTGAGGGGCTGAACTCTGCTCGTTTTTCTTTATTTTTTTCTGCGACTTCGATTGCGTGTGGTGAAAACGAACGGGTATATTTTACGGATCATTAACGTCAGGGATTCGTTCTAAGCGGTATTTGCGCAAAATACAAACATCAGTGCATCGCCCCTTTAAGACTGTTGGCTTCACTGTAAAGGCTGTGGTCTGTGGTTAGAGGGCTTCAAACGTAAGCTTGGTGTGTGTGGTGATAAGCCATTTTTTGAAGTTGACAACGAACACGTTTACTTTGTCTTTGATGTTCCGCACCTTTCCAAAACAAACAAGAGCAATCTCCAAGCCCACAAACTTTGCATTGGAAATGAGGTCATTGAGCGGTCTTCTATTGTTGAACTTCATTGTTCTATCCATGAGATTAGCTTGCAATTGACTCCGAAACTTACTGAGAGACACATTTATTCAAAAACCTTTCTGTAACATGGAAGAAAATTGTGCCCCACAGGTGCTGAGTGCCTCAATCTTTCTTGTAATCCTATCTCTTGTTTATGCAAAGGAACTTCCTGAGCCAGCCATGGCTACAGCCTATTTCTGTGATAGGATGTGAATACTTTTTGATTGTCTAAATAGCTAAAAATTCAAGAAGACAGGGCAGAAGTTGCGTCATGCCATTCTGAAGGGAGAATCTCAAATACTTGATTTTCTCCACCAGTAACTCGGATGGATTTCAGCATGGCAGTTCCAAAGTAGGAGGCAGCCATAAGCCATCATTGGGTGGCAAGGTACTATAAAAAGTGTCCTCATGCTCTGGGATGAGCTTTCAAGCAGCCATGACTTTAAGTTCTTACTTACACAACGCCTGCAGCAAGACACACTTGAGAACGTTTTTGGAGCTATATACGACAAATGCTGGGCTGCAACACAAACCCAAATGTGCATCAGTTCACCTCAGGACTAAAACACCTCTGGATAAAGAAACTGTTCAAACTGTCGGACAATGAAAACGTAGAAGACGAAAAGGCTGACCTTCTAAAGGAGTTGCAAATATCTTCGCACCATGAAAGTTTAATTTCAGACATTGTGGAATGTCTTCCAATTGATAACTTCCCGCCACTAGAGGATATTTCTGAGCTGGCATCAGACATCAGGTCTAACATAATTGATGACTCGTCCACGTTTTTATTACGTTTGGGGCTATTTGATCAAGCTTTTGCTTGAACAGACAACTTACAGCTGTGGCTGTTCTCAGCTGCTATCGGATGAGTCTAATAACTTGACCAGGCCTCACCAGTACTGTCTTGTTCCTAAAGAATACCACGTGCCTGGAAAATTCTTCGGGAACTTAGTAGTATCATCACAGGCTGCCTTTCATTTCATTCAGCAACTAAAAAATCACTTTCTTCCCATAATAGAGAGTGTGACACATGTTCGAGGAGTGTGTGCCGCCTTGTATCGCGCACTTTGAGGTCTGGGTGGTTTTCGCCTTTGCCCAGAGGAGTACCACAAAGTGTTTTTAAAATTGTTTTACACAATACGCTTGTGTTGACATGTTTGATTTCTTAACCGGAATTCGGACAAAGTTCGGTTGCACTCTTCAGTGGCTAGTAAGAACGAGACAGGTTTAACTGTTAATAGCGTATTAACAGAGGCGGTTGCGAAACCAAAAACAAAAAGTGATTAAGTGGGCGGTGCAGCTTGCTCTCCAAATATTTGTTTCCCCTTTTTCCAGCGAATGTGTATCACGGCTCCCTAACAAAAATATGTGTCCACTTTCTAAAAAAATTCGATAGAAAATAGTGTATAGAGGCTAACAATATCTGAAAGAAAATGTATCCACTTTTGTATCCACTGTCCATAGTTTTTTAGCCGCTTTTTTCTGAAGCCATATTTCTTTTCTGAACAATTTCGGGGAATATTTAGGGACGTTGAATCTTGTCAGAGTTCGAATAGAGTTCTCATTCTTTGGTAATGGCTCGCCCGCAGTGAGTTTGAGGCTATGCAAATTGGTGTTTTTTTTATATTTGCCGGAAATCGGGAATTTGTACTATCCGGCGTGTGCTTCGCACTGTTAATATACTCTTATGACTGGTAATGATAGCGATGTCTTATTTATTTTTGCACTTACTTCCCGTACCCGAGTCGGCGTGAAAGTGAATGTATCATACAGCATATTCTCCGTGGAAGGGTTTTGTTAACTTGGTTCCGCTAAGAATCTATTACGAAATGTACGAATGCCGAAGTCCTTCATATTCATTTATTTTTGTGAGTATCGATCTCTTTCGTATAAAACATACAGAGCTTCTGAAGTAAATCATGTGTACATGAATGTGGTCCAATAAAATGTGTTCGAACCACTTACTGTTGTTGACCCCAAAATGCTCCACCACCCAGGAGTCAATGCGCTGATTGTGTAACTTCAATGCTTTACAATATAAAAAGAACAAGAAATATATATACTTCTGCTTCTTTGTGAAGTAAGTTGAAATATTGTTTGACACATTTTGCACGGACTCTATCGTAAAAAATAAAGCAAAAATGCGTCAGTATTGAAAAAAAAACAACAAAAAAAAAAAAAACAGCGGTTTCGAGAGTCGATGTGCTCCCGAGAGATGAGCGAGGCGGGGAGGAAAGAGAGAGAGAGAAGGGTATTGGAGAACCGGAGCAAAAACGCCCAAATCGAAACCGAAACTAACTTGACCGGAAACGGAATCAGATTATACTTAATACCGCCCGCTAAGAGCGCTACCTGTCACTGGTCTATCTGGGCCGCTGGGGCCTATGGCAGTGTCCGCTCTTTACCTTGTGTATATTACTCTATGACATTACAACCAAGTTGTAATGAAGGAGAGGACACCAGCCCGGGTCGTTCATGCGTGTTGCAGCTGTACAGCTGGGTAAGTTATCTTATCGCTTCATTCACATACGCGACTGGATTCTGGTGGAGGGGAACTAAGCAATAGGTGTAACAATATGACAAGTTCGCTAGTTGTCTCACCTTCGGCGCAATCACACTACTTCGTTAAAAAAGTCAAATTTGTGGTTTTTACGTGCCAAACCAACGACGGGCATCTGGCACGCCCCAGCGGAGGACTGAGGATTAATTTCGACCACCTGGGGATCTTTTGACATGCAACCGAAAGCTCGGTTCCATTCCACTTTGCGTACGAGCGAAGCCGAAGCTACAAGCAAGAGCATGTGACCTGAAACGGTGCTCGCACTCCACGATCCCGCGTGTAGGTGAGGAGCGTAGAGCATAAGGCTGCGCTGTAGCTTTTATTTCCGGCGCAGCTAAAGTGAAACAAAGTACGCTTCGGCGTCTTGCATGCTTCTAGTGTACTACATAGGCCGCTAAAGAATGGCGGAATGAAACGAGCAGGACGACGGACGCTCGCCAGTGACCTGTACCCCGAAAGCTAGGAGTGCGAGCTCGAAGCTCCGGCGGCTGGTCGTGCTACAGGAGTGTTTATGGAGCCAAGGTGCCGAAAAAAAATTTAAATCTCGAGATGAAAGTCGGCGCAGAGGCTTTAAAGTGCCGACATCCTTGGTAAAAGTTTACTTGTTGCATACATACTAATAATAATAATAATAATAATATAATAATAATACTAATATTTATATTAGTTATAAAATATATATATAATATTTATAAAAGAGGGATCACTCATACTATTACCAGGTGCAGGGGCAGCTTGGAGTGACAGGGTATAGTTGGTGTGACTTCGTTATTTTTACTAACTGTGAGGACTCTGTAGCCAAGAGCATTTCCGTAGAACGTATTTACTTTGACGTAGAGTTCTGGGAGAGCTACCTGCTACCAGGTCTGTTGTATTTCTATATCCGGGCAGTGGTCCCTGAACTGCTGACAAAACGAGTCAAGCGTTTCAACAAACTGTACTCCGAGGATGCAGAGTACCTTCCCTACACGGTGTACACAATGGGCACGCTGCCATCGTAATTGGTGGCCATGCAAAATGGAAACTATGCTTGTGGCAGGCTAAGAACATAGGGCAACAGAAAGGAAGAATGGGGAAGAAAAAGCAGACGGAATGCTGGAGAAGATTGGCTTCGTCCTCTCCTCTTGAGAGTGCGGTCAGCTTTTTCCTGCCTAATCTCCTTTTGCATCGCCCCATATTCTTAGCCTGTCACACTATAACTATCACGGTAGCTCTGCATCCCGTAATGCAATTTGAAATGTGTGGAGTACTGGCAACTCAAGCAAAATATTTTTTTGTTCTACAGTTTCCTGCTTCGCCTGGTAGCTACACCATTTTTAATGAGAATAATAATAGGTGGCTGCATCTATTTTGACAGTTATCATGCATCTTTCAATTCATGTTAAAAAAGCTTTATATTAGTTTACAAGACTGCTCGATTAACAATAAGTGGCTGTACTAGACTGTGACTAATGTTCTTAGCATATGGTGGTGAAAATATAAAGCTGTGTACAAAAGTCTGAAAGCTGTTTTGCTGATGATGAGGTTTGACCCTCTAGGTTTCTCAAATGTTACTTTCTTTTCTTTTTTTTGGTTCAAGTGTATATATGGTTACGAATGATGGAACATTTTTTCAAATATTTTTGCTGGTCACTAGTTGACAAATGCCGTGTTGTTTGCGAAACTCGGATATTTTAAAAGCAAAGTTTTGCAGCTGAGGATAGTATACACAAATTGTGAGTTTCCAGCAATAAGGTGCAAGTGTGGTTTAGAGTTTTCTATTTAAACGGATAAAGGTATGCTCAATCCATTTTAGGAATTTCGGTTCTGACCGAAAAAGGTCAGTTTTTAGGTTGTGGATATTTTGGTTCAAAGCGATAAAAACCGGCAAAGGTATGCCAAATCCATTTTTGGAAATTCGGTTATAAATAAAACATGTCAGTGTCTTAGGGCGGTGCACGGTTCGACATAGAGTGACCTCTTCGTGATTGCCCTTTTCCAAGGTTCAACATGCAACAAAAGAGATCTTGGGTCGTCCTTTGCAGGATCTGTGTTCTTTTTGTGATCAGGTTTTGTTTCTCAGGTTCCTGGTCCTCAAAAAAAAAAGTTGGGGTGTGGGCTCATATGAGGTTTTACCCTTCTTGCACTTAAGAAGAAAGCCGTTATTATTTTTCTTAACACCCTCTTTTAAACTTCCCTGTGGTTAAGAACCTAAATGCAATGTATATTTTGCTGTTCCTCTGGTTCATGTACAGTCATCACCTCAGATGGTCACGTCCGTCAGAATGGGAAGGAAAAACAAGTGCCCTACAAGATTATGCCCTCGAATTTGAGGTGCGTCCTGTCGGAAGTTGTAGTGAAGACCGTGTTTCTCTTGTGTGCAATTACTGCAGCACGACGCTAAAGTCAACTTCCATGTTTTTAGGGCATAGGTTCATATCTGACTTGTTTGTACTTCGAGTTTTCTTCTTTGTTCTTTTATAGTTGCACACATTCGCTAAATAAAGTGAATTTTTTTAAAGGTATGTGTGCCATTATTTTTTTTGTGATCACAAATATTAGAGCTACAAGGACCACCTGGTCCAGTGTCCAATGGTTATTCTTTCATATTCACCGAAAAAACCGATAAACTTCTTTGGGCATAAATATACACCGAAATAAACCAAATTTTAGAATAAACACGACGTACAACGAATTTTCCAACATTTAAAACCGAAAAAACGCAGAACCCTAGGTATAACCTTGCATTGTTGCGTAATTTGTTAAATGTTTAAAGACCTGATCTTAGCAGGTTTCATACTTGTTTACACTGAAATTTCGTTTTAAATTTGTACCTTGCACCACAAATGAAATGAAATACCAATGAACTGTGTTCGCAATGGGGCTATGGCGAGGAGAGCAGCCGGCCATATGTTTGTCAGGCATACCCCTAAATGGTGTAACAAATGCCAAACAAGCGAACCAGGTCCACGTTTCTTCCGAGAGTGCTTGTGCGGAATCGATGGAATGAGACGTTTGACCTAATTTACCACGGCTATGCAGACCATAGTTTTGTTCTCAATAACTCTTAGTCTCGTGTACTGGTTTGTCGACGTATGTTACCTGGGAGCCCCATCTGCATCTTGTGCTTCTACAGCTGAATGTCATGCTGCAAAGGCGGACGATGCACAGAATAAAATTTGCCTTCTGCTTTTCCAGTTTGGTTTGCATTGTGGTGCCAAGTGTATGGGCAATTCTGAGAAACATGGCAGTTATCAAATCAAGTCAACTTTATTTTCCATCACATGATGGGGGATGCCGAAGGAAAAAGCTGCTTATGTGAAGCTTGACGAGCCCCCGGCACCCCTACATGGCCAACAACGCAAAATGAAACAACCAAACAAACAAAAAAGACAATGTGCATTTTTATACAATGATAACAATGCTATGTTTATTTAGTGAAGTGATATCAATTTTAGCGATGCAATCTGATTTAGTGAGGAAGTGCATGTTTAATGCTTTAATGTCCAATATTCATCCATGATTTTCGCATTTGCCATGAGTGTAATTATAGTAATAATAATAATGTTTTTATTTTTCCATCACTTGATGAAAGGGGCGCCGGGAAAAAAGCTCTGAAGACAGCTTGAGAGGTCTCTAATCTACTACATTGGCAGGAGATGGTCAAACAAGCATGCAAACAACAATAGCCGATACAAAAACAGCCCTGGCAGAACTCATCAGCAAACGAACCTATTTACACTGCACAGTAATCTCATTCATGGTGAACGAGTCCAGTTGAATGTCGCAACTAATTAAGCTCTTAAGCAAATGTGGTAAAGTATAGATTCATGTTTGCAGACCATAGTTCTACGAGGGACTACCTTCCAGTATTCGGCATGCCGTGTTAGATACGTTATGATTTGTTTCTATACCCGTTTTCACCTCAAGAAAAAAGCAAGTTTTGCGCATTGTTCAGACGCAGCGCGAAGTAGTTCTTACGAGATTTGGTTGTCGGTGGAAAAAGCGATACTTTTGTCGTTTGGAACGAGTATGCCTTGATAAGATAACACGCATCTTAATCTAAAATTCCCCTACAAATATCTTACTTATCAATATAAAGAGGGAAATTAGTAATGTGCCGCGAGGATCCGGACTTTGTTTACTACGGTTTTTGAGGTAAAAATGGGTATAGTTAACATCGCAAGAGTCGTCAGAAATTGAGTATTTTGTTTTTGCTCTCTTCTATAACCAGCGGTCACCCTGTAACTGTACAAGTTATATCCCAGGTAGCACACTTGCTTTGTTTAGCTGGGGCCAGGGTTGGCACTTAGTTGTGATAGCTTGGCAACGACTGCCCAGCCATTTACGTCTGTATGCCAGCCTGGCGTTTCGCAGTCTTTCCTTGCTCCAGAAAGCCACGGAACTGCCAGGGAACGCCTTCCCTGGTTGACCAATCAATTTCTTTGGTCATTGATGGTCAGTGTAAACAGGCCGCTGCCAGTATTTGATGTACCCTGGCTGTCTATTGATTTTCCTCGGTCAGAGATGGCCAGGGTAGCAATGCCTCTGCCAAGCTTTGGGGTTCCATGGTAGCTCGCAGGAATTCCCTGGTCCGCTCAACACAAGCAACAGCCAATATTCGGGCATGTTTCCGGATCGAAGATAGGGTGAGCCAAGAAATGTCAGGGAATTGCCGCTATGCAATGATGTTCCGTGGCTCAAGCTCGTATTTTATCGGACCCAGAATGCCCGCTGAAAGCCACTGCTACTCAATAGTTCGTTAACTTTTTAGATTTTTTTTAATTCGTATGAGCGCTCTCTTAACATATTTTTGGTGCTTTGTGGTAAGAGCCTTCGCACTAGAAAATGACGTCTGCGGAACGCGCGCCGCTTTCGAGTCTAAAAGATTGTCTGCTAAAGACACCTGCTCTCGGCGCCGTATGCTCGTTCGTTGGTGGCGTTCGTCGCGCCATCTCTTGTCTCCCGTGCGAAACGGCGCCGTGTTGTTTGCAGACCGGTGGCGTCGCTGCGTTTCCATAGGAGCTAAGCCTTTTTCTTTCTTTACGTTTTCCTCAGGTAAGTTCGCTCTTTGCAAATTTTACAAAAAAAAATGCACCTTCTGTGAGCAACGCTGCACAAAGTCGTAGCGCGATAGTTTAAGAAACCGAATTTTGCAGTTGATTTGAAGAGCCTGACCTCTCCTTGAATCACCCTGTAGATGGTAAAAACCAACCTCTAGGCCTCAACCCACCACAGTTTGTTGCCGCCTGTACAGGCTCTCGCTGCGCAGGCTCTCGCTGCGCAGGCTCTCGCTGCGCAGGCTCTCACTGTGCAGGCTCTCGCTGTGCAGGGTCTTGCTCTAGAAGGCCTTGCTGATCTGCATAAAAATTAGAGCCACTCTATGGAAGCAACTAAAAACAAGAGTGCCTCAGTGTAGCTGTGGGTTACATACGGGTATCTAAGCTGTCATCAGCTGACAGTTGCGTGGCTGCTGCTTGCCATGGCGAATTCTCCTGAAACAAGGTGACTGTTAGACTAAACGAACACCAAAAGAACATAGACCGCCCATGTGGTCTTATGGGTTCAATATTGTAAGGAATCAAGATACCGAGAGGACGATCAGTGAACTAAAAATATCCTCCCATTAAAATTATCCCCCCTTTTAAAAGTGCATTATCCCGATGCAACGCGAAAGGAAAACAGGAATGGCTAAAAAAATTACGGTGAAACGAAATAAACACGCAGTGTTACAATCCTAACGCGCGTAGAACGGCTTGAGTCAAACTACGTGGACTACTTTGGGTCATGGCTGGCGGCGTCCTGATGGTCGGATTCCGTCGGGGAGCACCTCGTAGTTCAAGTCCCCAAGGCGACAAATGACCTTGTAGGGTCCAAAGTTGCGTTTTAACAGTTTCTTGCTGAGGCCGCGGCGGCGAACGGGCGTCCACACCCTGTCTCCGGGCTGGAACACGACGTCCTAGCAACAAAAGTTGTACCGGCCGGCGGCTAGCGTCGACACGTTGCTGGTCCTTTATGCGAAGGTGGGCTAGCTGGCGTACCTCATCTGCTCGTTGGGTGACCAGCTGGGCGTCGTCGGTGCCGTCTTCCGTCGGGTCGTGGGGCAGCATGGCGTCGAGCGTTGTCGTCACTTTTCTGCCATGCACCAGCTGAAGAGGTGTAATCCCAGTGGTTTCTTGAACCGCCCCGCCGTGTTGTACGCAAACGTGACATAGGGCAACACCTCATCCCAAGTCTTGTGTTCCACGTCCACATACATCGAGATCATGTCGGCAATGGTCTTGTTTAGTCACTCCGTCAGCCCGCTGGTCTGCCGTGGTCCGGCGGTGGTCGGTGTGGCTCAGGCGGAGTAACTCTTGTGTCAGTTGTGCCATAAACGAGGGGCCTCGGTCCGTAATCAGGACATGCGGAGCGTCGTGTTGGCGGACGACAGACTCAACGAAGAACATGGCATACCTGGTGAGATGATCAGTTGCCACGATTATCCAATGGTTTCCCCTGCGTCGACGGTGGGAAACGTTCAAGAAACCCATTCCAATGTGCTGGAACGGTGCAGTCGGGGGCGCGATTGGTTGCAGGAGACGAGCCGGCTTCGTCAGTGGTCTCTTGCATTGTTGGCATTCGCGGCACGAACGGACGTAGAGGTGTACAGTCTTCGGGAGCTTGGGCTAGTAGTATTTTTCTCGGATCCGGGCAAGAGTCCTCCTGTAGCCAAGCTGACCAGATGTCGGGCCGTCGTGGCAGGCTTGGAAGACCTCTTCTCGAAGACTAGTAGGAATTACCAGGAGCCACGTCGAGTTGCTGTCCCCGAAGCTTTCTTTGTAGAAAATACCTCTCCAGACGGTGAATCTGGGCAGGGCACATGAGAAGGCTCGAGGAATTGTACCCCCTCGTCCCTTCATGTGGTCGATCAGTGCGCGCAGCTCATGATCGTCCCACTGGAGCGCTGCCATACCGTGAATGCTCACTGCGCCAAGAAAGTGATCCGTCATCATCGTCGTCTTTGGCACAGCCGGGAGCTTACTCGACGGGGACAGGCAGTCGGCGTCGCTGTGGTTTCGGCCGTAGCTTGGCGGAGAGCTTGCGGCGGTCATCTGGCCATGGCAGCATAGGTCAGCGTCGGTTCCTGAGGGGTTGGCGCGTCGACGGGAGTTTCAGGCTGCAAGGCCCGGTATACCTCTTCGCTTACAATCTCGGCGACTGAGAGCGACACCGGGCGCTCTGCAGCGGGGAGCAGCTTTCGGAGCTCTTCTCGGACAATGTCCTGGATGATCTCGCGAAGCTCGTTGGCGCTGGTGCTGAGTTTGGGGCGGACCAATGCCAGAGTTGGGACGTCGTTGAGCCGATGATAGTGGCAGGCTCGGGCCGCTAGCGCCCGCTCAATGTTTGTTGCTTCGGCAACAAACCCGTCGACTGTTGTTAAGGGGTTGCGGGTGAAACCGCCGAAGATTTCGCTCTTCACACCTCTCATGAGGACACGCAGTATTTTCTCCTCGGTGGCTTGAGGGTCTGCTCAGATACTCAGCCGCAGGACATATTTGACAAAGCGAGTGACAATTTCGTTTGGCGCTTGAGTCCTCACCTGGAGAAGGTCTTCGGCCCACTGCCTACGATGCTGATTCCTGAACGCGCGCTTCAGCTCGGTGACGCAGGCGTCCTACGACGTGAGCGAAACCTCGTGGTTCTCGAACCAGTGCCTCGCAGTACCCTCCAGCGAAAAGTAGAGGTTTCGAAGGTACAGCTCGGCAGTCCTTCTGTTATAGCGTGCCACGCGCTCGTAGTGTTGGATCCAGTCCTCGACATCCTCGTGGATCTCGCCGTGGAAGGCCATGGGCGTACGAGGGGCGACGAGCAAGTAAACGACGAAAACGGCGGCAGGGGTCATCGACGATTGGTTGCTTATAGTTGGCTTCGTCGGCTGGTGGCTCTTCGCCGGCAGTAGACCGAATTCCGGGGGAAAACCTTCAACAGGGCGGCTTCCTTGGCTCTCGGTGGTGCCTTCGTTGGGTCTTCGTGGGCTTGGCGTTGGACTTGCACAGCGGGCCCTCGGAGGGGTACGCTGCAAAGACATGCGTTACCCAGCACCTCCATCACAAATGACACGAATGAAAATGACGAGATGAGGAACAGTGAACTAAAAATAAAGGCTTAATCGGCAAACTTGTGCCAAACAAAATAAAGAATGAGCGTTGAGGCAGCAGAAAAGCGGGCGGCAGCAGGGGTCTGTTAGACTAAAGAAGATGACTGTTAGACTAAACAAATACCAAAAGAACATAGACCCTCCCATGAGGTCCTATGGGTTCAATATTCTGTATGAGCCAAGCACACAAATACAGCTGTTCACACCCATCTCGGCGATTGCTTCCTAGTGCCCATACCTTCATTCTCTGACGAGTCTTCGCTGCAGCAAGCTGGAAGTACAACGAAGAGACACATTAGTATATACAGTCCAAGTACAGTAATGCCTCCCAACTCAGATACTTTTAGTAGACCCTTGGGCAGTCCAACCTAAGCAATGCCCCAGATATATGTGGGGCTGTCCACAAGTGAGCACAAATTGGCATGCATAACACATCCATCAAGGTTACTTTGAGCTTACGGTGCCGCTCCACCCAAACCGATCCACCTCCATGAGCTAGATTGGTCTAGATGGCTCCTAGCATTCACTGCGCTCGAACTGAAGGTAGGCCCCGACTCTTCTTTTGCCTTCGAAAGCGTGAAATCTGTTATCTCTACAATGTCTCATAAGGAGTATTTTTTCCCGCCATCGAGAAAGGACATACGAGGGAGAAGAGGTGGGAACTACGTCGGTTTTTGATATCTACGAGGCTGGTTCTCTCCTCGGAAATGGTTTCTATTGCTGCCATGTTTGTATGGCACAGATGGTACTTTTCTTTTCCGGAAGTGCGTTCGGGCATCACATAGGGGAAAATGTTTAGGATCAACGCAACAGATAAAAAGGCAGATAGCTGCACTACAATCCTAAGAAAAACGAGAAAACAATACAGGTATTCGCTAGATCCAAAGTTGGCATAGCGATTAATGACAACAAATAAATATCGCATTCACTTTTAGGTATGCCGGTAGGCGTTCAAAATTAACACAAAATATTAGAGAAAAAATGAAAAAATACCAGCGACGGTTTTCAGTGTTTTCTCGGGTTTCACAATGTATGTGCAGCAGGTGGTTTCGATACCTGTATTTATTGACTAAAAATATCCTAGAATTCGCCTCGAACTCATCTTTGCAAGAATCTCTTTAGCTTCCCTTTGAATTTGCGGCTATTTAAGTCCAACCTTTCCTGCAAGAACAATACTATTTATAGGGAGCATACCTTCATCATTCGGTAGACTGACATCAACTCCTGGTCGTTGAACGGGATCTGTATTTAGATCTGCAAAGTATAAAAGCAAATAGTAAAAAAAAAGTAGTCAATCAAAATATCGAGATGACAAAATAGGAACAGGAGGAGAAAACAAAGGTTAATTGATGCAGCCTGCCTCGGCTGGTTACTCTTAGTAGAGGAAGGGTATGAGGAAATTGGAAGAGGAACGAAGTGAAAGTAGAAGACATTATTAACTTGATAACTAAAAAAAAAGGTGCGCTATGCTTCGTTTCACCTTGCATTAGAGCGCAACAGATGCTGTGAGCCATTTCAGCCAATCTAGCATTGAGAAAGTGTCGCATAATCTTGAGCTCCTCCCAACCAAAATGTTGCATGATAGCCTCCCGGACCTGGTTTGACTGGGATGGCTCGTAGCGTTGCTGCACTCGGACGGAGGGTGAAACAAAGTATAGCGGTTTCTAGGTTAGCTGGTTGATGATCTAACAAGCGTATTCATCTTCAATCTGACTTGTGGTGTAAATAACAAATATCCACTATGTGGCACACAAACTGCTTTCCTCTGAGGAGAGACCGCTTGTGCCTCTGCATTACGCCATCTCGAGCTGGACGATCGCAAAACATTGATGGCACATGATCGGGGTGCGTAGACAGCTTCGCTGGTTTGCCTGGAAAAAAAGAAAGATAAATATTGCGCCAGGATATTCGATGGGAGCCTATAAATATGATGACAACAGAGCGACATACACAAATTAAATAAAAAAAGACACTGATAATGCACGATAGCAGCCCTTTAATTTAATAGGTGGTACCATCCTAACTTGAAATATCAGTTCTGAAGTGTGCACGTGACATCTTTGTTTTGTTATCATCTTCTGTTTGCATAGCTCTGCAGGCACTAAAATATGTACATAGCACTTTAGGGAAGGCACTCGTCTCAAGCCGTTATCCGATTTGTGCAAGAACTGTAAAAACAAATGGCTTAACAAGTAAAGCATCTTTGGTGGCAGATAGAAAGCTCATGACTCTAACTTGTCATCTCACTCTGCCGACGCCATGCGTAGTTACTATTTCAGCCACCCTTCAGCTTAAAGTGCAGTGAGGCTTTAGAGTACAACGTTGAGGCTTTAAACCACGCTTTTGCAGAACGAAACCTTGCAAAACAAAGGCATGTATCAAAGCAGAGCACAGGCCAGCTTGTGCTTGCCACCTCCAATGGTAAATTCAGGTGTTCATTTCCCAGCGAAATATTTCAAAAGACCTTTAGCACGGACGTTCGCAAGGTCAAACGCTGGCAAATGTGCTTCGTACGGGTAGCATTATTCATTAAAGTGCTGTGAATTTGCTAGCATGATTTTTACCCGAGCTCAAAGGGGTCGTGCAGTTTATCAGCCCGACCATATTTAGTATCATCATATCTGAATAGGGGAAGAGAACCAAACGAAACACTGTGCCGATAATGGGCCTGAGTTGTAAATGGAGACATCGCGCCAGACAGCAACGCAAAAATGAAGCAAACTTGAGATTAGTTCTTTCGACACATTGCCATCTGTCTGCCAGGGTCCGCCAACATTGTTAAACGCTGTAAATGAGAAATTTCAACTGCTAGCCTAAAGCCTTTAACATGCATCACACAACAATGACACACCACTGCATGCCACTGCGGTGATGCTTGTTCAGATCAAAAAAGGGGGGGGGGGGGGGGGGGGGGCGGGGAGTGAATCTAAAGTTCTTGGGTTTAACACTGCGAGTCTCTCTGTGTGTGCTCTCATCTGCAGTGCATTAGATACTGGGCCCCCATTCCCAATCTCATGAGCCCGAGAGATGTGTACCCAACCATAAAAACACAACAAAATAAATATTGATGAGGAATACATTTTAGCGCTCAAAAAACAGGGACAAAGAGGCGAGAAACAGACAGCACAGTGCGCTACTAACAACTGATTTTATTACGTAAAACGACACTTTTATACCATCCGAGTTTCTGATTTTGCTCCACCACTAGCCAACCCGGTGCCAGGCCGCGTCATTGAGGAACGCACGCTCCTTGTCCAGTAAATCAATTGAGGCCACGCTGACACATGCTGCACCACCCTTCCTAATCTCATCTGCCTCGATTATCTCCCTCACAGTTTTTTCCTTGTGCCGTGCCAGAATCTTGCTCTCGGAAAACAACGGCATACACTTGCACCTTTCACAATGATCAGACAGATGACCGTCCCGATAATTTCCTACTTTAAGTTTGTGCTCCCTCAGCCTATCATTAACACACCTACCTGTCTGACCTATATACTTGTTTCCGCATGATAAGGGGATCTGATATACTACTCCCTCCGCACATTCAACGAAGGGATCCCTGTGTTTTACCGCGCAGCCAGAAGGGGCCTTACAAAAAGGATCTGTCATCCTACATAATCTACTAAGTTTGTTTGGTGCGGAAAACACTACTTTCACGTTTGATCTATTGGCCACCTTTTTCAAGCCATGCGCCGTTTTGTGAATGTACGGTATCACCGCGACCTTCTGTTTATCTCTGAGAACCATTGGGCAAGGGCCATCTTCACTACGCAATCTTTTTAATACGATCTCTGCAACTGAGACCACTACATTCTTCGGGAAGCCAGCTGCCAACAACCGCCTATACTGCGTGCCCAGGCCTTCTGACATCACATGGTGGCATGATTTTTTGAGGGCGTTCAATACGCACATATTGGCAATACTCCTTTTTACCAGTTTTGAATGAGCTGAATTGTACGGCAACAGGGGTTTCTGGGCTCTAGGGTGGTACATCCAACACACATGTCTTTCAGAAAAGGTTAGTCTGATATCAAGGAACTGCAGCACACCCTCTACTGGTAGTTCCTGGGTTAGTATGAGGGGGTGTAAGACATTTTTAAAAACAGTAAAGAGGTCATCCACTCTCGACTGGAATTCTGCAGGCCCATGCTTGAACAGAACTAAAAAATCATCCACAAATCTAAAAACTTTGATTTCATTAAAATCGTTGCCTTCATTAAAGCGCTCAAAAAGAACTTTGTCCTGATGGGCTAAAAATATGTTACTGAGGATGGGTGCCAAACATGAGCCAATGCATACCCCTTGTTTTTGTATATACACCCCGTCATTCCATTCCACAAATGTCGATTTAAGATAAAACGAGAGCATTTCAATAAAACTCTCTTCCGTCGTGCCGATTTGATTCTGGAAGGCCACTGTACCAAAGCGATCGATACAATGTTCCACGGATGTTAGTAACCTGTCGTGCGGCAAAGAGTAGTAAAAATCTTTAATGTCAAATGAGCAGGCTGAAAATCCTTTGTCAGAGTTATCTTTTAAAAACTGTGAGGGAGATAATCGAGGCAGATGAGATTAGGAAGGGTGGTGCAGCATGTGTCAGCGTGGCCTCAATTGATTTACTGGACAAGGAGCGTGCGTTCCTCAATGACGCGGCCTGGCACCGGGTTGGCTAGTGGTGGAGCAAAATCAGAAACTCGGATGGTATAAAAGTGTCGTTTCACGTAATAAAATCAGTTGTTAGTAGCGCACTGTGCTGTCTGTTTCTCGCCTCTTTGTCCCTGTTTTTTGAGCGCTAAAATGTATTCCAAATTCCAAAACCAACTAGCCCAACAATCGACTCTATTGATGAGGAGAATGAATTTTTCTTGAGACAACGAACAGGTAATGAGAAATTACAAGTTACCAAAGGCGGCCAAATGTGTTGTAGAGGAATGTCTAGCTTAAGCATCTTACTACCCAGCCTGAAAATAAAATTTGCGCTGAGTGATCGGGCTCGGCACTTTGACATGGAAAGATGACGATCAGGGGAAGAAGATTAAATAGAAAAGGCAAAGATTGACCCTAGCTGACAAGCCCTCTTGAAAAGCCGTATGAAATTGTACCAGTTTCCTGGAAACGGGAACAAAACGCATCCAAGTTTGATGTCTCTCTGGAGGACGCTATGCGAGTTTCGTAACCTGCACTCTCTTGTAATCTGTGTGGGCTCCGGTGACGCCAGTATTTATTTCTGCATCTCAGGTGTGGGGTCATACACCCGACTGAACGAAGCTCATGCGTGACCCCGGCAAACGCGGGCAAACGTAAACGCCAGCACCGGCGCGGGCTATGAGGCTCGCGCCAGGTTGGATATGATCATGTCGCCGCCGGAGCATTTTTGTACGTCCGAGGCGCCGGCAAATGCTCGCCGACCCTTGACCACCCGAGTCCATCATAAGCACGAAGGGTGATCAAGAGCTTTGCACTTTTAGCAATCGAGTGAAAAGCTGCGAGAGTGTTAACATACATACCTGTGTGGAAGTGCTTGCTACATATTCGAGAATTACTCGTCGGCTGCCAGGCGGAGCCGCCGGGGTTCACGCGACGAACAGCCGCGATCCACATGTTTCGTTGACGCTTGTGAAACTTGGGCGATGGGAAGCGAAAAAACCGCGTGTCATTCTCTTTTTGTCGTCGGTTTGAGCAACCGACTGCAAAGCAAGTGTTCGGCATCACTACACGGCGTTCATCGAACGCAGGAAAGCTGTCACTCTGCTGGCACTTCGCTGAGCTGCCGTAGACAGTGATGCTGGACGGCAGAAACACAACAATCCGGCCGCGCAGCGTCGGCACACAGCAGGAACACACGATGAACACGATCCACGATCACAACACGGTTGACACGGTCCTCCGAGGCGTTGGCGTCGCTGCCCTCCAATAATGGCGACGGCGAAAACGGCGGAACCGACTCGCTGGTAGCGAGAGTTCGCGCATGCGCAGTGTGCTACTGGAGAAAGGTCCATTGTTCTGGAGTAGACGTGCACTGTCCCGGAGCAGAGGTGTTGCAGTTCGTATTGATTCCGCTGGCCGGTCGCACGTTTCGTCAACACAAACGTTTCATCCACAATCGTTACTCGAATTGCAAGCTGTACGGACATTTCATTGAGCATTTTACCTACCCTGCTCACGCCGCTTTGCGGCAACAGTCTGCAGTGGCTCATTACAAAAAAATTGGTCCCACATCCATTTCAGTTCAGTTCGTCCACGGCAGTCACAAAACCCCGAAGGAGAGGATTTATTCGGACAGAATGCCACTAAAGCAATGCGCAGCTTCTTCAGTGGTCAGGAAAGAGTCTCTTCTGTGAGTTTTGTTATACTGTCACGGATCCTTGTTCCAGTCCTCTCTTCTATCAATATTCACTATTCTGGAAAACTCCAGGTCATGCTCGGCTGTCATCGTATGTTCTGGTGGAGGTGCTGGGTACTTTACCCATAGCCCTTCACTCTGTGTGCATCCTGGCGGCTCCTCAGACGCGTTGCTCGATAACGGGACACGGGTGGCGGACTATCCCGCGTCTTAAACCCCCGCAAGCCGTGAACCAAGTCCTAACCCGAGCCCGGCAGAAAAACCGCAAGACAAGCGAGTACCACAAGGACGAACCTCAGAAATACACCACGAAGAACCTGAAATCCGAGCCAGTCGCTGCTGTCAGCAAGAACCACCGGAATTCGGTCTTTTGCCAGAAAAACGGAAGCTGACTAAGCCAACAATGACAAACCTTTAGCAGCAAACCGTGTCCACTCCCACCATCGTTTGCATGCCCGTAACGCCTCACACTCCGACGCACTTTCACCCAAGGTGTATGAAAATGTCAAGGACTGGATTGTACAATATGACTGTGTCGCCCAGCACGTTGGGTGGACAGACTACCAGCTCCTGCAGAACCTATACTTCTCGTGGAAAAAACTGCCAGGCGCTGGTCTGAGAACCATGGATCCTCCTTAACGTCATGGGAAGTTTGCAAGATCGAGCTGAAGCGCACGTTCGTCAGCCAACATCAACGAGAGAGAGCCGCAATCCCGATTCTGTCCAGGACACTGCCCCAACGAGAGCGCCACCGCACTCGTGGAGGATGTTTTGCGCTTGATCGAGCGCCCACGCCCACGCCGACCTTGAAGCTACAGAAGAAAAGAACCTAAGAATCCCATGTCCCTCATGTGAGGGACAACACCTTCGGCAGCCTTGTCCGCAACCCCCCGACAATTGTCGAAGGGTTCATATCACTGAGGCTTCCAACATTGAATGTGCACTGCATGCCCGAGCCTGTCGCTATGAACAACTTCCCGGCGTCTCGACACTCGAGTCGTCCAGCTGCTGCTTCGACGCCAGCCTCCCAGGTATACGCGGCATCATCCACGATGTTGTCTGGGAGGAGATCAGGAAGCTACTTCCTGCCATCAGTTGCCCGGCTTTTATTTTGATTGCCGAGATTGTTTCGCAACAAGTTTGACAGGTATTTCAACCGAGACTTCTGCGAGCGAAGCGGCATCTGACAAACCGAGGGCAAATTACGCCATGATTGCACGACGACCGCCACCGGCTGCCCCTTAGTATTCACTGCCAATTCAATGAGACACCCCAACGCCAAAGCATTCCCGACGTCGTGTGTAGGTTTGCGCTCAACAACGTACACCGAGGAAAACATAGGTGATGCCAATGGCCGACCGAAAACGACTTTGCTACCACTGCATGAGGCCGACCATGTCTACCAGAGCTGCCCGTACCAATGAATTGGCCTGTGAAGGTTCATACCAAACGACCCTCGATCACGTCTCGAGGAGCGACCACGGGAAATTAAGGATTACCTTCGGCGACCTTTCTCTCTGATGCCGACATTACCCCGTAGCTCCTGATCCACATCACCTCAACGGGAGGTGAGCACGACAAAGCAGGTGAGCGGCAATGCAATGACAGTCGATTTGTGTCGGTTGTCGTCCAAGGACAATACCTAGAAATTTGCTGACACCAATTATCTGTGTCCACTCCACGAAGCACACAATTTTCAGCTTTGAGAGAGAATGCCGCTGAGTCACTTGAAAAAATGGAATGGTTGGTTGCTCTCAAACGTGGACTGCAAGCATCACCAGTCTTCACTTTGGCACACGAGACTTAGCCAAGTTGCAGTGGTCGAGGGATGCAGAATAAGCCGCTATAACAAATTTGAAGTGAAATGGCTTGGATAGCAAACAAACATTGTTGCCAGCTATCAAGTCAACGGTACAGCAAAAGGCACAGCCACGTAAGCAATACATGCGCGAGCTTGCTGCATTGATGCAGAAAACTACCAGGAAAATTTGCGGATTAAAAGCCAGCCCTGCAGCTGCAGTGCATCATATGTCAGTGACCGCACAAGACGTATGATTACAAGACAGCATCAGTCGGTCGAAGTTGCCACTCGACCAAACTGAACACCGACGTGCCAGAAGCGTCATCCGACAACAAGGTCCACAGGTACTACGACTGAACGCCTGACACGAGACTTTCGCAGAAAGAGCTCGTTACAGAACCATTTACTAAGAATCAATAATTATTTAATCAAGTGGGAATAAACATATTTGATACACTAACCAGAAAAATATATTTCCGCTTGCCTTCACGCCTTAAAAGTCTATACACCAATAATTGTGTTCACTGCACGCTCTGGACCTTACGAGGACACTCGCACCTCTGACCCTTCAGTGTTAATTAATGGAAGATACCAGACTGGCAGACTTGTAGCACTCGTTCAAACTTTCCTGAACATATGGTACATTCGAAAGCTAACTCCAGTGATGTGAAAATGTTATTTATTAATTTATTCCCTCCAAGGGCCTTCGTACGCATCGCAGAGAGGATACTTAGTACTCCACGCATGATAAAATAACATTAAAGCACACTGCTGTAACTTGTTAATTGCAAAAACAAACACACCTCTGATTATATAGTTCAGTAGTATGTGTTGACGCATTGTTTTATAGCAGGACACTTCCTATACCTATGACACAATAGACCCTTTGGAGAACCCCATCAAGCAACACAGCTGTCACCATTTTTTTCGGCGTAAAGCACACGAATGGGCCCCAGTTCACGTCGAACGCTAATGCAGCATTCGAGTCCAATAGGCGCTGAGCCGAATTCACAGGGATGGTGGACATAACATTCTTGTCGAACAAATGCCCAAAGTATGAAAGCCTGGGGTAATTAGAGTAGTAGCTAATGTAATTCGTTTTATTAGAATTTGGCAGACGGCAAAGGCTACAGTCTTGGTGAGTCAATGTGCACAATGGAGAGAGGCACATGACAACATATCATCAGAGTGCTCGTCTGCACCGATTTGTCACACACCTTCGCTCCGCCTTTCTGACTGGCTCGAGGGGCTGCGGCGGTTGCCCTTTTCCAAATTACAGTGATACGAAGTATAGGCTGCCCACACTTTTGAAAAGAGTCTATTGAAGAGACCGAAAGGAATGGTAGTCAACATTTTTCAACAAGACTGCTGTCCAGGCAAGGGATGAACAGAAAAATGAATAATCTTATCCAGGTAATTAGAACAATTAAATAATTGACCGACTAGTACAATGGGCTGTTGATGGAAAAGAGTATTGCTGCAATAAGTCCTAAGAAAGAGAAAAATGTGCAGTTAATCTATGCATACACCCCTATTAAAAATTCCATCAAGATACGGAATTTGGGACACTGACTGCCAGTCAGCAGCCTTGGTGGAACGTGCCCTGATGGTCCATCAGATGACGTCTGACTGCCACTGCCAAGGGAATTTCATCAACAAGGGCAGCATTTATATAAGAGTAAAGCTATACGCACTCATAAATATCGCCAAATGCCTCGATAAAACAAAATGTTCGAGAAAAGAAAAGATGAAAAAAAAAATTGCAGGTCCACCGCGGATCGAACCCGCGTCCACTTGCGTACAAAGCCGACACCTTAACCCCTATGCTATGCGATGCTTTTTTTTTTCTTTATTGGTATGCTATGCTATGCTATGCCATCACTTATGACATTCGATTTGAACATTCGTTTTATATGAGTTTAGCGGAGTGCGTATAGAAATTTCCGTCCGAAGCTCACTCCGGAGTGCGTATAGCTTTACTCTTTATATAAAGCTCAAACCCCGAGGTGGCAATCTTGGATGGCTATGAAACGGTTCACAAGCCGTGGTGGCAATCTTGGATGGCCGTGAAACGGTTCACAAATCCTTAAAATGAATGTAATTCATGACATCAAAAATCAGGAAAAGTGTGTACCCGTGCTTTGTTGTTGTTGTTTGTTTGTTTTTTCCCCTTTTGAAATTTGCGTTTTTCGGGCAAAAGGTACATTCTTTTACAAACGGGACAACATGCACCCTAAGCATGTTTCAAAGAAACGCCCTCGATGTCTGAACCTTTCGGGACGACCGTGCACACTTCAATTCACAAACATATGCGACTCCGTTGAAGCTAGAGCAAGCATGCATGCTACGACAGACAGCCCTGGCTTCCACGGACGAACGCGAGCAGCAGACATATCTGAACTACGCTCGCGGATGCTTTTTGTCTGCACTCTTCATGAAACAATAATAATGAGGTGCGACACAGCGGTAAGGCCTATAGCCTATGCCAGATATAAAGGTATAAACTTTCTAGCCCAAACGTCTCGGACCGAGTCAGGAGTATTTTAGTATTGCAGCGCGAGATTCCGACAATGAGTACATCGCTATAAAGAATGCTTCGGCTGCATATGCAGTTAAGCCTTCAGCATGTTATGCAAAGCACTCGTACATCACTCGCCGTACTTCAGTTCTACTCACCTGCCATGTAGAGTACTTCCGCGTCGTAGAACGATCCTTTTGTTCGCGCGTCTCCGGCCCAGTAGACCTGGTACACCTTGTCTTCAACTACAGCGCTAAAGTCCCTTACATCGTCATAACTCACAACAGGCTGGGTCTTGTCGAGTAGAGATTCTACTAAAATTTAAAAAAGTAGAGGCCGGGCAGGATCGACAGGTTGGAGCAAGCGGGCAAACAAAACGAGTCCAGAGCGATCGTTCATGGAAGCTCGGCGAAGCTACTATGGGCGAAGCGAAAGTGGCGTGTTCGGCGTTTTGGCGGGCTTCTGATCAAGGTTGTCGGTCGGTTGCGTGTCATATCTCTATCATCAGCGGTTTTGTGGGCTCACGCCCCGAAATCGTTTTCTCGCGCATAGATTATTTTTTGTATTCATAGATTTGACGAAATAGTGATATCCGAACGAAATTTACGTCCTTTGACCGTACGTCTGTCTGCACGTCGAAGCTTTTTGACGTACAGTCAGAGACAATCGATGTACAATCAGAATCGCCACCAAGACATCTTGATGGCATTTCGCGACGGCCGACTGCCACCAGGAAACCATCAGAAAGCCGACAAGCGGAGTCTGACGGGAGTTTGACTGTCTGTCAGAGTAACTTGTTGGCCAATCAGACATGCTTGACGTACAGTCAAGCACAGTCAGCGGTCCACTGGAAAACATTGACTGCCAAACAGGGTTACATTGGTGGATTTTTCATTCGCTACCAAAACAGTTGTTCTTATAGCAAGTCGAATGCTTTGAAGCAGGTTCCTGCAGCGATTTATTCATCCCCACACTCAATAGAACGTCATCCTCGTAGCTGAAAATAAGTGTGCACTTTCCACTCACAAAAAAGGAAGAAAAGCGATCGAATGTAGAATCATCTATTAGCACAACAGGCTAAAGATCACAAAAGCTTCCTCGCTAAAAGTTGCTGTGGTTATTCGGTGACGCAAGGCTGAAACAACTTTCCCTAGGCCCTAACGCGACGTATACCTTGCGCTTCGATTCTCAGACATTCCAACGTTCAAACGAAGCTAGAACAATGCGAATATTTTATGCCCGAAGTTATATCATAAAATTGCTGAGAAGTGCAAAACGTAAAGATCGCAGGAGCTTCCTCGCTAAAAGTTGCTGGGATTATGCAGTTACCTAGGGCTGAAACGAATTCCCCTAGGACGTACATTGTGAATCACACTTGTCTATAACGCGCGAGCGTGCGGCTTTCTCCGGGGAGCGCTAGACTGGTGGCATTCGCGGAAACTAAGCTAGTCACGTGGCGCAACATGGAACGGCCCGCTCTAAGGGTGTCCTGCCCACTCTTTCAGCTGGCGGCGAACGCGGAAGGCTGCTGGCACGCTTTTTGCAAACATCATTGCTCGAACAATAAGCTCGAACAATAAACAAACTAAAGCATGAAGGCGTATCAACAATGTCCTCATCAAAAAACAAAAATATGTCATAAAGCACTTTACTTTTACCGCTTATCAAGCTGATAGAGTGGGCAGGACACCCCTGGAGCGGGCCGTTCCATGTTGCACCACGTGACTAGCTTAGCTTCCGCGAATGCTACCAGTTTAGCTCTCGCCGGAGAAAGCCGCACGCTCGCGCGTTATAAGCAAGTGTGATTAGCACTGTACATCCGAAGCATACATTTGGCGTCGATTCTCAGACATTTCAACGTTGAAACAAAGCTAAGAGAGTGCGAAAATTTCATGTTAAAGGCACTCAAAGTTCTATCGATCCTCGAACACATCCCGCAATCCGAGGACCGGTACGGCGATACGGCTGATTCTGTCTCACAGGTGTTAATATCCCGATGATCGAGAGCGATCTTGCACAAAAGGTATAAAGTCTCATTCCTTCATATTTTCACATTATACCAGCGTCAGCGAGCACGAAGAAGCCCGAAGTCGTCGGAAAGCAGCTGCACATCACGGCTACCGAGCACCGAACAAACTCGCATCCGCCAGCTCTGGGCGCTGCCATCTTACCAGTGACGTCACGGCTCTTGGTAGGTCACGTGACGAGTGGTCACATTTGCGTACTACATGGCGGCAACCGGGGGGGGTGCCACTTCCGAACTTCCGGTTTATCACTCGAGAGCCGTATAAGTAGAGAGTTTGGTCAATGGGAGGCGCGGGCAGAGCCAGGGCGTGCGGCAGACTCGGAAAGAGGGCTTGGCATGCTCTCTTGACCAACCTGAAGCCGAAAAGAATCCCCTAGCGGTGGTAGCGAGAAACAGTTCTAATCGAAGGTCTTTGTTCGTATATGGTTTTAATAAGTGCGTAAGAGTGAAGTGTAGTAACTCTTTGTGGTTGAAAATAGGGTTCACGTGTTGTTTTGATCATGATCATACAGAAAGGTGTAAGAAACGAATACGCCGCTCAACTCTGTTTTGCGCGCACGGAATGTGACCGCTCGGACGGCGGATTCCCGGTCCTCGGCGTTTGGCGTACGGATTGTGTCGATCGTTCGGCAACTCGCACTCTTCCACCATCATTTTGGATGAGCGTGATTGAAACACCACGTGTACCATATTTTCAGCCATCGAGAGTTACTCCAGTGCAGTTATCAGGTTTGTTTCTCGCGACCACCATCAGGGTATTATTTCCGGCTTCTGGTTGGTCACATTCGAATTTCTGAACACGCCCTGGAACACGCCCAGCCCGCTTTCGGCCAATGGCGCCTCCTCATTTGTCTCCTATACTTCCCAACGAATGGCCAAACTCTCTACACATACGGCTCTGTATCACTCTAAGCCCCTCTACCTCGTTGCCTTTAAGGCACGTCCGCATTGGCGTCACGGAGGCCTGCGGCGCGACGGTCGGCGCTGCCGGTTGTCGACTGAAACCAGTTTTCGGCTTCAACGGCGCGACGTACGGCGCCGCAGAGCCAACCGCTCCTTGAGGCCTGACCACACTAGCTTGAACGGCGCCGCCGGGCGGCACCGCCGTCCGGCGTCCCCAACGCGAGGAGTCGACATTGGCCTCCGTTTTGCAGGCGTCACGTGACAGCACTGGATCCCACGATCGCGCCTCCCGTCGGATTTCCCGCTCTTTCCTTCTTCCGTTCCGCACTCGCTGCCTACATGGTAGGAGTCCACGATGACCTGGTGATCAGCGTGAATGTGATTATTCTAGCCTGCTCGTTGATCTTGCGACGTCGTCGCGCTCTGAAGGAAAGGAGGCGCAGGTTTTGGGTCTGGCCGAGTTGGTTCTACCGAAACACCGAAGGACAGGATAGGTCTGGCGCGCCGCCGGGCCTTTGCCGCCCCGGTGGCGCGCCAGAGATGAAGGCTACTTTCGAAAGTGTCACCAAATCAACACGACATCCGTCACAACACAGACGACATGCAACAGGTGCCACGGAGAAACTCACTTGTAATTCCGAATTCCTCTCCTATAATTTCCCAGCGGTTGTTCTTAGCGTCCTTATCTAGGTAGTCTGGCTGCGTCTTGTCATATAAAGAGGGAAACAGTCGCACAGTTTCAAGGAACCGCTCCGTTGGGGAAGCCATCGGGGGGAAACAGGGAGAGCAGACGACACGAAAGACGCGCCGAGGACCGGCTTGAGCGTTGCCATGGCATCGCGACGTCACTATCTACGCCACCTCCCATTGGCTCCTCTCTTCTGCGGCGAGCGGCGCCGAGCTCCGAACCGCGCACAGAGCGGTTGACTCTGCGGCGCCGTACGTCGCGCCGTTAAAGCCGAAAACTGGTTCGGGTCGGCGAATGGCAGCGCCGACCGTAGCGCCGCAGGCCTCCGCGACGCCAATGTGGTCGTGCCTTTGCGCGGTTCAGAGCTCGCCGCCGCTCGCCGCAGAAAAGAGAAGCCGATGGGAGGTTGTGGAGATAGTGGCGTCGCGATGCCATGGCAACTCTGAAACCGGTCCTCCGGCCGTCTTTCACGTTTCGAAGGACGTGTTTCGTGTCGTCTGCTATCGCTATCCCCCCCCCCCCCCCCCCGATGCCTTCTGCAACGGAGCGGTTCCTTGAAATTGTGCGACTGTTTCCCTTTTTATATGACAAGACGCAGCCAGACTACTTAGATAATGACGCTAAGAAAAATCGCTGGGAAATTATAGGAGAGGAATTCGGAATTACAAGTGAGCGTCTCCATGGCACTTGTTGCATGTCATCTGTGTTGCGACGGATGTCGTGTTCATTTGGTGACAGTTCCGAAGGTAGCCTTCATCTCTGGCGCGCCGCCGGGGCAGCAAAGCACTGACCTGTCTTTCGTTGTTTCGATAGAACCAACTGGCCGGACCCAAAACCTACGCCTCCTTCCCTTCAGAGCGCGGCGACGTCGCAAGATCATCGAGCAGGCTAGGATAATCACATTCACGCTGATCACCAGGTCATCATGGACTCCTACTATGTAGGTAGCGAGTGCGGTTTCGATGCTGATGTATGCGAAAGATGAGAGCCGAAACGGAAGAATCTAACGAAGAGCAGACGATGAAAGAGCGATCGCGAGATCCAGTGCTATCACGTGACGCCCGCAAAATGGAGGCCAATGTGGACTCCTCGCGTTGGGACGCCGCCCGGCGGCGCCGTTCACGCTAGTGTGGCCAGGTCTTTAAGGACAGGTGGCGGAAGTCTCAAGGGAAAGGTAGCACGTCTAACCTTGCATGGGAAAGGTTGCACGACGCGCGCGGTGACCCTCAAGCTCACAGCGGGCGTCACGGGGGACCGTCTGTCCCAAGAGCAGCGCTTCGCGAGAGGTCTGGTGTTCGAAGTGGTTCCGGTCCCGGCGCCGCTGTCTCCGGTGCCGCGGCACGGTCCACATACGGCGGGAGTGTCGGGTGCCGCACTGCACGGTCTGTTGGCACTTTGGCCACACCGGCAGCGAGTAGGTAAGGACCTACGCCAGCTTAACAGGGACCTTGGGGAGCAAAGGCGCTTCGGAGCACCTGATGAACGCAGCCGATGCCAAGGAAGCGGCCAACGGGGTAGGTGTCGAGCAACAAACAGGCGCACCACTCCCTTCACCTTTCTCTGCTGAAGACGATGGCAGGCAGCGCAGGGACGAGTGGCGTCTTCAGCCAGAGGCACAAGCTACGGGTGACGCTCTCGCGGCAAACGACCACGTCAGGCTGGCCAGTTCAACGCCTACGTTGACGGACAACAAAAAGCCGGAAGCCATGAGTGTCGACAATGCAAACACGAGTGGCGCTGCTGCGAAGCGAGCCAACGAGATTGGGGCCGAAGGAAGGAAGAAGAACGCGACCACATCCGACGAGCCGCCCCCAAAAGGGGCTTCAGTGCGACGAGCAACCCTTCGGAACGATGGTTCTCAGACGGTGACATGAAGGCACAAGCCGCGTCTTCTCGAAACTTACAGGTGGAGCAGGCTGAGGGACGCTACGGTACTTTAAGTGCGCTGCTTCATTTTGCCATTCCGAGGTGAGCATTGCACGGTCCGTTTGTCTCGCTTTCAGATGGCAGTGAACCTTGAGACAGCCCGTCATTTTGCCGCGCTGAACGTGCGGTGCTTCGCGACCGGGAGGAGGCATTATCAGCTTAGCAGCCTCTTTCTAGAAAACGACCTCGACGTGATTGCTGTTCAAGAAACCAAGGTTGAAAGTGAAGAGCGAACGGGCCGGATGGCGCCACCTTTTAGAGTGCGTTTAATGCTTGTGTCAGCCCACGGTACGTCTGGTGGATGCGCCCAGTTTCTTCGGAATTCTTTTGGGTATTGTTGAAGAAGCCACACCTGTAGAGAATACAGGATGTTTAATAGCTTATGACGTGTCTTCTTTTTTTTTTTTGAGGGGGGGGGGGGGGTTAAAGTGGCGAGTAATTTGCCTGTACGCGCCAAACGGACGAAAACAATCGCCGATTGTTCGAACAGGTTGCTTGTTGCGTAAATTGCGAAATGCACGTCCTTTAACTGGGTGATTATCATTGTGTCTGCGCTGCAGAAGACAACACGAGCGTTTCTGGTTCAGGATCAGAGTGCTCTATTTTTAAACATACTCGTGCAAGAGTGCTATTTAGATTATATTGGGTTCATACTCTCCAATGTTTTTTTCCGCAGTATACCCACTTCCAAATAAAAACAAAAAATAAAATGGCAGACTGGATGAAGCTTATCTATCAGCGGGCCTTGTGCCGCTGTACAATGGATATGAAGTTAAACACGTTTCTTTAGCGATCATAATTTTGTAATGTTTGCGCTTGGAACAAAACAAACACAGTCGGGTTTTATCTGGGAGCTGAACAATTCAACGATAAGCTTCTGAATGATAATCTTTTTGTGAGATTGTAAGAAACCTTTAGATACGTTGCTAGACGCTCATTTGCATTGATTTGTCTAAATGTGGGAGCAGTTTAAAGATAAAGTTCGAGGAATTTCCCTTGTTGCTATAGGTCTCGGAGAATTACACAAGCACTGCATCTACAAGTAGTCCTTATTGACCGTTATCGCCCGCGTCGCGATCCCAAGACCCTCGAGCATATACTGCGACAAGTTTCATTATCGGAGGAGCGCCGCTCGCGTGGCCAATTGCATTTGGCCCCCACGCGGTGGAAATGTCCACACATGATTTAGCATGCGGGCAGCCTGGTCCAGCGCTTTGGATCTCCAGGTTCCTCACACATCTTCGTCTTCTATAAAACAAATAGGGGACGGTTTATAAGGTATTTGGTTGGCCTTCTTTTCAGGTCACCAAAGGAAAAATCGTCGCAGATTGGAGTGCGCGGGTCCCACGTCAGTATTTCCGGACGGTACCGATGCAGCTGCGGGGGTCTGATGATGTGGGCTGCGTCGCCGCCGCTCCGTCTCTGGGACGAGGCGCTAGAAATTAAATACAGAATGAGGCCATGGCGCGGCATGAATAGGTGGCCGCGCCCAAGAAGGGCGCCCGCCCAACTACACTACGGAAACCTGGATAATTTCTGTCCTCTCCCCCCCCCCCCCCCCCCCCAAAAAAAAAAAAAATATATATATAACACAGATGAGGGCAGCAATATAATGACCTAATGGCTCGTGCTTTCTCTTTCGCCGTCTTCACCGCCGTCGCAGGTTGTATTGTGTTAAAGAGGGTGTGGGATCTTCCGAGAGGTTGTCCGGATCATTGCAATTAAGACCTTGCGACACCTCTACTTCTCAGGTTCATAAAAAGTTGTTAGGTCGGCGACATGAATGGACCCGCACATTTCACAAGATTCGTGATGCACAAACACTCAAGAGAGGTTGGAGAGCTTGCTAACGCGGCATAGGGTGTGTGGGCAACCTGGGGATCCAAAGCGTTGAACTAGGCTGCCTGCACTGGTTCAACAACACCTCGTCGTTTATTGACCGTTATGGCGCGCGCCGCCATCCCAAGACGCTCGCGCGTACGCTGCGATGGTCTTTTACCAGTGGCGAAGCAACGCTCGCGTGGCCAATTGCACTTGACCCCCTCGCGGTGGAAATGACCACAGATGATTTAAAATGCGGGAAGCCTGGTCCTACACTTTGTATCTCCAGGTTGCTCACAAGTTAAAGGGATACTTCAATGAAATTTGAAATATACCCGTCGTGTTCAAAAATAGGTTGAATATGATCCACATTATCCACAAAGAACAATCGCGCGTTCGTATTTTGAGCCTGATGGCTGTATTTTTTGTTATAAGCGGCCCACTCTGGCAAGCGCTCGGAGAAGAACCAGCGGAGAGCATGTGAACTCCAACGCAGTCGTGACGTAGTTCGTCTCGGGACGAGCAAAGCTACGGCGAGGCTGAGGTCGAGAGGATGGCCTAGTCGTTCCAACCATCGAAGCGGCTGCTTTTGTACGAATTTTGAGCGACGGGTTAATCTTCTATAATCTTGTAGGGGGACCATAGCGATCGACTTCTGGGACACACAAAAGGGAGGGAAGAGGGGAGCTGCTCCTTCCCCTCTTCTCTCGACGTGGCCGGAGGTGAGACACTCATTGTCACTAGCCGTCAAGGTTCCTAGACGGGCATTACAAACGAGGCGTTAGCGACATCCACCAGGTGCTCTTTGGTAATCGTTTAATTCGTTTTAAAACTCCTTTTCGTGACTTTTTTATCTAGATATTGGTGTGTTCGATGTGATACTGCTTTTTTGAACACATATGAACCAAAACATTAGCGCCAATATTTGGTTGTAGTATCCCGTTAAGCTAAACGCCGTCGAAACTGCGTCTATCATAAGCTAGAATGAAAGTAAATAAGAAAAATAATTGCTAAATCAACTCCAGGTTTTTATTAGCTTTGATTGTGCGCTGCCACTAGAGTTCACAAAGGAAATAAGCAACGTTAAAAGAGAACTGTAAGTTATCAATGTTAAAAAAAGAAAAAGAAAAAAACGAGTTGCTCTGAAAGAGGCGCGTGCCGAACGACTGTGGTCTGGCAAAACGCTTACTAAACAGTCCCTTAGCAAGAAAAAAAGGTATACGAGGCAAAATGAAAAGAGAAATACAGTTTGGGGACGCGGTTGCGCTCGACAGAAACCCAGTTGGGCGTGCTAATATAAAACATTATCGGAGATATTTTAGGATCCAAGAGCCACGAAGAAGGATATGAAATCAAGTTCTTGCCACTCGTCAGGAAGTTGAACAACGACGTTAAATCAAGTCTGGACTCGCCGATTAGTGAACTCGAAATAGCAGAAGCCATTGACGAGTTAGAACACGACAAGTCTCCGAGACCTTATGGTTTGAATGTGGCCTAGGCTTTTAAAGGTTAAATGAGAGAGGCTGCGTGTTAAAAGAGGTTCACGTTAAAGAAAAGAGCCATGAGTGATAATCCCGACTGTCGGCATATGAGTCTTATCACCAGATAAGCTACACTAACGTCGATTATAAAATTGGCGTTAAAGTTTTAGCACGAAGGTTGCCGAGTGTAATAGCGATACTGTAGGGCCTCGTCCGGCATCAAAAAGAAAGCGATTTTCACTAAAGTTCACATGGGGCCAAGCATTTTAGAATCTTGCGCTGCGTTCTGAAATCGAGCGACTTTGTTGCAATTAGACTCGGAAAAGGTCTTTGACCGGGTAGTACATGAAGTCCTTTATGGTATTTTGGAACACCTCAAACGTTGGCACTATACTTAAGGAAGGGGTTAAAATATCTTAAATGGGGTGCCGCACAAATGTCATACTTAACAAAGAGTTAATGAGGTCCAAGATTTTTTTCTTTCTTCAGAAAATGTTGCCTGTTGTCATCCTTGTCCAGTTCTATTTTTCTAGGGCCCTTTTGGTAAAAGCATCTTTGGGTGCATCAGATAAGATCGACCAAAGGGTGGCTGGTCGACATCTTTAAATCAACTGATGTTTTCATATGCCATTGCCTAGTGTCTGGTATAAACAAATCCACACTTAGTTTTGACCAGAAAAAATATTTGGGGACAGGAAAAATCGTAAGGCATGGAGAGGTGGACAGTTGCAATAACCCGCACCGATGGAGGGGGCACGTTTGAAAGTGAATAACTAAAGCAATAAATTTAGAAGAATTTTAATACTTTTTAAAAACTATGGGGACAGCTTGCTTGTAATATAAAGTAAAAATATTTATTTAATTTTTTTTTTCTAAATATTGCCAAAAATGCCTGCTCGAATGACAAAAGGCAAAATTTGGAGGTCTGTATCTCATTAAATAATTTAATCATTATTATAAAATTCGCAGATGGTATTCTAATAATATATGGCTATAATTTAAGAAATAAATAAGCTATATGAGTGATACAATAGTTAGGATATATTTAGGAAAACATGGGAAAAAATCAAACAAAAAAAATTTCGATGCAAATAAAAAAAACATTTTCGATTGTTTTTTTTGTTTTTTTTTAATTTGGGTACCCTGTTATACTTTATTTCGGCATTAATTTCTATGAAAATCATGTTGCATCCTTTTATTTAGAAAGAAGAAACAACTCCCCAAATTAAAGTCCTTTTTCAAAGCCTACACTTGGCAGTGTCCTATAAAAGAAGGGACTCTGAGTTCCAGTGTCATGAAACTTACACAAATCTTTTATATATTTTATTCAGTTGAGGTCATTGATAACTAGAGCAATCGGTCACACAGTAAAGGGGAGGAGAAACTATATACAGCATTTTACATAAGCGTACAAAATGGTATCATATTAGAGACTAATGATTCGAGAAAATATGATGCAGTGTGAAGTTTTACCTTCCTGTATAATTTGAATTTATAATAAAAGAAATAACTTTATTTCCCCACACAAAAATAAATATATAATACTAAAATTGTTTAGGTTGGCTATGTATTTCCGATTACAAACAATTTCAGGTGAGGGATGCCATTGTGTCTGACTAGAGCAGCTTCGATGCTCTCGGTGTATGAATGAATCGTGGCAAGCCGATATATTTTATCCTGCTCGAGGATAACATTTTGTGCTTTTCTTATTGTGATCAGATAAAAATTATTAGCAACCACCAACTAAAACAGTAGGTTAAATACCCCGTGAAGAAAAGTGTGATAAATAAGATGTCCCTGATTTCAAAACGAGCAGTCCTTCGGAAATCAAATTCGGCACTTTGCGCTAAGGTTTTCCTCGCTGTACCCATTTAATAAATTTGCTTCCAAGCAGATCCGAGTGTACGTCCTACATATACGTCACAGGTTCCTTCTATTGATGACTTGCTGAGCCGCCACGCGTGCCAAGACTGAATGCCAGGGAGGCGCGCACCGTCAGCCACTCTTCTTTTTTTTTTTTTTGTTCACGATACCGAACAAACTCATTTTCGACAAGATACACAAGTTGCACGCGTTTCAGTTTCTTTGATAGAACGCTCACCATTGTCCTGGCCGTCTGAATTGTGCTTATTGAACGTTCTCTCAGGTTGTTCAGCGTGGCCTGGTGCTTCACGAGTCCGCCAACTCCGTCGCATGCGTTTTTCCCATGTCCAGATGCAGAAAATAACCACTGGGCTTGTGGGCAATCGTCCTTTTCAAACTGGTGAAGCTGGTAGCGATTCTTGAAATGACTGGCGGCCCCGTCACTTACGTACGTCACGTAAGAGTATACCGCAACGTTGTCTTCAACCCACTCCTTCACTTTTTCTAGAGCCGAGCAAGCGTTAGCGGCGTCGTGACACAGGTCCTCACTGATGATGGCAAAGCTGTTAGCAGATTTTCTCGTCGTCGCTACACCTGTAAATATCGAAACTTCTTTTTTGTTTCAGTGGTATGCTTGCGCTTCGTCAGGAAGCACGGTGGTCCACTTTTCAGCAAAGCCAAAATGAAGGACAATGCTCCCGCGTTGCATGCACTGTTTTTTCATCGTAGATCGCTTTACCTTGCGTTTGCCGGATATGCCCAGGTAGCACACCGCGTCGGCCGGTATCGGGACTACGCCGGCCGGTCCCGGTAACAGGATGGCGGCGCCCGGCCATTGGCGCCGGTGAGCTACCGGCCCCGGCCGGCGTCGGGGTTTCGTCTTGCTCACTGGCCAGTTCAGCCGAAGAAGTTACAGTGACTGGCCGGCATCGGGTTTTTGCTGTCTTTGCTGGCCAGTCTTTCCATGGAGGTTCCAGTAACTGGCCGGCAGCGGTATTTTGCTGTCTTTGATGGCCAGTATTTACATGGAAGTTCAGTAACTGGCCGGCATCGGCGCTTTGCTGTCTCTGATGGCCAGTATTTACACGGAAGTTCAGTGACTGGCCGGCATCGGCGCTTTGCTGTTTAGGCTGGCGAGCCCCGCCATGGAAGTTCCGTTTACTAACCGACATCGTTTTATCTTTTTTTTTTTTTTTGCCGTTTTTACTATGCAGTCAAGTCATTCAGATTCTGACGAACTGTGGCAATTCATGAATAGCGAGTGGAAATATTCGCATAGATCAATCCTTCGCAAATAACTGCCGACGCTGGTGTATTTGATCCCAGCATGGCAAGGCTGACGTGTTTTATTGCGAAAACGCGAGAAAAAAACAATGCGGCGAGGAACATTTGCAGTTCAGGATTCGAGAATCTGACCACCAACGCCATGAAGAATAAATTACACAACGCCGAACGATACCTTTTCAGGAAGCTAGTTTAATTTGATGCACTATACTTAAGGTCGGTGGTATACGCACGTATTTGGCTCTGATAAGAAAATTAAAATAAAAACGGTATAGCGGAGAATCCGAATGAAGAGCAACAACCACAATTAACAAACACGTGGCATGATTGAGCACGCGCTTTGAGTTACAAAAACTATAATTTGCATTGCATTGCAGAATCTGGACAAGAAAGAGATGTGTGTATTGCTTATGACGCTACGAGAGGTACACAACTCTCCTGAGATCGTGTTATTGGTGATTTTAATTGAGTGTGAAAATATGCTATTTCAGTCAAGAATCGGCTGTTTTCTGTGGTAGTTACGATCATCTAACAGAAATATTTCAAATATTGACATAGCCAGACGATCTGTCCCCCGGTAGCTTATGTTATATACGACATACCGCACCAAAAACAAAAAGAACAAATATAAAAACATTTTTTTTTTTTTTTTTAACACGATAAAGGCGTTGTGGATGTTTACACTGCCGGGTCGTGAATGTGGCCCCTTGACGCTGCGACTGCGAAACATAAATGTTCTAATACCGAACGATGCCGTCTCTGAAAGCTAGTTTAATTATCCGCACTGGTCTTGGATCTCAGGAATAAAAACATGTCTAGGCCTAATAAAAAAGTAAAACTGCGGAGCGCAACCTTGATAAGTAAAATCAGGCGGCAGGCGAGGGAAATATCACTGTTGTACCAGAGGAAAATTAAGTACTACTTTCCGTAAGTCAGAAAAATAAGAGCTGTGCTTAATACGTACCGCGCTGTGAGCTCAGCTAAATAACTGTCTTGAAATAGCGGTATTTCTGTTTTAACAGTGGGTAAAGTTGACCACCTTCAGACAAACTTCGGCTGCATCACTGTGGCAGTTTGACCACTTACTCATTTTCTCATTTTGCTCTCAATATTCCCATTATTATTACCTTCTTTACTTCGTTGAAAGGACTTGCGTTGTTTGCCTACTACACTGACCCAGAAATTAGCACGGAGGGAGCGAATTATCCCGGCAAAACAAGAGGGCCACGGCTTGTGCATTGCATCAATTTAAATTTTGGCTCGCACTTCTTATTTCCAGATTTTGCGTGATTTTTACCCTAAAGTAAGGGGCCGGCAACTGCAAAAAACATTAAAAAAAATATTAAAAAGAAATAAAAAACGTAGTAAAAAAAAACAATAAAAAACTTCCCGCTTCCGGGATTCGAACCACCGACCACACGATCACCCGCATCGCGCGTTAACCACCAAGACCAAATCGCCAAATCGAAAACGTGTTGTTTCTAGTAGTTTATATATCTGCTGAGTTCGTTTGAATACATTGTACTGTTAGTTTCGTATGTAATTTTTTGTTACGTGTTCAGGACGTATTTCTAATATTGTGGCAATTTTTGCATACTCCATGATTTATTATTACTGTGTCTTTTAATAGTTTTTTAATGCGCTTTGCTGATCGTTTTATTGCAAGCGTGTTGAAGATACGCGCCAATACGCGCACATAGATTCCGTAAAGTCGTTAGACATCCATAATAGCCAACAAACGCGATCCAATCCAATCCGCAGCCTTGTTTTGCCGGACGCGTTGGCCGTGTGTGTTTCACGTCTCTGTCTTGAGGTCAATTTACCGATTAGTCGTGATGCGTGGAGTTCAACTTAGTTTCAAATGCGTCCGAAAACGAAGGAAGCGACTGTGAGCCGTGGAACTACGTCGAATCTGCTCAACAGCCAAGATCATGGCACGGTCGTTTCAAAGTAAGTTCCTTTCTTTGTCCGTTAGGGCTAGATTATTCTTTTTTCCGTCCAAAATGCTTGTTATTGTCTAGATCGCTTGCTTTTACCAGTATTACTAATTGTGCGCGAATGGTGCTATGCGAGGCTGTTTTGCTTCGTTCACAAATAGGCTGTGTATTCGGTCCAGGTCCATCAATAGCGGCGGAACTTTTTGGGAGATGGGGGGGGGGGGGACGGCGGCGGCGGCGGCGGCGGCGGCGGGCGTGCGGGCGGCCAGCCGGCCAGCCGGCGGGTGGAGGCGGAAAGGGGAGGGGGAGCGGGGGAAGTTTGATTGCCTCCCTCCACCGTATTGTTCACTGGTAAACTAGGATGATTGGAAGAGCGCAATGCCCCCCCCCCCCCCAAAAAAAAAAAAAAAAAAAAATCACTCAACTTAGCGCGGTGCCCCTCCATCGTCTAAGCTCTAGGTTAGACACTACGGGTGGATTCCGTGTGCGTATTTGCGTCCGGAGAACTGAGCCAGGCAAAAGGCAGAGGAGGATCGAGCAAGTCCGTAGCCTCCGCCGCGCAGTCGTCTGCAAACGGCTTTATTTTCGTGACTCGTTATCAGAAAAGAATTGTCAAAAATTGGTGCCGCGATGAATTCATCCCATGGTGATTTGCATAGCATACCGCTCCTGATCGCAAAACTTTGTGCCCACGAAATAATTTTTTGATGCCGCTTCTGGGGAAATTTACAAGCATGTCCTGGATTAAGGTAGTGTCTCGCCAGTTTATGAGAGGTATATTTAGTTCAGTGTAAGTATATAGTGTTAGACATGCCTCACCCAATCCCTGTATTTTTTCGTTTGGTACTGCCTTGAGCGAATGGTGTAGGTTGTAATTGTTTTTAGTTGTTGCATGATTGTAGTAAGGTGGTGAGCTTTACTAATTGAACAGCTTGAAAAACAGTTCACCACAAAAGGCAAGGAGACAAGCAGAGTTACGTGTAAACCATACGCAAGCGCAGACTCTCGACTCGCATAAACAGAGAAGGAAAAAATAAAGAATGCGGAAGGAGCTCAAGTACAGGCCCAAGTGGAATGCGCCGATTCACCCATTAGCAAGAGCAGATTTTAAAACCATAATTTCCTTGTCTGTTAAGGCAACAGATTGATGGCCAATACATAAAGACAGCTTAATCTCTCTCTAAAGTCTACGATGAATTGTCACCTACTTACGCACTATTTACACTGCTCATGTGTCATCCTTATAGCCTCGTCCCACTAGAGCGACAGACAGCGACACACGACGAGCGACACACGACACACGCTGTCCCACCTGGCGGACACGACGCAGGACACGGGGACGAGGAAACTTCTTTCCTAGTGGGATTGGAGTTGTCAACAAAACACTTCAAAATACACAGATAAACAGTCTGGCGATGCGGTTTTCATATTTTGCTCTTTGGGCATTAAATGCGCCGACAAACACGGTGAAAGTGGAGACAATTACTTTGTTTCTTGATTAAAGCTTCCGCTTCTCTTCATTTGCCGTTGGCGACTTTCCACAAACAGTCGTGACAATTGACACCAAACTTTTTCTGAACTAGAATACCCGAATCATTCCTTTTTTTTGGGGGGGGGTCGTTCGAGGAATTCTAAGTTAGCACCAAGGAATTTCACCCTGATTTTGAGGATGTTTAAAACTTCATATCCGAATGATCGAGGGCAGGCGTTTTATGGGGGACAATACGGCATCCCGATCATCACAGAACGTGATGACAAGTCTCGTCTGCCGGAATGGCTTGCCGCGGAACGTCGTGTCCTACTTCGTGGTGAGCGGTCTTTGGTCAGTCCTCGAACATGGGTGTATCCATCCTGATTTAGGGGCGTAGACCTCGGCGTCTTAAAGCACCAAATCGCGCACAAAGTTTTTGCGAGCAAAACCAGCCACAGACAAGCCTTTCGCAACATGACTGCCCAGCGCCAGCAAGCAAGCCGCGCCCGCGACCACTATGAGCAATCGAGGGACTGGAACTGCGGGAACGGGGAGAGGCCACCAAGGGCTTTTCTGAAGGTCGAGCGGTGGAGCAAGCCACGGGAGGAAGGGTGGAAGGGTGGAAAGAGAGGCAACAGAGGGCACAAGCGGGCGAGGAGGATAAGTTTGTATCCGACAGATGTTCCTCGGTGGGACTGCTTGCTGCGCTTCAAGTCCAACAACAGACAAGAACTCGTCCGTCGTCGATGGTTTGTCAGCAATTGTCGCGGGTGTTGGCCGTTGCAGTGGGACAGCATCGGCGACACGGAACTTTGTGGTGTCGTCGGACAAAAATCTGTGTTTGTCACTCTAGTGGGACGAGGCTTTTAGAGAAAACGTGAATAATTAGCAGATACTGTGAAAAACATACAAGGGAATTATTTTAGGCCTTTATTATTCATAGTATGGGCCACCAATGTGTTCGCACATCCGTCTGTTACCTGAGCTGCCAAGAAAATCGTGTTTACAGTCTTATGCATATGGGTGGGAGTCAGCACATTCCACTTGGACCTGTTCGAACTTTTGCTAAAGCTCGTTCCGCATTCTTTATTTTTTTTTCTTCTCCAATTTGTGAGTTGGGAGTCTACACTCGTATGTAGTGTATGTATTCCTCTCCTTTATTCCTTGTTTTTTGTCTGTTATTTTTCAGGATGTTCAATCAGAATGAACTCACCACCTTATTACATGGAAAGGCTGTTGTTAATTCCAAAGTGTCTGTAAAACAATCTACCTGACATCTTTTGCTCACGCCCCGGTTTCTGAAGCTCACGTTCTCCGAACACAGCCTTTCTGATTTCTCTGATTCTTTTTCTTTTTTCTTTTATGCTCAATAGATCAAGTTGTGAGTGTGCACCAGTCTGCGTCCTCTGTGTTCCTGTCCTTTTGTCCTTGTCTTTTTGTGCACTTTTTTCAAGTTGGTCCATGATATTTTTTATCGTATATTCTAATCTGTGTTTTCATCTTTATACTTGCTGCAGTCCTTACCAAGTAGAAGTTGGCATTCACTTTCACCATCCTGATGTGAGTGTCCTGAGGCGACACAGAATGTCAGCTTCCTCTGCTGAAGGCCAGGCTTGATGGAAGACTGCCCAGGCTGTTCATGGTAAGGTGCTCTATATATCGAGCAATATAATAGCAACTTATTGCTGATAGGATTGTTTTTAACGCAGACTGTGTTTATGGACTGGCCTTTAGCAATTCCGATGCCACTCACGTGGAATGAAACACTCTAGGGGAATTGCGCATCCCATTCGTAAGCGGAATGCTGAGTTTACAACAGAAGTGCGTCTCAACTTGCTGCCAGTATTGCTGTGTGTGTTGTGTTTGTATTTTTATTTGTTTGTTTAATGTTCCCAATAATGGCTGTAGCCTTCCCATTGGAAGTGGCAACACGCAAACACAAATGGACGGCAAGAGAGGTGAACAGCGCCACTCACGCCGTTCGCCACCGCACCCATTGGTTTTCGGAGAGGTTTGCAGTATTGGTCTCTATGGTATTTGGTCATATATCGCACATGAACACAACCAGGGCACTGTGCCTACAATTCAGCACTCGCAAGATTTGCGTGAATACACCCTGCAGCTGGTCGCATTTTCAGAGTAATTTTAATGTTGCAAAAATGAATAATGACATTGGCATATTTCTCGTGCCAAATCTTTCATGCCTGTTCCGAACTCTGATCTCCACGAGATCACAGTAGAGTCGTTTCTGTTGTACAGTAAAACCTCGTTAATTCAACCCCCGCTAATTCGGATAATTTGAACTGTCAATCCGGTCACGTCAAACATATGTATTAGTCAATGGCAGCAAACGCTCATTAATTCGGAGGGAACGCGGCGCACTATGGTTAATTCGGACAAATTCGGCAGGTGGTGCTAGCTGCCGTCTGTTCCAAAGGGTATGACCGCTATCCATCCGAAGTGCGCACGTGGTTTTTCCGGTTTTCCCATGGTTCTTCGCTCTTTCGGTTCTCCGTGTTCCGCACCAGTTTTGCTCTGGATCGCCGTGCTTCAGCGCGTTACTCTCCTGGCATGGAAGCAGCAGAAGCGTTGCTGCAACGGAAAAAGGGTAGCACAGGTGACCGACGACCGGAATGGCAAAATCGCGACACGCGGGGCTATTGTTCCCGAGCGTGCCAATAGCAAGAGTGACAGTCACGTTTTATGCCTCAACGCGGGGATCCTAAAGCCCGCCATTTTAACAACTATCCTATCCCTCAATTTTTCGCTGGCCACCCCTGCATTGAAAAATGCAACGTGACTGGCACTCTCGCTATCGGCGCTCGGGGAAAATAGCGCCGGCTGTCGCGATTTCGCCGCTCCGATTACTGGTCAGTTTTGCTACTCGTTTTCCGTTGCAGCTGTACTAGGCTAAGAATTTAGCGACGAAAGTGGAAATACTGAGGGCCTTGGAGGGCGGCGTCTCTCGACAAGTGATGGAAGGTTGCGACGTCAAGAGAAGCACTTTGGCTACATACGTAAAAATTGTGGCCGATATCCTACAGGCTTTCGAGAGCGAGAAGTTCAACACGAAAAGAAAGCGGCCTTGGAAGGTGGTGCACCCGAAACTAGAAGAGGCCTTGCTGTACTACATTGTCAGCGCACGGGATGCGTAGCTCCGACAGTGCGAGTGCGGTGGAGCACTCGACCGCGCTAAGGAAAGTTGCCGTCTCCGCCCAAGTGTCGTCCAGAAAGCAGGCGGTAATAACAGATTTCTTCTCAAAATAAAGGAAACGTTTTCGCGCAGCTTTCTTTGTTCTTTCGATATTTCGACCTTCGGATAATTCAGACATTTTTGCCGGTCCCATGAGATCCAAATTAACGAGGTTTTACTGTAGTGGCACGGCAGACTCTATACTTGTTTTGCTTCAATCTTTGTAAGGGGGATGCTGTAATCCAATTCTACTCATCCCTAATGTACTAGATAGCACCATATTTGCAGAGATAGTCTTCAGATTTTGTAGTTCCATCGAAATATATTTCAGCTTATAAAATATTTGTTATTTGGCTTGTAAAGTTTCAAGCAGATCTAGATTGAAGGCAGCAAATATCTTACCTGCAGTCATGGTATGTGTCCGAAGTATATTGCATTAACATAATTGACCCAACCTCTGATTTTTGTTTTCAGTGCCTCCAGCGAATTGTGGATGCTAGGATTGCTTTTGTTTGTTTCACATTATCTACAACACTTTTTTCACCTTTGTACTCAGTGCAGCCCTTGCCGAACGGAAGCTAGCATCGACTAGGCCAATTCGTTCCTGCATCACCAGCCGACCCGAGGATCAGGTCCATGGCAGTCTGCAAAGGTTGTTGATGGTAAGCTGCCTTATATATACAGCTGTGTAATAGCAGCTTGTCCTAAATGACAATTTGAAATGCGTGTTTATGTTTTAGAAAGTGAAATTCGCATGGGCATACTTGCAATGTGAAAGCTTACCAAGCCTGTTCTGATCTTTCATCCTTTTGAGATTTCAGTACAGCCGTTTCTGCTGCACGCATACTGCCTACTTCGGCCAGGTAGAGACTTGATACATATGAAGGTAAGCAGGCGATTATCAACTGCTCAGTGCTGTCCGTGGTGACGTTCTCTCCTTGTCAGATGACTTACCATGCTTGGTTCGCAAGGCATTTTAAAAGGAGAGCAAGTCCGCTGGTGCATGATGCTCCCAGTACTGAGCAGTCGACGATCGCTTGTTCACACTCGTAGAGATCACGACTGTACTTCAAGCTCGGCAAGTGTGACACTTAAGTGATTCAGCCTAGCTGTGGTGTGCTGAGCGGTATATGTAGAGCTAGTTTACTTGAGCACACACAGTGGCTGTGCGGTATAAAACGCGCCCAATTGGCAACTTTAATGCAGTCTCGTGTAGTTCCATTGATGTTTTCTTTTGGCGTGCATGATATGTGTTCACACTTTTTTTTCCCTCGCTTACCGACAGTCCTAGCTGTCTGCAGAGAGTAAGTGTGAAACATGCCAACAAGCCTCTAAAGCAGTATGCAGTGCAATTTTGGTCTATTGTGCAAGCGAGGAAGAAAACTGCTCGTTTGGCTGTTGAGGCTGCGACATAGACATTAGATAGTTTTATCTGAGCATTGTTACGACCCGCTCCACTCAAAAGGAAAGCACCTGCATGCTCACAACGCTCAGTCAGCAACGACCAGTCGGAGCGCAGATGCCGATGGAGCAGACAACTCCTGCACCCCGATGACCTCTGCCGACTGAGCGTTACGTGCGTGCCTGGTTACTTTCCTGCTCAGTGGCTGAGCGGAGCGGCCCGTAAAAAGCGCTCAGCTAAAACTTTTTCTGATAGGGGGTGGCTGACACATAGATATTTCAGGCAGAAGGATGGCCGACATTGGCTCACATCAATTCTCAGTATGAGCAGCTCTCATCGCAATACGGAAATTATGATTCAAACTTCCTCTACCCCTTTCTGAAGGTTTTGAAGGTGCTCCTAGCAGTATTGTTGGGCTAGACATAATCATACCCAGATCCACTCCAATAAATTCTAAGAGGATGAAGTCAGTTGCCACATAGCTTGTGCAAAGCTAAATCTGGAACTCACTCCTCCTTCCTGTTTTTCACTGTATTGAGAACCTTGTCTCAGTATGTGATGGGTCTGTGAAGAAAATTGACCAGATAAGCAATCTTACTCACAAAATAGATGTCCCATACATATTAACCTGCACCTACCAGCCACTGTACACCACCTCACTACTGATTTGTTATCTTTCTATTGATTTGCCTGAACTGTTCGCACCTGTAGATATTAATGATGATCACGAGGGAATGTTTCTTGTCATATGATGTCATATGCTTAAAGTAAGTGAGGCTTGCGGGCGTTTTCAAGGGCTATGGGGCATGCCGATGGTAAACACTCAATGTGAGTTTATGGTAGACGCTAATAATATATACTAGTTTCTGGGTAAGTCGCTATTTTTTATTTGGTGAAGTCTGCAGATGAGTTTTAGTCAGGTTGCCATTATGTGGGAACACAGGGGCCATACTCTGCAATATATTATATGTTTACATGTGTCTACCCAATTTCATTAGTATGTGTACAACAATGAGCTGTATTCGCGACTCCAACGATCTATAGGGGGCGCCACCACCAAACAAACATGGCGGCTGGGAACAGGTCGCGTCGGCTCGGCCGGGCCGCCTGAACGGGTAGCGCATTCAATTTAACAGATTTTCTTTTGTTTAATGCCCTATTTTATAGGTATTTCAACTGCGACGGTTAAGTGTAGCCGGTGCAGATAAACTTGCAGAGCATAGTTTTGTTTTCCCGGTGCTTTTTGTTCTTTTCATGTCAAACTTTTGTTTCGGAGGTTTCGTTCATTACCGAAACTATGGGCTCCGGAGAGACGGTAATAGACTCTAATCAGTTTTGATCAGGTAAGGAAAGCAGCGATGACTACAGAATTGTTCCACCGACAGTAATTTTCAACTAACTCGCATCACTCGACCATACGACTTATCTGTCGGCGAAATCGAGCTTTTGTGCGTATTAAGAAACAGCTCCAGTCGTCTGCTCGATCAGCAACACAGGCTGCAGGAAAATTACGAAAATTAAGCAAGCGCTTCTTGAGCCAAGCTTGAGCTTCTTGAGCCCCACTAAGCAGCTGATACTCGTATTTCAACTCAGGTTTTAGTGACAATCGAAGTCATTTTGACGAATGTGCGGGTTATGCATTATATTACGTACCATGTCCCACTAAAGGGATATTAGTATATTATTTGGGCTGAAATATGAGCTTACTTGACAAGCTATTAGGTGAACTGCTGAATCAAAGTATATTTGACAGACGGAGAGATACTACCTAAACTCAGCCATATGGTTCTAGCCGGGAGCACGAAGATGATTGCGGACAAATTTGAAGAGAGTCTTCATCGGAGATTCACGCAGAACCCCTCTGCATTAAACTTGACTTCAAATCCTGAATGGAGAAGGAGAGTATCTTTTGTGGCCGGACAACCTGAGCAATGTAGACTAATATTGCTGCTGGCTTCAACGAGGGTATATTATAAATATTGGAGGCGCAATAGATCATAATGTCGTGACAGCTTCTAACTTTGCGAGACGCGTCCCCCATTTTTTGAAAGCAGACAATATCCCTCATTAATCGTATGCAGCGAGGAGGTTTTCGAGAATCAAGTAGATGCGAAATCAGCCCAACTTTTTCGGTGTGGTCCAGAGGCTTTTTCGGTGAAAAGCTGCCAAGATGAATAGCCAATGCACCGACCAGCGTGGGTGGCTCAATCTTGACGCTAATCAAACACAGCCAAATTCAAGAAAAGCAGCTATTGAACCTTCCCATTCACTTGACTGCAGCATTGGGGTTCCCTCCAGTGAAACACCTCGTCTGTTTTACATACCACTTATCAGTTACCGAGTAGTCGTCACTTTGAATGTCATTCGAGCCAGAGAAGAAATCAAAACGTTTTTCCTTGATTCCTCCCCATCCAAGAAATTGAAAGCACGCGATTGTGTGTTGTGGAGTAAACAGGCTTTCAAACACGTGATAGAAAAAAACAATTTACTGAGGCTTCATCACACTGATGAACACTCAGGCAAACTTGAGAAATATTCAGACCTTCATCAAATTACATTGTTTGCCACCGCGTCGACAACACGTGTCCGCGAAAGCCGCCAGAGACGTGGAGAGGCGCAGAGCGACCTGTTCTGGCTGGTTCCCGGTTTTCCCGCTTGGTGCTGTCCGTTTTGCTAGGGTCGCGAATATGTCAAGGATATGATTTGTCATTGTCTCAGTAAGACTAATGAATCGCTATATTTACCTAAAAATGCTGGATCTCTCGCACCTATCGGGACGAACGGCAATGTTAAACTACATGCCAACTACTCCGGCGAGTTTGCCCGTCTCTCGACATGCCCTTTTTAATTAAAGTAGATGATTTCCACGAGCCTTTCTTTGAAGTGGGCCTTCTTCATGCAAATAGCTAACCTTGATTATGAGATGACTGGGCCATTTTTGCCGCTTGGTTATCCAGTGTGTTGTAACAGGTGTCCCTTATGGCAATCAAAGTATTTTTGTTTTGATATAGTTTCCAGATTGAAAATGAAATGAAGACAATTAACGCATTGGTTACAAAAAGTTTTTCTTTTACATGGGCTTCTTGTCTCATGCCTCTGGTTTTCTGGCCACTTGATTAGCTTGGTTTATCTTTTTAGAGGTGATACTTACTTAGTTTTTGTGCTTTTGTTTTGGGTGTTTTTCAGGCTGATTTTCTTTTTTTTTGTTCTCAATAGTGTGTATATATTGCGCCGTTGAGTTCAATGAAAATTTGGTTTCGAGTCAGCGCTCTGCCCGTGTCCTTTAGCCTGTCCGTCGTCCTTTGCGCTGTTTTAACCTTTTAAGCGCTTGCCCAGTTTGGAATTTCTGGATTATCATGTGCAGCTGGTATTGATTAACCCTGTCATTTTACTGTGCTGTTGATTCTCTTTGCAGGTGCTCTAATGAAGGACTCCCCTTCCTGGGTGCATGGTCGACTTGCATCACAAGCTGCATGAAAAGTGTGAAGAACATTTCCTAGGCCCGTGACATGCAGCCTCTTTCATCCAGCGCACTCCTCTAGCGACAAGCCCATGATGACCAGCCAAGCTGTAGCTTCACTGGAGCTGACAATAAACAATTACGGTAACAATTTTGTATGTTTTATTTGCTATCATGTGTATGAGCGACAGATGGCTGTGGCAGCCGCTTTACCAATAAGGTGTATACCTATGCCAGAAATTTACTTTCATGTACAGTGCAACATAATTGTTTACACTCATTTGTTGTTAAAATTATTCTTCTTATGAACTACATCATTTCTATTCAGGTGTAAATTGCACACAAAACCACATGTTAGGCTGTATGACAAGACCGGGAACTGTACGATTTTAGCCCGCTAGCCTGGGGTCTTGCTGGTATATTGCGGTACTGCTGGTAGTGCACCGGGGATTTGTGCTGGCAGCAGCCCGGGAACTCGCTGGGACAAAACAAGCCCGGGAACTGTATGGCTTGAGGCCGCTAGCCTGGGGTCTTGCTGGTATCTTGCCGCGTTACTGGTACTACGCTGGGGATTTGTGCTGGCAGCATCCCGGGAACTGTATGGCTTGAGGCCGCTAGCCTGGGGTCTTGCTGGTATCTTGCCGCGTTACTGGTACTACGCTGGGGATTTGTGCTGGCAGCAGCCCGGGAACTCGCTGGGACAAAACAAGCCCGGGGACTCTATGGCTTGAGGCCGCTAGCCTGGGGTCTTGCTGGTATCTTGCCGCGTTACTGGTACTACGCTGGGGATTTGTGCTGGCAGCAGCCCGGGAACTCGCTGGGACGCCCAGTGCCGGGCGTCCCAGTCACTGGCCAGTGACTGGCAATCTCACTGGCCCGTTGTCGCCCCGCGGTGCGTTTCCAGCGTCGCCCCAGTAGGATCTTACCGGCAGACCGGTACCGCCCCAGTCCCAAACCGGCGAGTTGTGCTACTTGGGTGGTTGTGAACTACCCAGCTTCCGACCGTCACTTGGATGACTTTTTCAAAAGTGTCAAGTTCCAATGTTGTTGTTTTTTTGTTTTTTTTACAATGTCGCCGGGCTCCCATGTTGCAAGCACAATCTCTTCATCCTCCGGAATATCAAGTTCCTGGAGTGTAAGAGACTGGCCTTTTGGGCAGAGATCACAGTCTCCTTGAAGGCACAGTCCTGTTGCTGGGTCGCAGAGAAATGTCGAGTTCCTTTCACCAGTGTTGAATGTTAAGCCTGGGACGTTTCCTAGAGCGGCAATACAAAGGTAAATAATTGGCGCAGCGCACACAAACGCACACTTCCTGTTGTGGAATACATTGGACCCCTCTAGGGCGCAACGAATAAAATTTTGTTAGCCCAACGCCATAGTCAGGATGGTTGTGGTGTGTATTGTATATACGGAAGGCCTCTCGGATTGATCCTGTCATGAAGCGCTTTAGCAGGAACTTTTTCTCTCCGCTGAGCATGACAGAGATGACGTCCTCCTGGTTGAGACTTTGGTGCGAACATTGTAGCTCGTCTTTCGTGAAGTACTTTAGGGCAGCAGACGCGTTCTCAGGGCTAACCTTGCACTTCGTGTAAGGATCCGGCTAATACCATACCCCATTATTTTCTTTGAGTTTTAGGAATTTACTGATGAGGTACATTGAGGCCTGTGGAATAATCTTTTGAACCTCATTCTTTGTCAGTGTTGACGGCAGGAGCGTAAGCAGTTGACAACGTTCCCGGAGAGAGGTGGCGGTTTCAAAGGCCTGCCGAAAGTTGTCCACCCACTCAATGAATGGGGAGAATGTTGGTTCGGGCGACACTGATGGTGCGTCTCTATCGTACGTAATACGTTGCCTAGCTTGAGCGTACATTCGTGACAGCAACCTCCTCCAGTTCTGACTGCTTTCTTTTGACTTAGGCAGGCCTGTCCCGAATTTGGTTAATTGGTTGTCTTAGCGGCGACACATCTGTAGGTAGTATGCTGCAATTTAGATCTTCAATTGCTTCTTCAGCTGACACAAACATGTCAGAGCACAGCTCTGAGCTTCGCATCGAGGTCTCCTTAGTGATCTGCATGAAGGAATAGTAGCACACGTAGTCCGTCGTACTCACTTTGGTGCACAGTCAGATGGAAGAGTTTTCTTCAACGAGTTTAGCTCAAACTCGCCAACACTTCGAAAATTCCGCTGCATTGGTATAGTCTTTTTGTGCTTGCAAAAGTAATCTGCACAAAACACTCGTTCGGAGCTCCAGGACGCCTTCATAATGTGCACATAAATAATAGAAATTAAACCCAAACTGGTGGCATATAACTGCCAAGTGAAAGAACAACTGGAGCTTAGTTCACATCAAAAGAAGAAAGAGGGAAAGTCTCCAGACAAAAAATTCTTGTCAGCGGCCTTCGCAAAAGACTTTCCGGAATCGCACAGTCGTCCCTATCGACGCGCTGATATGAAAGCACCCTAGCTTCTACCATGTGGTTCATGACACAGCCTGAGCCATGTCGGCGACGGTTCGCGAGGGGTTTGCGGTGGGGTGACGTTGATGGTCACTCGGATTAGCCCTTGCTGTCCTGAGCTACCAACTGCAGTGCCTTATCGCCGGCTGGTGTCAACAACGAAAACACACACACCCTGTCTACATCGAAACTACAAGCGTTCGCCGCACACTCGTCGCCGCAGCCTTTAAGCTTTTGTGCAATTGCTTTCTTTTGCCGCGGAGAACCGTTTTATCTTGACTACGCGCCCGAAATCCAGGCGGGCATACACAATATCGGGAAGCGTAAGGAGAAATGCCCGTGGAGTAGAACTAGGGGAAAATACGGAGCCCGCAATTGGCCGCTATTAAGCACATGACAACCCTTTACTCCGGTGCGAATACGCCAGGCAAATGTCGATATCGTCGCCGTTGTGTTAAGGCTCTGTTATACTCCGACGTAACGCGTGCGGGCGTGCGAGCGCGTCACAGCGGCGTCACGTCGGCGAAAACCCGACGCTCTATACTCCGGCGTCGTGGCGTAACCGACGCGACCGGCGGCGTTCGACGCAGCCTCACCGCTTCGACGCCAAAATGGAGCATGCTGTATTCCGCGCCGGCCGCGCCGGCGACGCCGGACCAGGATGCATCACGCGCTGGCTCCCGAAAGGCGTCGCGCGGGAAGCGCGGCAAATCCGAGCAATAGCAGACGACAGGAGCACCACTCCGTGTGGCGTCATGTTTGAAGAATCGGACTCAGTCGGTCGAAAAGCTGATCGAGGGAATTCGTCCTCACCCGCGTGTCTACGACTCGAGGGAGCTTGAGTGCCGTAGACCGGGCGCTTGTCAAAGATGTACCGTATGCAAACTGACCGCCTACGCTTGCGGCGCAGGCGGGGCACCAACAGTGCAAGCGCGAGTTTTCGTCGTGCAAGGTACGTCCACGCCATCGCTCGAACTGGACGCTCAAGAAGCGCGAGAATTTTCGAATGGTATTCGAAACGAAAAGGAACCGGAAGTGGCGCACTCTTGCAGGAAACGTGCCCCCGTAGTCAGATTGTGCGCATGCGCCGCACCGGCGGCCCACCGACGCGCGCCGCGAGCGCCGCCAGGGACGCCGGAGTATAAAGAAGCCGAATTTTTTATGCGCGCGGCGTGACTGACGTGACGTAGCCGACTTCGGCCAGCGTTCGCTTGCGCGCGCGTTACGTCGGAGTATAACAGAGCCTTTAGTACGCCGTCGGCTACTGCAGTCCCCCGGTGGGGGAGGGGGGCGGGGGGGGGGGGGGGGGGGAGGGGAGGAGGAAGTCTTACTACGTTAACATGGCGACAGCGTTTACACTCTATTGTATTTACGCGAGGCTTGAGTATTGGGGGACTGTGCTGGCGGTTGGTGTGGCCGTTTGTGCCTGATATTATCGCCCGTGACACCAGTGAGTGAGATGGCGACAGGCATGACTGCTCAGTGAACAGACGTCGGCGGCCATATTTTGCTGGTTGAAGCGAACCCTCTTATCCTTGACAGCGAGCGGGGAAATGGGAAAAAAGATTTTGTCGGCCGTTTTGCCAGAACTAGCGACGAGTGTCGTCTGCGGTTTCCAGCAACTATTGCGCCATAATCGTGAGCTTAGCGAGGAATTGATTTTTGCTAGGCACAGAGCACTATCACGCAGAAAGTGAATGATTGAATATGTTTTTGTTCTGGATATAAATCAGAAATATATATGAGAGAGAGAGAGAGAATAGAAGAGATGGAGATAGGGGGAAGAGAGAAGAGCATGTAGTGTTGTAGGAGAATAAAGTAAACAAGTTCCTACTGGCCGATGGCTGTATGTTCTTTTGTCGGATCACTAGTCCGTAATATGATATCTCTTTGCACACAGAAGATTCTTCTGAATTTCAGTGTGTGAGTGATTTCTACAGTTACCAATGGCCTCATCTGAATAAAAATATATAAGAAATGTGTGTTGGCTCATGAAACTGGAACACAGAGTCACTTCTTGTATAGGACACTGCTAAGTGTAGGCTTTGAAAAAGGACCCTACTTTGGGGATTGGTTTCTTTTTCTTAATAAAATGATGCAACCTGTTTTAATATAAATGAACGCCGAAATAGAGTATAACATGGTACCCAAATTAAAAAGGAATCGAAGGTGGTGTATTTTTTTGTTCGGATCGGAATTTTTCTTTGTTTGATTTTTCCCCCTGTTTGCCTAAATATATCCTAACTATTGTATTACTCAAATACCGTATTTATTTTAAATAATATCCACATATTAGTAAGATAGTATTTGCAAATTATATAATAATGATTAAATTATTTCATGAGATACAGACCTCCAAAGTTTGCCATTTGTCGTTCGAGCAAGTCTGTTTGGCAATTTTTAGAAAAAATATATAAATTTTAAATAAATAACATTACTTGATGTTACAAGCAAGCTGTATCCATAGTTTGCGTCTAAAAGGTATTAGAATTATCCTAATGTTATTGTTTTAGTTATTCACTCTCAAACCTGCCCCCTCCATCAGTGCGCGTTAAAGGGACACACCCCCCAATTTTTTTTATTTTTTTTTCCTTTTTTGTCACGCGAATCATTATGGTGTCCGAATACTACCTAATTAATATTTTGCTACAGAGTCAGGTATTTTTTTTTTATTAAAGCCCAAAAATACAACTGTTCGAAATCGAAACCGAAACTCCCGCACCCCATGGAGAAGTGGAGAGGATAGAGTGAGTGGCGGAACTCACGTGGCTAAACCCAGCCGTGCGGTTTTTGTTTCTTTTTTTTTTTTTTTTCCCGCACGTAGCAGACGAATTGCGTTCATTCGCCGTGCAATTCCTTTGCAGTTATGTTTGTTCCGCTCGCTGTTCTGTACTTCAAGATGGGTTGTTTTGTACATTTAAGTGTTGGCAATTAGTAGTAAGTGCCCGTGGTGAATTCCCGTGATCGGTTCCGAAAAAAATACTCCCAATATGTTTCGTGAAGAGCTGCCTCACATGTCATGTACCTGAAAGTGGCATTGTGCGGCAGAGTGCACAAGTTTCCGAAAAATCAACGGGTCGGGATCAATGGCGGGCTGCAATTCGTGTTGAACAGTTACGCGAAGCTCAGAAAGCGGGCGCTACCCGATTCATAGGCTCCTTGCAATTTGTGGAAAGTGACTACACTGAGTTCGCAGGTGTCTAAAATGGAATCCCATACCATTTAGTTCAGCGACGTATCGTCCTCAACAATTTGTTTTTTTTTTTTCAGTGATAATTGTAAAAAAAGAAATGTAAACATCACAAAATGCTTGACAAAAAAAAAATGTACACCCACACCAGGGATCGAACCCGTGCCCCCTGCGTGTGAAGCGGACATCTTTCCACTGAGCTACCAAAGTTCTTTTCTTTTTTTTCTTTTTTTTTTTTATTATTGCCGGTTTGGACATGTAGAATACAAAAGGACCACACAGTTGAATTCACTTCATGAAGATCACTTATGCGCGGTAGTAAAATTTAAAATTCTTTCAAGGTCTCAAGTAAGTCTAGAATTGACATCCAATCAGGCGCGCAAACGAAAGTGGCGTATACAGATTTTAGACTGCAGATAGATTTTATGAAATACATTCGTACGGGTCGGGCATCAACTTCGGCATGCCTCATTGACATTCTACTTCTTCATATGGGATGCAGACCCAGGAGCATGACTAGATCGACAGGGATTTCGACTTGTTTCTCCACAGGAAGAAACCTATTGCCGTATGGGGTTAAAACGCAAGTCTTTTTTAATAGTTCGCTGAAGGTACATCCCAGAAAAGGAAAGCGTCCCAGCAGTCGAAAAAAACATGTTCAATAGTTTCAGGTTTTTCGCAAAAAAATAAAAAATAAAGAATCAACGCCCCATGGTACGTAATTGTTTTTCCCCTCAAGCCAAGTTTTGACAGGGAGTGCATTGGTGTGTGACCGGAAAAGAAATGTTTTATTAGAAGGGGCAATGGTCATCGTTTTAACTCTAGATAACACATTACGCTCTGGGCCTTCATGAAACATGGAGCGATACAACGGTTCAGGAAAAACACTTTCAATAAGGTCACTAGTTAAGCGCTTGCGTGTCACCGTCGACAAGTATTGAAGAGAAAAGCGCACAGAAAACAAACGACACGCTTCGACCACTTCTCGAAGAAAACTGCTGAGTTTCCTCTGCTCGGGTCTACACTCTAAGAAAAAAAGGAAGCGTGACTTGCTCCCTCAAGGGAGGAAACGCCCTCACACAACCATTTCTCCCCTTGGGGAGCAACAATGACGGGAGCTACCATTGCTCCCCTATAGTTAATCCCTCAAAGTTTAACCCAGAGGACTAACTTTTGCACCCTTTCATTTAGGCCCCGGGGACTAAATGTTGCGCCCTTACCTTATTTAGTACCAAAGTGCGCCCCTAGACACCCAGGTGGCGCTAGTCAACGTCAAATTCAAAATTGGTAAAAAAATATGGTAAGTCTGGGTAGATCTTTTTCACGCTCATTACGTTCTCATACAAACAACGCTTACTTCAGATTTGCACACGTTATACACATTTTAACATAGACAAAGAATTGTAACATAGCTGACACACACGGACAACAAACACGGGACGACACGCACGCGACGACACGCTACTTAAACCGCCACCCCAAAGGCTACCCATGCGCCTTTTATACTGATCATATGAGAGAACTCGTTTTGTCAGTGACCATCTCAACCGTGAACGATGTTAGAAATATGGTGCTGCTTTCTTACCAGTATTGTTTTCCAATATTGTTGCTAAACTTTCCAAGGAGTGTCCCTTTTACTTGGAAGTAAGGGTATACACAGTAATTATTTGTGAAAATCTATAAAACAGCGTCCCCATAGGCTCTTGGCAGCCATGTTCTCGCTTTCCCGCATATACTGCCCTTCTTTGCGCATGCGCGCCTCCTTGGCAAGTGCATCGTATCTTGCGAAAAAAAATACACACAGAAAGAAAACCCTTAGATTGTAAGGAATACAAAAAGAAACGAAACCATAAATAATCGTTTTTGTCTTCGAAAACGTTTTTACCACGTGCTACGTGGTAAAAACATTTTTCTACGTTCCAGTTAAACAAAAACAAAAATATAAACGCTTTTAAAGCACGTTCAAAAGTATGCAAAGGGGAAGGACGCCAGGACAATGGTCAAAAGTCGCATGGCCAGTGCATCAACAATGGCGGCGCTTGAGTCAGCGGCGGCCTTCACGACGTGCTGGTACGGAGGCTGCGATCGTTATAAAGTCAGCTGCAACCCTTAAACATGCCCCCTCCTACAATTTTTGATGCTACGATTGTCTGTGGATACCTCCCCCCGCGTTCCGCAACAGTAAGTGCGTCGCTAACGCTGGCCATCGGCGATGCAGCAGACGCCGCCATCTTCTCCGCCCGTCTTTTTCTCCTGCGCGCCTTTCGCTGCTCTTTCCCCCGCGCGCCTTTCGGCTAGTCCTGGTCGAGTACAGTTAGTACCCATCACTTGCGCACGGTACCTAGCTCGAACCAAATGGTCTCTTCGGGAAGCAAATGGGAGTTCAGAGGACCAAATGCAGCCGTTAGTCGTTTGAGACCATCTATTTTCTTGTAAATGAAGTAACAACAAAGAAAGGGATTTCATCTGCAAGTGTCATTTGAATTACCGACCGAAGAAAAGGGTTGGTTTGTTCTTTAAGAAACATAAAACAGGATACAATCTGTCCAACGAACATGCGAGAAAACGATAGCCCTCCCTAATAACGCGACGAAGCAAATTGTCCCGACGCATTGCCTCCCATCCCCGATCTCCAGATGAAAACGGCAAAACACGATGTAATTTCTGAATATTCACTCTAGCAGGGATGGGCAAAATACATTCAAATATGTATCGAAATACAAATACAAAATACTTAGTCAAAAATGTATGTAATTAAAAATCTAATCACATTTCCAAAAAAGCATTTAATTACAAGATACAAATACAACCAGATATATTTGGTCTCCACCAAATACTTTTACAAATACATTCCTCAAAATTTGCGTCAGCGACCTCAGGACACCTGCAACGGGTTTCTGGGTATCTCATTTTAAGTTTGCATCGCACACTCGGGAGTTAGTGTGCGAGGCTCTGGTAACGTAATGGAAATATAATCACAAAAAATGTAATCATCTTGCACGTAATAGATGAAAAAAGTACAGAGCTTCAAGCAGCTTTTTTTGTCGATTACATTTTGTTATAGACCAACAAAAAACCGAGACGACCAAGACGTGCAGCACTAGCTATACTCCGTTTCACCTTATGTTGTACCGCAGCGAAGGCTAGAAGTGCGAGCTCATAGCGTTGGCGGCTGCCCTTGGTGCACGAGAGCTTCTGCCGCCGAGAGGTGCCCTAGAGCAAGGAGCTCGCGCTTGTAGCCTTTCCTGCGGTACAACACAAGGTGAAACAGAGTATAGAGAATTTCTTAGTGTTGCAACATGCACCAGTTACGAAAATCTGGACGACCCGCGCATTTAGAATGTTCCAGGCAAACATATGGATAGAAATCAGGCTGTAAAGCATCACAAGTTGTCACAGGCACTTATTTAGCCAGTCTGCCTGTGAACGTCGATTTCGTCACTATTCTCGCCCTGGACTAGCACCGCAATCGCAAAGTCACTAAACGCTTGTGCTTGATTGAGAGACACGGCATTCGGTGCAGAACGTAGTTTTCTTCCTGCTCTGGACAGTGCCTTTAAAATAAAGCTGGAGGAGAAAAATTAAAAAGCCCCATGGCCGAATAAAGGATGGAGCCTATTCGCGTCTCCAGCTTGTTGCTCTCTCTCTCGCGGCGGAAACCGGAACCACGATAGCGAGGGTTCCCGGGAAGCTGGTATGGCGGATCCCAGCAATAATTGCGTTCGTCCGTCGGAAAGAACTGCTTCCAAATGCAAACGGCATTGTTCGGTGCCCCAGTGTACCGCCGCGGTATGGAAAGATAACGGTGAATCGTTTCACCGCTTCCCCAACTGCAAGGAAACATGCAGAAGAGGATCAGACGTCGGGAACCGACGGGAAGAGTGGGTGCGCGTTCTTCGGACAGGAAAGACAGTCACTGAAGCGACGACGGTGTGCTCGCGGCATTTCTGTGCGAGCGACTTTTTATTGCAAGGTAAGAGTGTGCGGATTTGTAGAGATGTATATATATCTCGCTTGACGGCTTTACATGGTTCGGGAACTTTCTGCGGCGGCGTACACAATAACAAACAAAACATGCTCCATTCAATATTTTGCCCATTCTGTAGCGTAGTGGAACTCTTCCCACTGATTCAACTAGTTTTCTTGAACGTGCCTATGATCGAGAACTTTTTCCGTTTGAGCTCTTTGCTCTCGATCATCGTTACGAACGGGGAAGTAGAGCGCGTAGATGAGAATCGCGCTCGTCAACCTGGAGCAGCATTCGGTCCAGCACGCTCGATGTGGAATCGGGCGCGAGATTACTCCGGCACAATTAGCAGTGCACTTCTTTAATCTGAGGAGCTTTTATTCTGACTGAGGCCAAATTTTCGGGAAGTGAAACCGAGGTTTCTCTTCTGTTCTTAACTCATTATTTTTGAGCCCTGTACCGGTACAATGCGAGTGCAGTAGTTTTTCTATCCTAAAATGACCGATTTCAGTTCGATTGCTTTTGCAAGTGATACACACCTACTCAGTCCCAGCAAAAATGGGCTTAATTTCGTTTTCTGGAATTTGCTCATTTTAGAGTAAAGTTTCGAATCAGAAGGCCAAAATGTTTTGTTTGCTTTCTGAAATGAATCACTCTTCAAACTACTTTAGTCCACATTATGTGACTCTCTTATCATTCTTTATTTCCTCCAGGACATGCAACTCAAAGACGCCATCTTAAGAGAGGAGTGGTACCCTGCCAGAACTTACCTGTCCTCTCAAATGAAAATAAGGCGAAGAGGAAGAGGTTGAGGGAAGTGAAGGAAAGCCGCCAGGAGCGACGCGATAAGAGAGCAGAAGTAGACCCTCTGTTAGCCAAGGTAAACGCATGTCTCACACAAAGTCTTTATTTCAGTTCCATATCAATTCGGTTTCCCAGAAAAAGTCAGGTTGGTGTGCACACACCTTAACATTTGTGACTCAGAAAGTGTGTATAAATATGCCTAAACTTTATTACAGGTTGCACTTTGCGAAGCTGAGAAGTCCTGCAATCAAGACGACGACAAGGCAGAGTCGGTTGAAGATTGTGAAGACGAGGCAGAGTCCGCCGAGCATGGTGAAAGCAGCACAGTGTCCCTGCCTCTTGCGTCTCCAGTGGTCCTCCTCGACATGGGTGTACAGGTGTCAAGTGGGGACTTTGGCGAGAATTTTTCTCGTGTGGTCAATAAGGAAAATGTGTGTTCCTTTACAGGCCTTCCAACATGGAGCTTCTCACTGTTCTGGAGAAGCTCGTGTCTGATACGACGCCCATATCAACACGAGCTTACCTGTCAGCAAAAGACAAAATAGTCATGACTATGATGGCCTTGAAACATGCTCTAACATTTGACTTCCTGTCTCAGATCTTTGGAGTGTGTCCGACCACAGTGAGCACCACCGTGCGGAAGACAACAAGGGTCCTTGCGGCATTTCTTAAGACTGCCATAACTTGGCCGTCTAAGGATGAAGTTCTGCATAACTTGCCGGTCTGTTTTGAGACGTTTTCGCATGTTCGTGTTGTTCTCGACTGTACGGAAATTCCTGTGGGCACCCCGAAGTGTTTGAGGTGTCGCATTCAGCACGTACTCCCATTACAAAAAGGGACACACCATAAAATATATGGTAGGTGTTTCACCTGGTGGTTTAGTGACCTACATCAGTAGTGGTTACGGAGGTCGAGCCTCGGACAAGGCTATCTCGACCAAAGTGGTTTGGTAGATATGCTCTTGCCAGGAATAGACTACATAATGGTGGACAAGGGGTTTCTCATTGACAACACATGCGAAACAACGCTGGTAGCTGTGGTGAGACCCCCATTCCTACATGCAAAAAAAACAGCTCTCAAAGGGTGAAGCCCTTGTAACAAAGCACATAGCGGTAGCAAGGGTCCACGTAGAGAGGGTAATTCAAAGGATCAAGCTGCTCAAGATTGCATCTCAAAAGATGTCCTGGCACATGGTGCCACTCGCAGATGACATCCTTATTGTTGCGTGTGCCTTAACCAATTTGTCTCCACCAGTTCTGGCGGACAGCAGATTTCTGTAAGCTTTTCGTAAAGGCACGGGGTTTTGGTTAGTCTAAGACCGTAGTTCTTAAATAGGAGCTTGCAAAGCCATTCTTAAGGTCTGGTAAGCACTCACTTTTCAGTCGAGATTACAAATAAAACCTTTTTAATTTGCCTCAAGAGAATTGAGGTTTAATTTACATCACCTGAGGACATTTTCGGATTAATATCTTTTATTAATTTAAAGTATAACAGGCTGAACCGAAACTGTGTCTTTTGGTTGTTCTGTAGCATTGCTATCAAGGTAAGAATGTCATCATGAGATTTGCTGCAAGATGATGTCTTCAGTACAAATGTGGTGTAATCTGAATAATTTAGTTTTGAACCCCCGCAAAACCCAAGTGATGTCTTTGTCCGGAAAGCGTAGCACATTATCTTATACGTACTGTCCGGGAAATGAAACTATAAGTCGGACGAGATTAGTTAAAAGATCTAGGGGTTTTTGTGGATGATCACCTTTTTTTTTAATTCTCACGTGAACTTCATTTTTAGCTAGAGTCCGCACATGTTGGGAATAATGGCCCACCTAAACTAGAACATTTAGCACTCATCATCTTATGTTGCGACTCTTTGGTACTCTGTATGCTCAAAGCTTGAATTTGCATCTATCATTTGGGCCTCTGTTTCTAGTACAGCGAGTGAAAAAAATTTAATATGACTTTTGTGCGGATTGTCTATGACAGATACTTTGGTCGTAAATGCTATATTGAACAGAATTCCATTTTATCCACTAAAACTGTGCACTCTACATAACAGGAGGTCTGTCCGTTATCGGGGTATTAAGTTTTTGCACAAGTTGGTTCATGGGTCTATAGACAGTTTTGCACTTCTTATTTCTTTACACTTCCGCATTCCTGTCAGCGCAAACTCTAGAAATCTCGGAACTTTTTACCCAGATATTCATAGCAACTTGTCACCGGTATCACAAATTCAACATGTTTTGAACACAGTTTTGCAGTGTTGATAGATTTTGAAGAAAATTGCCCCATGTTTGTATGGGATTGTCGCAAAATTACCAAAACTGTTTGCATGTGTATTAATGTAAGGTATAGCTTAAAGTTTTAAAATGTGTAAAATTTGAAGTATGTCAATTTGTGATGATTATGTATTCTATGCTTCGCGCTTTACCGTCAAGGCCTGTGAGCTGTTGGCAAGCACACGAAAATAAACACTGAATTGAATTGAACCATCCCTGCTACATTTGTTAGTACTTTATCGCACTTGCTTCTGCCGCCCTGAAGTGATTTTGCAAAACAGGGTTTTGTTGGTGTAGACTTTCAAGACTTCACTTTCAGAGCTTCATATTGACTACATATTTCGTTATGTGTGGCCTGCATGTCTATGTTTACAGGTTTTGTCGTCACCACAGTGATATTATATCAATGGTTCACCTCTCTACATCATTCGTTGCGTTACCTTGCGTCACAGTGAAGCAATCCTTCCAGGCACGTAGCCAGGATTTTGTTTCGGGGGGGCCCGCCCATGACAAAATGCTGTATGAGGGGGAAGGGAGAGAGGAGGCCTCAGCAAAATGGAAGGGGGGGGGAGCCCGGGCCGCGTATAAGCAAACCATATCCCGTACAGCACCTGACCACGCCCCGTTGTCACGTGACATGACGTTACTTCCGCTAAGGCAATTTGTCAAGTCACGTGACCTGACGTCACTTCCGCTCCAAATCGAAACCAATTGTTTTATTGGTTAGCGAATTGTCACGTGACATGACGTCACTCCCGCTGCTGTGGCAAGGTAAACATGGCGCCCGCCGCCGCCTGAAGCACGAAGCCTACACGGTCAATCATCGGTGCAGTCGCGGCTGAAGCCAGAAACGCTTGAGACGGGAAGCCTACGCGATCGACGCAGTCGCGGCTGAAACGCTGTGAACGCGGTGACGCGAGGGACTCAACACTTGGTGACGCAACTACGCGACGCCCGCAGTATGCGACGTCTCGCATCGTGCTTCTGCACAGGAGTGCGTAAAAAGCGCAAGTACTTCTCTTAGCGTTCTCAACTATAGTCGGTTACAAGTCAAGAAGGTAGGAGAAGCTCCTCCCACAAGTGTGATGCGCCCGTTTCAAATCTCTCCGCAGTCGAAAGAAGAGTTCACTGGAAACGCTCCTTATTCCGCTTCAATGGATTCCCACTTGTCCCCGATCCCACGTTTTAAGAAAGCGACCTTTGTATTCATCGGAGAGGGAACCGAGCCCCTGAAAGCAGCCTTTGTATCCATCGGGGGGGAAGCTAATCCCCAAAAGTCGTATTTGTTTCCGTCGGTGGGGGAGAACTCTAATCTCCCTCTCGTGGCTTCCACAATGCTAAGTCAAAGTCGAAAAATAAAGCAAATATGTACAGAAAGGCAAGACCCCCCTCGCGCGTTGGCCGCGACGTCAAGGAAACGGTGGGACGCTATTGGATGCGGAGGTGGCGGAGGGATATCTGATTCCCTTTGAGGGGCATTTGCCGCTACCTTCTTAACCTGTAACTGACTATAGTCGCTTGATAAGAGCGAAGCAAGGTTACTACCAACGCCTACCGCTGGTTTCCGAAGTCGAGCCTTCGGTTTCCAACCTCGGGTCTCGATGTCGCCGCTATTCTTGCCGCGCAGGTTCGCCGCCGACGCGGCGGATGTGAACCATATCATGCCTGAACGCTTGCCTTTTTCGATACGAAAATATGCTCTGTTGTCACGAACGCTTACGCCGACCCACAAGCTGAATTTGAAGTATTGCCAGCATTTTTATTTCGCCTGTACGTTGTCATCGCATCACCGTTACTCGCGGCGACGCAGATCTTCGTGCTTGCCTTCTAGCGGTGCCGCGGCTCTCCCGACCCAAAATAAAAAAGCTGCTCTACGCTCGAACCGCAAATTGGGGAAGTGGTAAAGAAATTAGCTTTGTACCGTCAGAAACACTCGTATGACGATAGGCATGCTCAGTGGAACTATGAAGAGAAAAAACACGAGTGCATACTTTGAACTCGAAAAGTTTCTATTTTACCACATTAAATATATCCTTGCAATGCAGTGCTGGTTTCAAAAATTGCTATTTCCTCAGTCCCTCGCAAAATGGCAAGTTCACACTAAAAAGCAACAGTTTACATATACATTAAAGGAAGTTCACGAATGGAAATAATAGTTTCTCTCGAGACCTAAGGTAAAGCAAACGGGCATGTCGCCTCAAACGTATAAGGCACATGAAAGCTGTAACTTTGCAAGCTACTATAGCTTATTCACGTAAAAGCAGCGTCACACACTTGCAACAGCTTATGACCAGTGGCTGACCAGTCAGTCACAAGAGCCTTAAAATCGGTTTCAAGTCATTCCCTTCGTAAGCAGTTGCAGGTGAGTGAAACAGCCTTAAAGTGTGACACCTTTCGCTGTAAACACCAATTGTAAACAATGAATAAACCTCTTCTGTTCTTACTTAATTGGCACCATGTCGGAATTTTACATGACTATTGTGTGCGTGTGACAAAATGTGAAATTGAGCCTGAAACTGACACGGCTGCAAAATAATCAGTTTTAAGAACTCGTGTCGGATTCAAAATTGCAACCAACAATCCTGGACACGGAGCAGACGTTCGATTGTATCTGTTCGGATGAGCAGCTGTGTTTTTCCTTTCATTAATCCAGACAGTTCGAATGGATGTAACCACTGCTTTTGTACATAACATGGGGATATGAGCATAAACAGCAGGGGAGGCACCCAGCATTAACATCAGAAGAATAAAAACAGGTTAGAGAGCAGCTGGACTTAATTCTACTTGTTGGCTGATGAGTTCGTGGACGACATGAAGCGTGGAGTCTTCTGCCGCGCCTGTGAACCCTCTGTGTATGCGCCTCTTTCAATCTCTTTTTTCTGACTCCGCTTTTGAAGAGACTTGGGGCTAAGGACGTTGGTAACTGGTCACCGGTTCACACTCGACAAGTGCTTCCGGCGAGTCTGTGCCCAACTACATTGCTGTGCTGCGTCGTGTCGCTCAGCACTGCGAGTAGACATAATTTTCGTACAAGTTTTGTGACCGGTTAGTTTGTAGGGTGTGTGAGGAAGCCATTTACCGACACCTTCTCGCCACACCAGATCTCGTTTTCGCTAGGGCTCAACAACTTGCGATTGCTGCGGAGTGTGCCACAAACGGAAAACCCCACATTTCCGGGCTCCAGAGACGGCAGAGGTTCGCCACATGGACAAACACCACCTACACAAGGCATGAAACGGTTCATCAATGCCAAGCCACAGCCCTGGCGCAGGGAAGACATCTCCGAGTACAGCTAGAAAATGTTGCGCACGATGCAAGTAGCTATAATTTTGAACACGCCATTGCTGTGGTGGAAAGGGACACATCATACATGCATGACGTCAGTAATTGGCCAAATCCAAGCACCACGCTCCGGTAGTGGAATCCAGTCATCATCTGGGATCATTGAACCAAGGTAGAAATCGTTGAAGTTCAAGTAAATGAAATTTTTATCTGCATAGATGGTGAGGCTTGGTCAACAATTTTTCTAAAGAGATAGTGTCGGCTTGGAATGGCAGCATATACTTAAACCTAAACTGCTCTCCGGACGTATTCACAATGTAAGTTGGTGGTTCTGGGAAGTGTCAATTTTTCCACGCGGTTCAAGGGAAAGGAGCGTGAGCCACCATTCCTGACCGTGAAAAGACGTGGAGCAAGCCTGCTTGAAAGAAACCGGTTTGAAGTATTCGATAAGTTGCGTGAGCAACAGACCTTTCCGGAAACATGTGGTGCCCCCAGCGTCTACTTTATGCACTACGACGTCCAGATGTATGGCACGAGGAATTGTCCCAGAAGCGAAGACGGAGTTGATGTTTGTTTAACAAATTGTGATTTCAGAACACTGAGGGGGCAGAGGGAGAGCAAAACAGAGGGTGTGATGACCTTTTTTTTACCACTCACTCAATTTTTAGCCTTTTCCGAGCTCCTATAATGATAAGAAAGAGTGAATCGTGCTACTACTACGATATACAAAGCGTTTGAGCAGGCACAAGCGTACATCCGAAGAGCCCCACAATTCCCCCCGTTGCAAGGTCTCTTGGGATTTTCCGGAAAGGTCTATTGCGCATTCAGAAAGGGAGAGAGAGAGAGAGAGGGGGGGTTCAAGAAGATGACAAATTGAAACACTCTTTGTCGAGGCTTGAGAAAGGACGGTCTTGCTCTTGTCTACCGCCTAACACAACACAAAGCACTACTATTTAAGGTTTCCTTCAATTAGCCAAGCCATTCCCACAGACTCAAGGACTGCCAAAAGAATTTCCAAGGGTCTTCGAGTAAGGACTTGGCGGACCCACATACATTCACACTAAATCTAAACTTCAAACCCAAGTACCACAAGCCTCGACTTGTTCCTTTGGCCCATGAGTCAAAGGTGTTGTACACCATCACGCAACCCGTGCAACAAGGAATTTCGCCCTTGGTGCGGATATCTGCATGGGCTACGCCAGTTGTACCCGTGGGGAAGTCAAACGGCGTGATATGGCTATGTGTATCTTATAAACGCATCATTAATCCAGTCTTGAAACAGAAGTCGCACCCACTGCCAACAGCACAGCAAATGTTGACTCAACTAGTAGCATAGTCCTTTATTACGCTTTTGGTCACAAAACTTCTCTGCAAAGCTATAGAAGGGCTTGGTATGCGACCACGTGTGGCACTGGGGTTGACAAGGAGTCGGAGTCTGCCGCACCACCTGGCGGACATGACGCAGAACACGGGGGCAAGGAAACTTGTTTCCTAGTGGGACTGGAGTTGTCAACAAAACACTTCAAAATGCACAGACAAACAAAGTCTGGCGACGCGGTTTTCATGTTTTGCTCTTTGGGCATAAAATGCGCCGACAAACACTGTGAAAGGCGCGACGATTACTTTATTTCTTGATTAAATCTTCAGCTTCTCTTCATTTACTGTTGGCGACTTTCCGTAAACAGTGCTGACAATCGACACCAAACTTTTTCCAAACTAGAAATACCTGAATCGTTCCTTTTGTGGGCTGTTCGAGGCATGCTAGATGAGCGCCACGGAGTTTCACGCTGATTTTGAGGATGTTTATAACTTCATATTCAAATGATCGAGGGAAAGCGCTCCTTTGTGGACAATACGGCATCCCGATTATCACAGAACGTGATGACAAGTCTCTCGCCTGCCGGAATGGCTTACCGCGGAACGTCGTGTCCTACTTCGTGGTAAGCGGTCTTACTTTGGTCAGTCCTCGCACATGGGTGTATCCATCCTGATGCAAGGGCGTAGACTTCGGCGTCTTGAAGCACCACCTCGCACACCAAGTTTTCACGAGCAAAACCAGCCAGAGCAAATTCGCTTCTGCAACACGACCGCCCGGCGCCAGCCAGCAAGCCGCGCCCCTGACTACTACATGCAACCGAGTGACCGGAACTGCGGGGCCGGAAACGAGGAGTGGCAGTGGCCACCAAGGGCTTCTCGTTTCGGGAGGAAGGGTAGAAGGGTGGGAAGGGAGACAACAGAAGGCATAAACGGGCGAAGAGGATAGGTTTGTCTCCGAGAGATGTTCCTCACTGGGACTGCTTGCTGCGCTTCAAGTCCAATGACAGACAAGAACTCGTCCGTCGTCAATCGATTGTCGGCGACACAGAACTTTGTGGTGTCGTCGGACAAAAAACCGGTGTTTGTCGCTCTAGTGGGACGAGGCTATGAATGTTATATTCGGCGGCAACACTTATAAGAACACCGTGCAGAGTCCAAGTAACGTCGCTCCCACGGTCCCCCTCGCTCGGATCAAGTATTGTCAGCGCCAGGAAGCCACGAACATAGATCATACTCTCTCAACAAACGTCGCAGCATCCTGTTCACTGCACCGTCCTTTTAACCAAAATTCATCAATGAAACGCATTTAACCGCAGTATGCGTTCAATTAACGATGAGGAAGTTTCTGGACCCCCGAGGATGGACGACTCCGCTCATCACGGATAAATTATAAAGCTTTCTCCTGGTGAAAACTGAAGTTAGTAGTTGGAATGCCTCGAATCCTACTTTGAGGCTAAGAACATCACAAGCTCCGCAAAGTAGCAAGCCGTCTTCCTGGCGTTCTGCATGAATAAACCTACGACACCATACAAGCCTTGCTCGCACCGAAAAAGCTTTCAGAGGTTGAGTTTGAGATCATCAAGCGCCTCAATGAACACCACGACCCCAAGCCAGCAAAAGTGCCGAGTTGGTTCAAATTCCATCAACGGAACAAATCAAACTACGACGGGCTCCGTTCTTGAGTATGTTGCCGCACTTCCCCCGCGATTATCAACTTTTCAAGAATTTGCATCATCAAAGGTCGCGGCGAGCTGTCAACACAAAAGATGCTTTTCCACGGTGCTGACGGCGAGTGTAGCAGTGGAGGGGGACAGGTTTTGTTCACTTCCGCATATCACACATCAGTTCCGTTACCCACCACAGCTTCTGCAGATTGGCAAATATTTTCTTTTCTTTGCGACTACGCACCGGAATGGCGGTTTTTCGGGGCAAAGTGACACATTTTTGGTCACTTGAGCTTGGATAAACAATATAAAAAATACAAACTGCCAATTCTTTTAACACTAAAATCGTTGCACCACCCCTTTGACGTGCCTCAAGCAGTAGTGATACATGACTGCGTGCCAGTATGATGTTCATCCACATTGAAGCGAGGAAGGACGGCGATTGAAGCTCGAATTCCTGGATTCTGCAGTCCAAGCTTCCTGCTTCATGTGCTCCGAGCTGTGGTGCACTAACACGCTCGGCCGCCGATCCCCTCAGCAGTGCCATCGAAGGGTTATGCGCCTCGGTCCAGCCCCACGAGCTGACCGCTCGACCAATGTTGATGCTGTAACCCTGCAGGCAAACAAAGTGCTTGTGGTTGCAGCCTGCCACTCATCTGTGAGCTCAATTGACGTTAACACAGCAGTGTTTCCAGGCCTGGGTCTGCAACTGAGTTTTAAGCCCACCTGACATGAGTCCCCAGAAGGCTGCCGGCTATTGAGGTCTTTAGTGAAGTCTCACAATAGGCACATCGTCCTGCACGTTCCTCTGCAGGGAATGGGGTCTCTTTCTTGGCCTCGTGACAGGCTGGTCACTTGGTGGGCATCCGGCTGGCACCCTTTTCGAGCCCCTCATTAACCCTGGCCTATGTCGGGCAAGGCGCGTAAGCTGCACCCGGATCTGGCGTCCCCGGGGCCTTCATGCTGCCGCAATTGCCTCGAGGCTCAACATGAGGCCAGTGGTGTCATTGCCATTGGGCACACAGTCCAGCTCGTGCCCAAGATTCTGCAGGATTTCGAGGTTTGTTGTGCTGTCCTCATTCAGGGCGTGCAGGCGCTGCAAGCCCGACTCCAGGTGCCAGTACACTTGTTCTCGTGCCTGCGTGGAAGGCGTTGTGGCAAGCAAGTGAGCAAGTTACCTCCTGTCTGTACTCTGTCTCACTTTGGGAGCTACAAGGAAGGGCGAGCTCCAAGTTTTCGGCATCCCTGCAAAGCATGCAGGTTCGTGCAGTGCAAGCTCTGTTCAGGATAACATGCTTGTGCTCGTAGCTCCAGCTTCTCTCCCTCGGAATGTGAAGCAAACTATAGTTGTGGTGAAGGTTCAGACTTTGAGGCTACAAACAACTACTCAAAACTCCTTTGTTTCCCTTTTTTTCTTTTAAGCTTACACATGTACTGTCAACAAGTAAACCTGCTTGACATTTTAGTAAGGGAGCATGACTGCGATTCTAGCCAGATATGGCTGCCACATAGAAAACGAGTCCTGCCATTTTTAGATTAGTGAGCAACACACCAGGCTAGTTAAAATGTGAATGTAACTTGGCAGGTATGTGAAGCTTGGAGAGCCCACTTTCACTGTTTTAGCATGGGTATATATGCCGAGACACTCCAGGAATTACCACAGTCAATCTTGATGTCCGGCGCACTGATGCATACCCATATGCCGGACATTAAGATTGACCGTGGCAACTCCTGGAGCGTCTCGGCGTATGCTCCCATGCTAAAACAGTAAAGGTGGGCTCTCTCTGCTTCACATATCTGCTAAGTTGCATTCAGATATTATGCAGGGATGCCGAAAACTTGGAGCTTGCCCTTCCTTGTAGCTCCCAAAGTGAGACTAAGTACAGACAGGAGGTAACTTGCACACTTGCTTGCCTCAACACCTTCCACGCAGGCACGAGAACAAGTGTACTGGCACCTGGAGTCGAGCTTGCAGCGTTTGCATGCCCTGAATGAGGACAGCACAACATACCTCGAAATCCTGCAGAGTCTTGGGCACGAGCTGGACCGTGCGCCCAATGGCAATGACACTACTGGCCTCGTGTTGAGCTTCGAGGCAACTGCGGCGGCATGAAGGCCCCGGGGATGCCAGATCCGGGTGCAGCCTACAAGCCTTGCCCGACATAGGCCAGGGTTGGTGAGGGGCTCGAAAAAAGTGCCAGCCGGACGCCCACCAAGTGACCAGCCTGTCAAGAGGCCAAGAAAGAGACCCCATTCCCGGCAGAGGAACGAGCAGGACAATGTGCCTAGTGTGAGACTGCACTAAAGGCCAGCTGGCAGCCTTCTTGGGACCCATGTCAGGTGGGTCTCACTCAGTTGCAGACCCAGGCCTGGAAACACCGCTGTGTTAACGCCAATTGAGCTCACAGATGAGTGGCAGTCTGCAACCACAAGCACTTTGTTTGCCTGCAGGGCTACAGCATCAACATTGGTCGAGCGGTCAGCTCGTGGGACTGGACCGAGGCGCACAACCCTTCGAAGGCGCTGCTGAGGGGATCGGCGGCCGAGCGTGTTAGTGCACCACAGCTCGTAGCACATGAAGCAGGAAGCTTGGACTGCAGAGTCCAGGCATTCGAGGTTCAATCGCCATCTCTGCTCGCTTCAATCTGGATGAACATCGTAGGGGCGTGCAGTCGTGTATCAGTACTGCGTGATGCACGTCAAAGGGGTGGTGCAACGATTTTAGTGCGGAAAGAATTGGCAGTTTGTATTTTTTATTTTGTTTATCCATGCACAAGTGATCAAAAACATGTCACTTTGCCCCGAAAAACTGCTATTCCGGAGCGTAATCGCAAAGAAAACGAAATATTTGCCGATCTGCAGCCGCTGTGGTAGTTAACGGAACTGATGTGCGACATACTCTTTGGGATATGCGGAAGTGAAAAAGCCGGTCCCCCTCCGCTGCTACACTCGCCGTCACCCCTGTGGCGAACCGTCTTTTATATCGAAAGCTCGCCGCGACCTTAGATGATGCTAATCCTTGAAAAGTTGATAATCGCAGATGAAGTGGCTGGGGTCTGTAAAGAGAGAACCCAGGGAGATACCACGTGATCGCCCAGAGTGCGTCACTCGAAAGGCGATGTGGAGAGTTGAGAGGTACCTTAACCTTCGATTTGTTTTATTTGTTTTATAAAAAAACTAGCATTCGCAAGAAAATACGGTTTTCTCTTCATCATTCCATGGGTGACACAGATTATTTTCTGCAGTTGATTGGCCAAAGTCTGAAAATCGTTGAACCGCCCCTTTGAAAACCCCAGGCCGGCAGTCATACTGCAGCTGACTAAATTTCTCATCTATGGTGTAAACCAGTGTCGCTAAACTCAAAAGGCAGACCGACCTTACGCTTTGTAAACACGGACAAGAAATTTGGTGTCTGGCACTGCTGGCGTTCCTTGTCTTGCCCAGGGACGGTGTCCGTGGTGGTCAGCGACCTTAGTGTAGCTGCATCAGTGTTGGCAACCGTTCTTCATAAAGCAGTCCTTGTTAAGGACATGAACAGCTTCACTCTGGTTAGTCTAAAACGTTGAAACGTGCCATCTGTGAGAAGAGTGTGGGTTTCCACGGTAAGTTTTTCCTAGTGTGCCACTGCGAAAAGCCCTCTTTGTGTCGCGACTTGGCTCAGGTTGCCTTTCCGGTTGAACCCTTTTGGTGTATGTTACTTGTATCCTAAGATTTCTTAGCTGACGCGGGAGTCTGCTAGCCTCCCATGAATTATGCACTTATTTTAAAGTCGCATTCACTTAAGACCTGACTGCATCTCCCAACACATTTCAAATCGGAGACGGGTGGAAGAGGGTTATCCACTTTCGCATACTAAGGTTAAATGAGTTTTATTAATGAGTTTCGCTTGAAAAGGACGGTGAAGCGAACTGGAATCTGTAACGTTTGTTGAGAAAGTCTGATCAATTTCCAAAGGTCATCCATCCACCAGGAGCGTGACAATAATCCACGACGGGTCCCCTTCACCGACGCTGCTCATGGCAGAGGTCTCCATGCGTCTCGCCTTTACTGTCAACCGATAGGTACGACTTGACGAGCATTCCTTTGACTTTTCGTTGAACTCTTTGCTTGAAACGCGCTCTTCCAAGTGTCCCTTGTGGAAAAATTTGCATGCATCTTTAGCGAGCTTGCATTTATCAGGTGAACGCATACCTGCGCAAAGGATACAGGATTTCTTTGATGATTTCGCCCCCTTACTTGTGGTTGCAGTGGAACTGGGCACTTTACCTTGTTTCCGCATCTGGAGTTGCTGGCTGGCGGCCGACTCTGTTTTCAATGCGAGAGTGTTGGCGCAGTCAAAAGTGATGTTCCGTTCCACTAGCAAACGTTGAAGGTGGGAATCCTTGATGCCACAAATTAATCGGTCCCTCATCAACACTTCGAGCGGTAGCACAGCGGAGAATTCTCTCGCTGGGGCTTGCGGGACCTGTCGAGTCTTTTGTGGTGAACTGGCATTTGACACAAGCATGGCTGTGGTGGCCGTTGCTAAAGAGGGTGTGGTCGGTGTGGCCGTCACTGTACCGAAGTTGCAGTCGGCAGTGATTTTTTGCAGTGCGGCCACATCCTCGGAGACAGAGCCCATCGTAGTTTGATTCGTTCCGTTGATGGAATTTGAACCGACTGAGCACTTTCGCTGGCATGGGGTCGTGGTGCTCATTGAGGCGCTTGGTGATCTCAAGCTCAACCTCCGAAGCTTTTTGTGCGCGGGCAGGGCTCGTACGGTGTCGTATGTTTATTCATGCAGAACGCCAGGAAGACGGCTTGCTACTTTGCGGAGCTTGTGATGTTCTTAGCCTTGAAGTAGGATTCGAGGCATTCCAACTACTAACTTCAGTTTTCACCAGGAGAAAGCTTTATAATTCATCCGTGATGAGCGGAGTCGTCCATCCTCAGGGGTCCAGAAACTTCCTCGTCGTTAATTGAACGCATACTGGGGTTAAATGCGTTTCATTGATGAATTTTGGTTAAAAGGACGGTGCTATCAGTGCATTGATGAATCACTGCGAACTAAAGGTGGCTCATTCAGAGTGGGTTCGCAACTACAATAGCACGTCCTGGATGCCCAGTTCCCAGTGGTGCTGGCTAGATTGACAGCTTTCAGGCTCCTTGTCAACTCCAGTGCCACACGTGGCCGCATACCAAGCCCTTCTATAGCGTTACGGAGAAGTTTTGCGACCAAAAGCGTAATAAACGACTATGCTACAAGTTAAGTCAACATTTGCTGTGCTGTTGGCAGTGGGTACGACTTCTGTTTCAAGACTGGATTAATGATGCGTTTATAACATGCACATAGCCATATCACGCCGTGTGACTCCCCCACGGGTACAACTGGAGTAGCCCATGCAAATTTCCGCACCGGGGGCAAAATTCCTTGTTGCACGGGTTGCGTGATAGTGTACTACACCTTTGGCTCGTGGGCCGAAGGAACAAGTCGACGCTTGTGGTACTTGGGTTTGAAGTTTCGATTTAGTGTGAATGTATGTGGGTCCGCCAAGTCCTTACTCGAAGACCCTTGGAAATTCTTTTGGCAGTCTTTGAGTCTGTGAGAGTGGCTCGGCTAATTAAAGGACACCTTAAATAGTAGTGCTTTGTGTTGTGTTAGGCGGTAGACAAGAGCAAGACCGTCCTTTCTCAAGCCTCGACAAAGAGTGTTTCAATTTGTCATCTTCTTGGACCCCCCCCCCCCCCCTCTCTCTCTCTCTCTCCCATTCTGAATGCGCAATAGACCTTTCCGCAAAAGACCTTGCAAAGGGAAGAATTGTGGGGCTCTTCGGATGTACGCTCATGCCGGCTCGAATGCTTTGTATATAGTAGTTGTAGCACGATTCACTCTTTCTTATCATTAGGAGCTCAGAACATGCTAAAAATTGAGTGAGTGGTAAAAAAAGTGGTCATCACACCCTCTGTTTTGCTCTCCCTCTGCCACGTCTTCGCTTCTTGGACAATTCCTCGTGCCATACATCTGGACGTCGCAGTGCATAAAGTAAACGCTGGGGGCATCACAGGTTTCCAGAAAGGTCTGTTGCTCACGCATAACGTAGCTTATCGAATACTTCAAACCGGTTTCTTTCAAGCAGGCTTGCTCCACGTCTTTTCACGGTCAGGAATGGTGGCTCACGCTCCTTTCCCTTGAACCGCGTGGAAAAATTGACACTTCCCAGAACCACCAACTTACATTGTGAATACGTCCGGAGAGCAGTTTAGGTTTAAGTATATGCTGCCATTCCAAGCCGACACTATCTCTTTAGAAAAATTGTTGACCAAGCCTCACCATCTATGCAGATGAAAATTTAATTTACTTGAACTTCAACGATTTCTACCTTGGTTCAATGATCCCAGATGATGACTGGATTCGACTACCGGAGCGTGGTGCTTGGATTTGGCCAATTACTGACGTCATGCATGTATGATGTGTCCCTTTCCACCACAGCAATGGCGTGTTCAAAATTATAGCTACTTGCATCGTGCGCAACATTTTCTAGCTGTACTCGGAGATGTCTTCCCTGCGCCAGGGCTGTGGCTTGGCATTGATGAACCGTTTCATGCCTTGTGTAGGTGGTGTTTGTCCATGTGGCGAACCTCTGCCGTCTCTGGAGCCCGGAAATGTGGGGTTTTCCGTTTGTGGCACACTCCGCAGCAATCGCAAGTTGTTGAGCCCTAGCGAAAACGAGATCTGGTGTGGCGAGAAGGTGTCGCTAAATGGCTTCCTCACACACCCTACAAACTAACCGGTCACAAAACTTGTACGAAAATTATGTCTACTCGCAGTGCTGAGCGACACGACGCAGCACAGCAATGTAGTTGGGCACAGACTCTGCCGGAAGCACTTGTCGAGTGTGAACCGGTGACCAGTTACCAACGTCCTTAGTCCTAAGTCTCTTCAAAAGCGGAGTCAGAAAAAAGACATTGAAAGAGGGGCGTACACAGAGGGTTCACATGCGCGGCAGAAGACTCCACGCTTCATGTCGTCCACGAACTCATCAGCCAACATGTAGAATTAAGTCCAGCTGCTCTCTAACCTGTTTTCATTCTTCTGATGTTAATGCTGGGTGCCTCCCCTGCTGTTTATGCTCATATCCACATGTTATGTACAAAAGCAGAGGTTACATCCATTCGAACTGTCTGGATTAATGAAAGGAAAAACACAGCTGCTCATCCGAACAGATACAATCGAACGTCTGCTCCGTGTCCAGGATTGTTGGGTGCAATTTTGAATCCGACACGAGTTCTTAAAACTGATTATTTTGCAGCCGTGTCAGTTTCGGGCTCAATTTCACATTTTGTCACATGCACACAATAGTGATGTAAAATTCTGACATGGTGCCAATTAAGTAAGAACAGAAGGGGTTTATTCACTGTTTACGATTGGTGTTTACAGCGAAAGGTGTCACACTTTAAGGCTGTTTCACTCACCTGCAACTGCTTACGAAGGGAATGACTTGAAACCGATTTTAAGTCTGTTGTGACTGACTGGTCAGCCACTGGTCATAAGCTGTTGCAAGTGTGTGACGCTGCTTTTACGTGAATAAGCTATAGTAGCTTCCAAAATTACAGCTTTCATGTGCCTTATACGTTTGAGGCGACATGCCCGTTTGCTTTACCTTAGGTCTCGAGAGAAACTATTATTTCCATTCGTGAACTTCTTTTAATGCATATGTAAACTGTTTAATGTATATGTAAACTGCTGCTTTTTAGTGTGAACTTGCCATTTTGCAAGGGACTGAGGAAATAGCATTCTTTTAAACCAGCACTGCATTGCAAGGATATATTTAATGTGGGGAAATAAAAACGTTTCGAGTTCAAAGTATGCACTCTTGTTTTTTCTCTTCATAGTTCCACTGAGCATGCCTATCGTCATACGAGTGTTTCTGACGGTACTAAGCTAATTTCTTTACCACTTCCCCAATTTGCGGTTCGAGCGTAGAGCAGCTTTTTTATTTTGGGTCGGGAGAGCCGCGGCACCGCTAGAAGGCAAGCACGAAGATCTGCGTCGCCGCGAGTAACGGTGATGCGATGACAACGTACAGGGGAAATAAAAATGCTGGCAATACTTCAAATTCAGCTTGTGGGTCGGCGTAAGCGTTCGTGACAACAGAGCATATTTTCGTATCAAAAAAGGCAAGCGTTCAGGCATGATATGGTTCACATCCGCCGCGTCGGCGACGAACCTGCGCGGCAAGAATAGCGGCGACATCGAGACCCGAGGTTGGAAACCGAAGGCTCGACTTCGGAAACCAGCGGTAGGCGTTGGTAGTAACCTTGCTTCGCTCTTATCAAGCGACTATAGTCAGTTACAGGTTAAGAAGGTAGCGGCAAATGCCCCTCAAAGGGAATCAGATATCCCTCCGCCACCTCCGCATCCAATAGCGTCCCACCGTTTCCTTGACGTCGCGGCCAACGCGCGAGGGGGGTCTTGCCTTTCTGTACATATTTGCTTTATTTTTCGACTTTGACTTAGCATTGTGGAAGTCACGAGAGGGAGATTAGAGTTCTCCCCCACCGACGGAAACAAATACGACTTTTGGGGATTAGCTTCCCCCCCGATGGATACAAAGGCTGCTTTCAGGGGCTCGGTTCCCTCTCCGATGAATACAAAGGTCGCTTTCTTAAAACGTGGGATCGGGGACAAGTGGGAATCCATTGAAGCGGAATAAGGAGCGTTTCCAGTGAACTCTTCTTTCGACTGCGGAGAGATTTGAAACGGGCGCATCACACTTGTGGGAGGAGCTTCTCCTACCTTCTTGACTTGTAACCGACTATAGTTGAGAACGCTAAGAGAAGTACTTGCGCTTTTTACGCACTCCTGTGCAGAAGCACGATGCGAGACGTCGCATACTGCGGGCGTCGCGTAGTTGCGTCACCAAGTGTTGAGTCCCTCGCGTCACCGCGTTCACAGCGTTTCAGCCGCGACTGCGTCGATCGCGTAGGCTTCCCGTCTCAAGCGTTTCTGGCTTCAGCCGCGACTGCACCGATGATTGACCGTGTAGGCTTCGTGCTTCAGGCGGCGGCGGGCGCCATGTTTACCTTGCCCACGACCAACTCTATAAAGGGCGACCAGGTCAGCTCTCCCCTCTCTATGGGAGCGCGCGTACCGGAAAATACCACGTGACCACGGCTGGGGACAGCGAAATTCGCCAGGCGCCGCCGCGTATCATCTCCAAATGCGCGCGCGGTCATACGCGACGGGCGGCGGTTGTGTTGATAAAACCCATGAGTTTGACTGTAACCTTTTCTGTCGACAACCGCATAGCTTTCTTGACATGTTCTGTAAACAGAGTAAAGCGACAGCGCTTTCTATTGCCGGTCTATTAGTTTTTTTTTTTTTTAGCTCTTCTTCGAGAAGAGCTAATTTATGTGAAGCCAACGTAGAGCAATGGGAGTGTTTGCTTATCAGTATAGCTTCCAGTCCTATAGCGCGGCCAGACGTACAGTGTGTTTTCTCACTTAATACGACCGGCTTCAGTTTGATACCTTTCGTAAAGAATGCACACCCAGAAATACTCAAAATTTCAATAAAAAGATATCAGTTTCGGTTTTAGGGTATGGCTCTTCTCCACTCATAAATTTTTTTGCCAGGCCAGTAATGAACTTGTATACATGAAAAAACGTATACTCAATCTCTTGAAATAATGCTGTAGGAAAGGCGAAAGCGTAAAAATGTTTAAAATAGACCATTAAAATAGGCAGACTCATAACGATGGTTAAAATAGGAGAGACAGAGACAAGCTGTATATCTACTATTATGCTTTCATTTTCACTAGGACACAGACAACTAACTTCTTTATTAGTGACGCACTAAATCGAAAAAAGTAACGAATACAGTAAACAGTATCAGATAAACAAACGACGTCTAACATACTCATAATCAAAAATATACACCCTGTCAGCAAGTTCCGCGTCATCTGAAATTCGCGAGCTCGCAACATTAACACGTGAACATCATTCCTTCCGATGAATGACGGCTGATCCGGTACGTAGGTGTATCAGCATCAGTGCATATTTAACTAAACGCTCAAAATGAGGAAGCTTATATACAGCGTCCAACATTGGCAACACGACGTGTAAAGGATGACGCTGTAAACTTATATGTACCACGACCTGTTTTGTGCTATGAACATGAAGAGAACCTATTTTCTCTTCATGCTACATATTTTGGTGGGTAACTGATTCGCCTTCTGCTTGGCAAGAGATTTTCTTCAGCCAGTCGTTCCGGATCTCCGTCACGGGGAACTCGTGGAAAGCGACCCCCGTCGAAGTCCGCGTGCTCGTCTTGCACAGCGGCACACAGCAGAGGACCATCACAGCCCGTCGTTGAGTTCCACTTTACCATTAACGTTGAGCTATTTTACAACCAGAAAAACCACGCGTTCACGCGTGCACGTGCCAAAAGACAGCTTGTACTAGCTTCCCCAGGCTTCCCGAGCGTACTAAGCAGCGGGGAAAGTGGAGATACTAAGCAGCGCCAGCGGGAGCGGCGGGAACTAGGCGAACTAAAAAGAACTAAACAAACAAAACAAAAAGTGGCGCGCTGAGGCAAGAAAAGGTGAGCTGGTCGCCCATTATAGAGTTGGTCGTGACCTTGCCACAGCGGCGGGAGTGACGTCATGTCACGTGACAATTCGCTAACCAATAAAACAACTGGTTTCGATTTGGAGCGGAAGGGACGTCAGGTCACGTGACTTGACAAATTGCCTTAGCGGAAGTGACGTCATGTCACGTGACAAGGGGGCGTGGTCAGGTGCTGTACGGGATATGGTTTGCTTATACGCGCCCGGGCCCAATGCCCCCCCCCCCCCTGGCTACGTGCCTGAATCCTGCACAATGAAACCTTATTAGTATCTCCTCAAACGTGTCTGTTCATTCATATTTGAACACAATATTTTCTTATTGTGAGATATGTACATGTTTATGCTTTCAGTGTTAGGTAATAAGCTATGCTTTTGCTGGTATGCCGTTTGCAAGTCGCATGACGTGCCAGGAAGTCACCCAGAGGCCTCAGAGTCACACTGAATGTTTCGCTAAGAGACTTGCCTTCTGCAGGCAGTGAAATGTCTCTTAGCGAAACATCGGCTCTCACTCTGAGAGGTCAGCTTCAAGCACTTTCGTATTCCGTTTGGCATTCACACTTGTCTGGTAGTGCCCAATGCGAGGAGATGGCAGCAAGTGGCAAGGAACAAATACTAGGTAGCAATGTTTTGGTACAAAGGCATTGCAGTACAAGTTACATGAGTCGCAGAGGAAGCTGGTCTCTGAGGAACACAAGTTTTTGAGAGAAACTTCAGTTTCTATGTGTAGATTTATTATTAATAAAACATTGCACACTTCTATATAGTTGCTTTCATGCAAGGATCACAGTAAGGAAAGTTAAACTTGTTGAAGATAGTACTAATTCTACAATTTACATGGTGAATGATGATCATATTGAATAGGTTAAAAGAGCGCAGATGTCTGTATAAGGGTTTAGGATAAATTGTCGTTATTTTGTTTAACATGCATGTTTAGAATGGGAAAGCACCGGGTCTCCTTTGAAAGTTAAACCTAGAAAAAACTAGGAACAGCGAATGACCACACAACTTCCTTTCTTTTGAGATGGTGACGAGCGTAGAACATTCACTTTAGTTTTAAATTATAGCATGAACGTAATTGAGCTAGTAGTATATCTCATAAATAATTATTTTATTACATAACAAGTACATGCATACGTCTTCATGTACAGGATGGGATTTTAGGAATACCACATCAACAGTTTCTTCTGAAGTTAGCAGAAATAAATACTGATGAATAATCAATCCAAAGAAATAACTAGAAATTTGAGAGCTTCTAAAAGGACAGTATTGAGCGAATTCTGCATTTTGACCTCAAAGTAAAAATAAGCGCCAAGTTTTTTCGCAACTGTACTCGCACACATACTTTTCTACTGCAGAATTCAGGAGGTGAACAAACTCCTGAGACAAAGCCAAAAATATTTAACAAGGCAAAACTTTTGCTTCACTGCAAATATGCTACGGCTCACAAAGAAAATGGCAAAAAGAAAAAAAATGAATCTATCCTGTAGACCACTTTAAAAACAACAAAGAAAAGTACTGCACTCTAGCGGTCCACCAGAGTACACCAGCTGCGGCATTAAGTATCAGTCTAGTCGTGTATTTCACTCTACCGACGAACATAGCACTGGAAGTTCACGCTCAAAGTAAATTCTCTTTACGGCTGTCAGGAGAGGCCAAACGAAGGCTTCATCGAAATCCACGCATATGACCTTGATTGAATTATCCATGCTAGCATAAATAACAAGATCACAGTTCTTCACATCAAGAAGAACCATCCCCAGTTTAACCTGCCCATAGAAGGTGTGGCGCTTCTTTTGGCTGTAGGTGCCAGCCTCGTCAGTCTCCAGAAAATCACAAGTGGCCAAGAGTGCCTTTGCAGTCATCACCTCTCCCTTCTTGGGACATTCTTGGGACGCCATCAGGGGAGCAGCCGAGCCAGGGGTTTTGTGGCGAAACAACGAGTCCACACGTAAAAATGTCGACTTGTCGGGACTTTGCATACTTCTCCCGTGCCTTTGGCTCGTATCGTAGACCATGGGCTGTTGCGGCATTGCCACGGAATGATGGCTGCATTATGGACCGCACCTTCTTTTCCCAGTCTCCCAACTTGTAGGTAGAGAGGGGGTAGCATATTGTTCCTGCATTAAAATGTAGCAAACAGGTGGTTCCTGGCTTATATTCCAGTAAATACAGCACATACCATAACAAAACCTGCCTCTCTTGCAAGTTGGGTTACAGGCAGCACTAATTTAATGCACCAGGCATGCTTCTTAGGTCATACATGACACGCCCAGGAACATGAGTTTGGAAACTACAAAAGCAGGCACCGAAGCACTTGCACGGTAGCCAGGCTTTTGCTCCCTGGTGTACATCCTGATTAAATAAGACAAATGTCGCTGATCTGATAACTCGGTAAAGATTCCTTCATCAAGTGAACTGGTTTCTATGGGAGCAAACCAAGTGAATTCTCTACCGCTTTGGTATGAATTATTAAACCTTTTGCTCTCTGCATGGTGTGGGCACAGGAAAAAATGCAGACAAATTCACCATGACTAGGCAGAACTGCGAGGGAACAAGGGAAATCTTGAACTTTCCGTACTCTGAAAACCTTTTTTGAAAGCGAGCTGCACCTACCGTGTCAAAAAGCAGCTAGAGGAATGGTAGTTTCCAAATAAAATATTTATCTTAAAACTTTGATTATTTTTAATATTTTTAATGTTTCACATTATAAACAGTTGAAACGCATGCAATTACAGTATGGCAGCTATCCGAACCTTTCCAAGACCCTATGTTTGGTTGTCTTTTTTAATCCTTCTGGGTGTATCAAGGAGTGGCCAGGCTCTTTCAATCGACCGCAAAATTCGGTTTCTTAACGTATCGTGCTATGACTTTGTGCAGCGTTGCCCACAGATGGTGTATTTTTTTCATAAAATTTGCGAAGAGCGAACTCACCTGAGGAAAAAGTAAAGAAAGAAAAAGGCTTAGCTCCTATGGAAATGCGGCGAAGCCAAAGGTCTTCAAACAGTACGGTGCCGTTTCGCACAGGAGACAAGAGATGGCGCAAGCGGTCGCGATGACAACTGCGCCAACGAATGAGCATATGGCGCTGAGAGCCGGCGTCTTTAGCAGAGAATCTTTTCGACTAAAAAGCGGAGCGCGTTCCGTAGGCGGCGACAGTTGCAGAAACAAAAACAGGCGCAGTAACAACAAATAACTGCAAAGCAGACGACATCAGTAGCCCGAGAACAAAACAGTCAAAATATCCCGACAAACCATTTTTCTAATCGATTATGTGTCCATTCAATATGCTTTATCAGTAAGGATGATAAAATAATGCATTGGCAACTGATATCAGAAAAGCTCGCGCCGCTTCTGAGTCGAAAATATTGTCTGCTAAAAACTTCGGCTCTCGGCGCCGTATGCTCGTTCGTTGGCGCAGTTGGCATCGCGGCCGCTTGCCCCATCTCTTGTCTCCCGTACGGAACGGCGCCGTATTGTTTGAAGACATTTGGCTTCGCCGCATTTCCATAGGAGCTAAGCCTTTTTCTTTTTTAACTTTTTCCTCAGGTAAGTTCGCTCTTTGCAAATTTTACAAAAAAATGCACCATCTGTGGGCAACACTGCACAAAGTCGTAGCGGCATAGGTTAAGAAACCGAATTTTGCGGTCGATTTAAACAGTCTGGCCACTCCTTAATACACTCAGTAGATAAAGATTCGTCCCATTACTGGTTATTAATACACTTGCCTGTAATCCGGCAGCGACGTTGCATCATCCAGGCTGCCTTGTTCTCTTTTGTGTCACGAAGCATGACAGCGGCTGTTTCAACAGAGACAGCGACTTGTTGATCGTAGAAAGAAGAGCAGCCTTCCGGAGGAGAGGCCGGAACTGCGGCAAGCCTTGCCAAAAGATCATTGCCTTCGGCGCACTCTATGACCTGCCGGTACTTCTCGTCCAGCCTTGATGGTTCCGGGACAATGGAAGTAGACCACAAGCCAGTCTATACAGTGATCATGATCAAATAGAGCCTCATGACAGTGGGTCAAGCGAAAGTGATGCATAGAGATTCTGCAACGTGAACTTTGCTTGTTTTTCTTTACTATAAAACACAGCCAAACCACATGTCTAGTATAAATTTTATTCAAATATTTGCGTATGCAGACCCCACACCGTTCCAGCTTGCATGTATAATAATGGGATGTGAAACACCAAGCTACTATGAGAGAGATGTTTGTACAGTCCACCAAAAGCTGATCCATAGTTAAATCTGAGGTTATCTTACTTACTGCACCTGCTACATTCTAATTCATACGTACTGGACATACTAGTCCAAGGTTAAGGCTCGTTCCCATAGTTGCGAGCGAGTGTGACTATGACCGCTCACTACGACATGTGCAACCCATCATAGGGAAGCTGGGGAAACACGAAAAGTCTCTACCTTGCTTCCTCTGTCCTCTATAGGTAGAAATGACAGCTTTCGGCAAAACAAAACGAGCAACAAACTGTTGCGCGGTGCATGTGGCCCCTCTTGGCGAAGCGAATGTTGTGCCGGCGACACACCAGCGAACCTAGTTGCAATAATGAGGCACCAGGCAAGTAATGAGTTCTAGTAAGAACTTACCCAAACAAAGGCGACGGCCAATGGGTTGTAATGGAAAGTGTGCTTGATATGTGGCCAAAGTTTGGTTAAAGCTCTCACTGTGTAATTCGGAAGGCAGTTAAGGAGTACCAAGATAGAGGCTCCACTTTTCAAACTCTTGTTGAAATAAAAATTGGTGATAACAAACGGCTTATATTTTTCAACAGATCCAGTGTGTTTGGCGAATGATGCGATTACAAAGCAGGGAGGAAAGCAAAAAAAAAACTGTGTTGAATCAACATGTATTATTGCGATCATAGCGACAGCTGGCTTTGCCGAGTACCACGACAAAACATTTGTGCTAAATTGTTTTAACCTGAGAAATTGGAACTGAAAGACCAAAGCATTTGCAGTGATGTGATTGGTCGTAGCCATTTTGGAGCAGCTATTGGAGCAGCCAAAAGTTCATTTTGAAGAAACAAAAAGAGCTTTTGGAGCATAACCGCACACTTAATTTTCATCTATATCACTGCAAATGTGCTGTTTAGTTGCGTGTGGAAACACTGGACACGGTAACAGGAAGACGACTGATGAAGGACAGCGCACTGAAAAAATTTTAAAATACAATTATTTTGGACACTTAGATTTATGTGTCCTTCAAGTTCTAGGGGGGTTGTAACAAAGCTGCAATTCACAATTCAGACAAAAAACAAAGCATAAAAAATAAACCTACAAAAGCTTGGACCATGTCTCGCTCTGGAGGAGTACCTGTCCCCTTAGCACGCGGGTGCGCCGCGACGAAGCAAGACACACAACATCGGGACGCCTAGTTCGCAATTGTCGCTTCACTGCAGCCCACCAGTATACAGTGAGAAGCGCAGTCGACAAAGCTAAGTAACCCACCAGAACGGACCACGAGAGTTACTGTGAAACTTCCGAGTACTGTTAGTGTGCTTGGTTCGAAATCAAATCGAATAGTAAGTTATTTGAGGCGATTATCGAAAGTCCTGAAAACCCGTACAAGCCTGCCCTAACGATCCGGCCCGGTAGCGAGGCCTGCAACTGTTATATTTTCAGTATTTTTAAGTGAACTTAAGTTCTGGCGCAATGTTGGCGCAAATTCCTCACATTTTGGTCAAATGTAGCAGGGTAACCACTTTGGCGCAAATGGCGCAGCAATCACATCACCGCATTTGCCGCTCCCCCGACCCCGGTATCCCCGCCCGATCAGCGACATCATTCCACACAGCACAACCAAGCAGAGCAAGCTTCCCCTTTATGCTTACGGGATCATCACCCGACCCATCAAGCCTAGCCACCCCTTCAACAAGTGGCCTATGGTATGATAAAAAGAAGTCAAGCGGAAAATACTTGTCCTGTTGGTATTTTCAATCACTTATGAATGCCATCCTCGAAGAGTCGAACACACACACACGTCCTAGGCGCAGATTCCTGCACTGGATTGCAGCACACACAGAGACAGGGATGTAAACAAAACAACAAAGCGGCATTTCAGCGTAATCCCACGCTTACAGTGAGCGAAGGAAAGCTAGGACAGCTTTCCTACTTTGGTAGAGGGGAGCTCGGTAGTAACATCTAGTCGTAAGCAGTTGCAATCTCACTCAATATTAACTGTGTGAAACAGCCTTTGTACTGTACTTAGTTGGCAAAGGATAAACAAGTACATCTTTAAGCTCACCTGCATAACCGATCAGCCCGCCTCCTCCTCCTGTAAAAATAAAAAAAAACGACAAACAATTGGATTTAGGTAAACTTGAGGGAGAAAACGAGAAAGGACGGACAAACACAAACTTCCAACTGGCAACAACATTTAATAACACCAAGAGTTTGCTTATACACCAACTCATGTTTACAAACAAACCGGAGCGCCCGGAGCGCCCCTAGCGGACACCACCGGCGCCGCGCTTGCGCGTTGGGGGTGTGGGCAAAAAGCTCGCCGTCGCCCATAAGCAAACCATTGAAATGCGATGTTGTCGGTGTCGGTGTGAGTCCCCGCGCTCTTTTTGGCGTTGGAATTGTTGATTCTACGTCCTCCTAACGATGTCTGACTACTTGAGCGGCGTCAGCGAAATTACTGAGGCTCGTTACACCGCAAAACTTCGCGTGAATCATCTGACATGCGGCGATTCATTCCGCGTGGACGCCGCAGAATGTACGCTAAAGCCTGATTCACATGATGAGATTTCGCACGCAATTTTCAGTCACGACGTCGCTCGGACTGCAAAAGCGTGAACTGTAGCTGAGATATCGACGTCGATACTGAAAATCGCAAGCAGAATCTAACCAAGTGAATCAGGCATAACAAGTCGGTGATGGCCGCTGGTAACAATGATCAACATTTCCTTGTATCTACTGTTTACGTCCAGCCTGTTTACCAGCCTTCAAACTTAAGTCCTTTGAGGCCTGCACTTACTTCTTATCGCAAGTACTGGGCCCACGTTTGGTCTACGGGCCGGTGTCCTCTAAAAGAGCAGACGCCAAGCAGAAACGTTTGGAAGAGCAGACGACAGTTCGAACGATCAGGCGGCCGTTTTTAACTTGAAGACGCACTGAACGTAGTCCGCAGGTGGTCCGTACAGCTTGACGATTTTCCGGCGCTCATTTTGGAACAAAACAAATAAATTGGATGACCAGAAGTATCCGTGAATTCAACCCAAAATGCTTCCCCCCAAGATATCGGGGTCCGACGGCGTCTGGTTGTCCTTTTTCACGGCACATATCCACGTTCTTGGACGAACCGAGCGCATGAAAACTGACCTTCAAATCTTTCTCGACACTTTTGGTACAGCCCCAGTCGCAGCATTTCGACGAGAAGGCAGGTTTTTGTCTGGTTCCTTTCAAAACAACGCAGGAATACACGTCTCCGATAGGCACTTCCGCCCACAGCCCCGGAGCGGAAGTGCGTCCGACGCGCCACCACCGCGGCGTGACGTAACAGAGATGAGTTCGTGTATAAGGAAAAAGGAGGGGGGGTGAAAAAGGAGGTGGAAAGGAGGAGCACTATGCCGTCAAGCGTGCGTCGTCGCTGTTGGGAACGTCGGGGGAGATAGCTCCGAACTAAGAAATATTATCTCTTTCCCCGAAAGGGCAATGGAAGGGGAGCCGATGTTGTCCTTGGATCGACACATGGCGAAGGCTTCCAGAATCTCCCGACCATACCTCGAGGGGTGACCCCCGATTCTTGTAGTAGAGGGAAGGACGGCCGAGCAGGAAGTACATTCCTATGCGTGTTTGGCGATCGGGTGGTGAATGACCTCTGAACCGTTGGAGACCGCTTTTTTAACTTCGTTCGCGTGCTCTCTCAGGCGGTCATTTAAGCAACGCCCCGTTTGGCCGATATATCGGGCACCACAGGACATAGGTATTGAGTAAACACACTCTTTGCGGCAAGGAACGTAACAGGTTTTGTGGTTCTTTTGGCAAGGGGGCGCCAGTCCGGGGCTGTTGCCTTTTTTGCAAATAGACGCCAATTTAAACTTACACGAGAAAACCACGTTGGTGTTGAAGCCCTGAGCTATGGATTTCAGTCGATGCGAAATGTTATGAATGTAGGGGATGCACGCGAAGCGGGACCTTGGAGGCAGCTTTTTGGATTGAGGCCCTGTGACAAGTCTTTTGATGGTAAGCTCGATCAAGTCGTTTGGGTAACCTGCCTTGAGAAGGCGGCCTATTTGATTGGACAGACTAGTTGCGGAAAGGTGGTGACACGACTTGGATTTGGCAGCAGCAATAAGGTTTCGGACAATACCAGTTTTTACGTTTTATGAGTGCGAGCTGCTGAACGGCAGGACAGGCTTCGCAGACCTCTGCTGATTGGACCAGCAGATCCCGACACTGGTGGGGACCAATCTCAGATCAAGGAACTGTAATCCCTCAGATGAAGGGGTCTCTTTTGTGAACGTGAGCCCGAAGGAGTTCTTCTGGAAAACGCTTTCAATCGCTGCGGTATATGAATTAGTGGAATGAATGATAAGATAATCATCTACGTAGCGATAAACCAAGGCTTCGGGAAATTCCTGCTGAAGGATTGATTGAACCTTTGTATCAACGTGAAACATAAAGATTTCGCTTAGGATGGGCGCTAGGCACGACCCTATGCACACACCGGATTTTTTAAGGAATACTTTGCCCTCGTGTTCGACTAGGGTGGACTGAAGATACAGGCGAATCAACTCTAGAAATGCTGAGAGTGAGATGCCACAGGAATTTTGAAAATCTATAACGCCTCTTAAGTGCACAGCTTCGGACACGAACCCCAGAAGGGTTTTCACATCGAGACTATAATACAAATCTACTACATCAAGAGAGAACACTCCAACAGTTCCCGTACCGATATGCAAGTTATCTAACGTTGGGATAAGGTCCTCGGAATTCTTTAGTCGGAAAGGTTGAGGAAGGTCCAAGGTTTCGAGATGTTTTTGTAAGAACATCGCCAGCACCCTGTTTCCGAAATAATGCTACGGAATGGCACTCCAGGCTTATGTGTCTTGGCAGAAAAGAAAATAGATAGGTACTGCTTAGCAGGAGCAACAATGGCACTTTTTAGAGAAGGGAGGTTGGAGGAGTCGCAGAGCGCCTTCACCTGAGACCTGAGGGAACCGGACGGCCTCGACTAGAGAGGAAGAAAGTTCTTTTTCAGCGCTTCGTCGGTCTTCTCCTGCATCTGTTCTTTGTTGAGGATGACGAACCCGCCCGTCTTGTCCGCTTGGAGAACTCTCAGCTCAGCGGACTGAAGTTCCTTGATAGCTAGGGTGGCAGCATTCTTGGTTTTCCTTGTCTCACCATGGAAGCACACAGCTCTTGACCCTGCCGCTACGAAGTCCTGACGGCTGTCCTCCGGTATCTTGGTGGCGATCTCGTACACCGCGGCCAGCTGGTCGACTCTGGTGTTGGCGACCGCAGGAGCATACTTCGGCCCGTGGGCCAGAAAGCTTTCTGTAGACGGGGATAACTGCACTCCGGACAAGTTGAGGGGGGGTTCTGGTTTGACTCTGGGTGTCACCTCGATGGATTTTTTCTGATGACGAAGAAAATGATCCCATGAGTTTGACCGTAGGGTGCGGGCTGACTCCTGTAGAAACTTGAAGGACTGCTGACGATTATAGTTTAGTCCCAGATGTTTGGACATCACGGCGGGCAGGAGCTCTTGCATAACGCGGATCTCGCTGGAGATTTCATCCCTGGCGATCTGCATGATTCTGTGATTGGCTTGCCAGTTGCTAGACTGGAACCCCGTGACTTGCTCGATTGCTCCGCGTGGAACTTTCTTGCGAACGAAGTATCCGAGAACCCGTAGACGTAAGCGCAGCATAGACATCTTGGAAAGGAAAATTGCAGCTTAAAGGAATTCAACAGGGGCAAACTCTGAGGTTGGTGAGTATGTAAACAATACAGTAAATCTTGCATCTATGTATTGAAGGCTCAGCGAACAATGTTTGAAAGCCACAGGAAGTCAAATCTCGAGGTTTCTGATACATAGACAAAACTGAAATTCAACCAAAACATGTGACTGCTTATTGAGCAATAAAATAAATAGACGTGGCAACAGTCACTACTTATCACTGAGTAATGCCACCCATTACCTTTCATCGAACGGCTTATTAGGCCCTCTTAATATTGCGACACCATATTCGTAAAGTTACCGTACATAAAATTTAATAAAATGACAAGTTCAACAACCTGAAGGATACACTTCCTTAAATTGTTACGAAAGAAGAAAGAAAGCAATGAGGAAGGTTAGGACATACAAGGGGCATATTGATTAAAACCTTACTTTTTGCCGGAGGTCGGCTGGAGGTCGGTAAGTGTGGCCTTCTCGACATATTGCTGCGATCATACCCAGTCGAGTCGACAGCGCTCTTAATTGCCTCACGCGCATGTCGCTCGGGTATGACTCCCACCACTGCATAACATATATATTTTTTTTTTAGCATAAGTGGATGAATTTAGAAGGTTGGAGAACCGTGTAGTTTGCTCATGTTCAGAGTGCATAGTTCCCGAACGATAGAAGTAGAATGTTTTAGGCTGCCAGGGAAGACTAAAAAAAGCCGCGGTGCGCCGTATGGAGTCAGCCTATCGCAAGCGCTCGAGCCAGCCTTTTCACCGACATGAACACCCACGATGCCTGCTGTCTGTTTTCTGTTGTGACACAGGTTCGCCAGTAAACTTTAGTTTCTTCAGTTCTTCACTACCTCATAATTTGTCATTCGTGACAATCTGGTGAAGGTACGGGGTAGAACTGAAGAAACTAAAGTTTACTGGCAAATTTGTACCACAACAAAAGACAAGGGGCTTGAAACCGTTTGCCGCTGACAACATCATTCCAGCAGATCAGAATGAATTAGATTGGCCTATTCCCACCACTAATGCAAGGAAACAGGTGGATAATCGTCGCAATGGATTACGTTGCATGATATGCCACGAAGAAAGCCCTCCCGTTGGAAACTGCTGTGAAAGTTGCCAAATTCTTTGTCAAGTGCAGTGTCCTCCGACACAGCTCCCCCAAGGATCTGTTCACAGACTGAGGATCCTCGTTTGTGGCGCAGCTAACTCAAGGAATCCTTCGGCTCAGCCACACCAGCCATCGTCGCACCACTGCGTACCACCTGCAGACAAACGGGCCGAAAGAGCTTTTGAACACGACCATCGCCGACATGACTTCCATGTATGTCGATGTGGAGCACAAGACGTGGGACGAGGTGTTACCCTAAGTCACGTTTGCCTACAACACGGCGCTGAAAGAGACAACTGGTGTGATGCTCTTCCAGCTGGTTCAGGGACTATGCTCCATGCGATGCTGCCCCACGAGCCAGCTGATGACAGGTGCGGAGACGCCTTGGTGGTTGCTCAATGGGCAGAAGACCGCTAGCTTGCCCGGTACATATATATGTAAAATCGATTACCTAACAAGCGCTCATCCCCATGTTTTTCTTGATTCTCTCCAAATTTTTCGTGGGCGATTTTGCTCGGTATTTTACGGTAGGTAAAACTGACCTAACAAGCGCTCATCCCTTAATTTCTGTTATTATTTGAGGAGGCACTTTCTTGCTATTTTACGGTAATCTGACATCCACCAATGAATAAATGAGCACGTGGAACAAGCACCTATGTAGCCTCGAGGATCCTGTCATCATCTGTCCGCATGTGACAAGTTCTGACCAAAATATTGTCCTGTCGAGGCTCACAAACAGCAAATACGGCTTTGCATTGGCCAAGTGTGCCCATTCAGCACAAAGCTCTGACATCGGTCCCAATCGTCAGCTTTGAAGGCTCTCACTAGCCGCGTTGACATGAATGCGACTTCAGCATATCGACTCCAATCTTTCTTCAAACGAAACCGACGCGGCAACGTTTACTTGAATGCACACCAAGCCCTACGCGAAGGTGGTGCCACACCGTGTGAAAGCTCAAAGTTAAAGCTGCGTTTCCGGCATCAGCCGCACCACGTGACCATGTTTTCCGGTGCATTGCACGTGAAGGCCTTTCAACGATTTCGGTGAACGTAAAGATTAGAGATAAATTTCATGCCCGCTGTCTTTGATGCTGTGGAAGAAGTAATGAGACGGGAAAACATCAAACCCCAAGCGTTTTGGGCTCCGGGCCGTCGTGCCACTCTGGACCAGAGGAGACTCGTATGCACAGGCTGTGGCGTGCGAGATCGTTTCCAAATGTTTTGAGGAAGCTACAGCACATTGCCTCGCTAGCTGTGACCGGACAAACTGGAGGCCGAAAGGCTCCGGCGCAGCCAGGAGCGGCACCAAGGTACGAGCGGCTCATTCTGCGCTACCATGCAGTGCTCGGAGCTTTCGGCGTCGTTCGTGCTTGCGCCGACGCCTTCAGGGACCCCCTCGGCAAGCAAGTCATACTTCACAAGGCTTGGACGGGGGCTTCCCTCATCGAGTAGCTCAGCTATTTCCGCTCACTTATGAAAGCAATAAAAGCTTGCGTTATTCCCTGGGAAAAAACTGCGAGCGACAACACAGGACAGCTCTCCGCGCCGCCGATAAGGTTGGCCGCCGCCATGTTCTCAGCTGTTCACTCGCTCTCGCAGTGGGCGCCTTCCCATAAGCCTCCCCGTTCCAAAATGCGGTGCGACTTCCGTTTACATGTGCTGGATGAATGCGCATCTGCCATTTCGATCTACCTTCGTCTATCGACTTGAATGCGAAGCACTTCCTTAGCGCATTATTCCGTGTACATGACCACACTGAATGCGACAACTTGAGTCGGTGCAACTAAGTAACATTCATAGCCGCGTTACATATGAATGCGACTTCAGCACATCGACCCCAATTGTCCTTCGAATGAAGCCGACGCAGCAATGTTTACATGAATGTGCACCAAGCCCTATGCAAAGGTGGCGCCACGCCGTGTCAAAGCTCAAAGTTAAAGGGGCGATGCAACAATTTTTGTACTTTGCGCAAATACCGCTTAGAACGGATTCCTGACATTAATGACCTATGGAACACGTGTTTGTTTTTCAACCCACGCAATAGAAGTCCCAGAAAAAAATTAAAGAAAAACGAGCAGCGTTCACCCCCTCAACTCGCAGCCAGAACAAGCGGCCACGTGATCTGAAGCCGATTATATGCCGCCAATGTAGATCATAGCCACGCGCTGGGGTTGGCAAAGCACAGGGCACGCGCTGAGTTCCAGATATTGTTATGGCTCGGCTATTGTCGTCGTTGCAGCGATTGGACACGGGCCACTACCCGAATGCTTCTCGAGCTAGTAATTATCACGAGCCCAAATCGAGTGCCCACGCAATGCTCGGGTCCAATCAATGAACAGCATTCAAATATCGTCATATGGGTGTACTGCGATCCTCACGTCACGTCATCAAATTTTGCAAAGGGGAGATTGAATGAAAATTATCACTTTTTTCCTTGAAATTACACCGCAACAAAGGAGTTTTTTGGCCAGTGGCGCTGTGTGCCAGTATCCTTGAGTCTTACTAGTGTCAGTAAGCTCGTATAAGGTCAAAAACATTCCAACTGAATATCGTTGCACAGCTCCTTTAAAGCTGCGTTTCTGCAACCGGCCGCACCCCGTGACTAACTTTTCCGGTGCATCGCACGTGAATGCCTTTCGACGCTTTCGGCGAGCGTAAAGATTGTGCCAGCTGTCTTCGATGCTTTACAAGAAGTTACGAAACGGAAGAAGCATCAAAACGCAAAGGTTTTGGGCACTGGGTCGGGCCACCGGGCCACTGTGGGTCAGAGGTGATGCGCGTGCAAACGGCCTGGCGAGCAAGATCTTTTCCAACCGCTCCGGGGACGCAACCTTGCTTCTCCTCGCCAAACCTTGCGAACTGCGCCCGGACCCTGAAGCCGAAAAGCTCTGGCGCAGCCAGGAACGGCACCGAGGCAGGAGCTACTCGTTTTGCGCTACAATGCAGTGCTCGGAGCTCGTCGTTCGTGCTTCTGCTGAAGCCTCTGGGGACTCCCTCGGTTGTGCAAGTTGTATCTTGCAAGGCTTGAAGAGCCCTCAGCGAGCAGCTCAACTATATTCCGCTCACTTAGTTTGGCAATAAAAACTTGCGTTTCTTCTCGGTAGAAAACTGCGGGCGACCACACGGGAGCGCACTCCGCAGCCACAGCCTTCCCATAATTCTTTCCATTCCAAAATGCGATGTAACCTCCGTTTACATGGGCTGAATGAATGAGCATTTGCCGTCTCAATCCACCTCTGTCTAGCAACTTGAATGCAATACGCTTCCCTAGCGCATTATGCCGTTTACATGACTGCATTGAACGCGACAACTAAATTTGATGCGATTAAGTCGCAGCTACTGCCACCAGAGTTCACAGTTAGACACCAGAGGAATATGTCGCTAAGACGCAACGTGCTTACCGACCTCTAAATAATCAATGTGACGAAAAAAAAAAAAAAGTAATCAATATGGTTTGCTTTTGTCACTTAGCAACACTGGAGCCTAGGTGGAGGACAGCTACCTGTGTCTCAGGATTGGCGTACAGAACAAAAGACACTTATAAGATGAATTTGTCCCTACCAATGCTTGGCGAGCGTACAATTAAAGCAGGCGCCTGTCAGCTGCTTGAGGATGGCTGCCTGCGCCTCAGGTGAAGGCTCCAGCGTAGGTCGGAGCTTTTTTACGTGGCAGAACATCTTGTACGGCACAGGATCGCCATACAACTCCTTTCCAGGGGTCTTTTTCCACGCGCACTCCTTGTCGGTGCAGCTGAGATCTTCCAGATGCTGGATTCCCTTTCTGTGAAGTGAAACCGAAACTATAGAGCTCTCATGGCTTGCAGATAATCAGCGACGCGTCTGTACTGTGGTTTGAGTATGCAATACAGTGCATCATATAAGCGAAATACTATCGTGTTAGAAACAGGTTCGTGGGTTTAAAAATGGGACCGTGCTACGATCGCGCCGACGCTCAGTGCGCCTATGAAACCGGCGCCGGCAACAGAGAAACACTTAGGGGCTACCCTACGCACGCGTTTTAACCACCACCTGAAAACAGTTATCGTGTTTCAAAGCGCGACACCTGCGTGCGATATCAGTATGCGACGCGCCTGCGCTCAAGAGATACGAGCGAGCAACAATCAGAGCCGCCGAAAGACTACATTGAACTCGCGCTAGCCGTACCGTGTTGTGCAGGTTGCTAGGTGCCTACCTGTTGCAGTGAAGAAGCGTGGCGAGAGCGTGCTTGCAGCATTCTGATGATCGCGCCACGCACGAGCAGACGGCACTGTCCGCACGGAACTTTAGGCCATCTCCCGCGACAAGTTTCACGGTGATCTCATGCGGATCGCCTCTGACGCTGCTCGTTGCGAGGCACAAAGCCAACATTTCAACGTTGTCCTCGGACGACGATGTTTTGCCGCAAAGAAACAGATGCCCGGCCTGTAACAGAAGGTCTGCTTCCTCGTAGAACCGTGAATATTTCGTAGCGTTAGCATATTCCAAAATACTCGTAATGAGCAAAGCTTTCGCCGTCCAACCGACCCTCACTAACTCAGCCATTTTGAAAATGCAGCGGCGCCCCCTATAGTGATTTGGAGTCAAGAATATCCTACAACCCTATCATAAAAACAAGAATTATCGTGAGAATAAATTTGAGAATGTATGTTCGCCCACAATATTGTAGATAATTACAACTGTATTTGAAATACCCATGTTTTAGTATTTAAATACGCACATCAAATAGATTACCCAATCTGTAATAAATACAAATGCAAAATACACAAAGTATTTGAAATACGTATTTCAAATACTTGTATTTGAAATACTGCCCATCCCTGCACTCTAGTACACGCCAGCATTTAGCGATTACAAAAATATTACAAACGGTATAGCTCGCTTAAAAATGGACATATCGCATCCTTTCCATTTGCCAGCTGCCTCGCGCGTTTTCTACACTACTGATTACCAGTATATGTTCGGTCTCTTAAATTGTTGTAGAGGAACGCCTAAGTACTTTGGAAGTGTCGACGTAAAGTTTATGTTTTCAAAAACGTCGGGCTTTGTGGCCCATGTTCCATGCCATAAGCCGCCTTTACTTTTGCCAATTGACAGCTGAACCCGTAGTCTTGCAGTAGGTCTTCACTTCACAGACTGCTGCTGTGATGCTATCTTTATCTTTACAAAAAATAGCAACATCATCGGCATAGGACTGGAGTTTGACCTCTATAATTTCTAACGAAAACCCATTAAAACTCGTATTATTTATTATAGTTCGACAAAGGGGCTCTAAATAGATACTAAACAACAAAGGTGATAGCGGGCAACCCTGTTTAACTGACGAATTGACAGAAATTCTCGATGTTGCTTTCCCGTTAATTATAATCTGTGTTGTACATCCCGTATATGCCATTTGTACAAATTTCCTTATGACTTTTTCCACTCGTACATGATTTAAAACTTTATATAGGATGGTATGTTGCACTCGGTCAAATGCTTTGCCCTGATCAATCTGGAGGATGGCTACCCGATCAAGTTGAGCATCGCACACCTCTAATACACTTCTCGCAATGTGCACGTTCGTTAAAATAGATCTACCTCGGATACTACAGGCCTGGTGATCCCCTACTATGACGCAAATAACATTCTGCACTCTTCGGGCGAGAAATTTTATTAATACTTTATAGTCGACGTTGCATAAGCAATGGGTCTGCCGTTCTTAACAGTTCTTAATTTGTGTGCATCATCCACTTTAGGAATAAGAACAGTATGGTTATTTAGAAAGGAAGGCGGTAACGTTTCTGCCTCATTCGACTCGGTTATTACGTCGTGCAGACGCGCAGCAATATCGTGTTTAAATGTTTGTAAAATGCCGCAGTTAATCCGTCAGGACCCGGAGCTTTTTTTTTTGTTGCCAGTTTTTCAATCGCCTTCTCGATCTCTGGGACGCTTATCGGTTCTTCTAATTTTTCTGTTATCTCTTCTTCGAGACGGGGCATTACTGCTAGGTATTTTTCAAATTGCGCATCGCTGCCGTGTTCCTGTCGCTGGAAGAGATTACTATAGTATTCAATATATGCTTTTTTTTCTATAATCTCCGGTTGACTACTTGGTAAGCCTTCGTATTCTATTTAGGCTGTGTTTTTTTTTTCTTTTACATGCTTAGCTTCGGTATTAAATGCCCGTTTGGTGGGCTGCTCCACTAGAATATATTTAGCGGCTCAGGCGCGCACGATGGCTCCTTTATACTTTTCCACCTCTAAGTCCGCAATTTTACTTTTTACTCTCTTAATCTGTTCTGGAAGCATGCCTGAGTTTTCATTTTCGAGTTTGCATAGTCGGTGACGGTCATCAAGGAGCAACTTTTCTTCGGTCATTTTCCAGTAAGCAAGCGTGCTAGACCGTTGTATTGCACTAAATTTAACTTCTCGCTTTAAACCATTCCCACTTTTCACAGGCGCTCGCCCCTACGTGGTGCATTTTACTTAATAATTTATCTACTGTCTCAGTAAAAACTTCATCCTTAAAAAGATTATTATTCATTTTCCACTGGTCCCAACGAAACTGTTTTTTTTTTCTTTGAAACCACCAAAATTAAAGGAAACGAGTGCATGATCAGAGAAAAATACCGACAATATATTATAATCTTCATATCCGGTTAAAAGTTCAATTGACACGTAAGCTCTATCAAGACGGGCATGACTCGAGGACTGATAATGAGTGTACCATAAACAGTCGTTGGTACTTTGGTACGTCGCGACATCCTGCAAACTGTATACCGTAATCAACTCGTTTGAAATAATTGCACTACTGTCGCTTTGTCTTGTAATTTTGGCTCGGTCTCGTGTGCCACAAAAGCAGTTAAAATCACCTAACAAGACAATTTTACGTTGAGAATCTAAAGATTGGTCAATGCTCTGAAAAAAACATTTTCCCTTCGTTAATGTCGTTTGGGGAGTATACATTTATGATACGATATTCAACATTCGAAATAAATACTACAGTCGCGAATGACGAGTCGACCAATATTGTTGACTATTACTGATTGGACTTGTGCGTTCAAAGATTTTCGTAAAAACAACATACAACCCCCGGACATACCATTTGCCCGCGACACGCACACTTCGAAAGAGTGCAAGAAAGAAGCCAGTAAGCATGCGGTCTCTTCGTCACTTCCAACTTTGGTCTCCTGAATTGCGATGACATCTATAAATTTTTCGATTAGGAACCTCTTTACCTGATATTGCTTGCGACGCGTAGCAAAGCATCGAACGTTAAGTGTCGACAATTTCAGGTTTGCGACATAAATACACGCCGTCGCATGTCAGGGGCTCACCTCGTCCAGAGAACCGCACCAGGTACCGGCTCATAACCGCGTCAGCCGGTCGGCTTGTCCGGTGTTCTGGGTTCGGGAACACAAATTGCTGCGGGTCGAGGCTTTCTCCGCCTCGTAATCACCGTCTTCACAGGCAGCTACTTCGGGTTCGATTCATAGCCAACCTTAACCGCGTCTGAGTCTGAATCCGAATCGAGTTCCCGTGGTCGTTTCAAGGCCAAAGCCCCAGTGTCAGCCATATCCACGTCGTCGCTTAGCTGCTCCTCAGAAGACGTCGTTGGCTCGATGGCTCTCGCCTCTTCCTCCTCCTTCCCCGGCGCAGAGTTGCATGGTGTTGTCTGGTCGAGGCTCGTCTCGGCCACGGCAACTGGCGTGACCTCCGTCATCTTCGGCAACTCTGCAGGCGCTAGTCGGTCGGTGCCATCCTTAGCTCTCTCCTCATTGTCTTTGGCAGCTGTAGCAGCACTCGCGGCGACTTCCTCCGCGTCTGTCTCGTCCATGACGTGCTCGGCGTTTGTCTCGCCGCTTCGGGCACCTGCGGCCGCTGCACACTGGTCAGCGTCATGGCCGAGACGGTGGCACGACTCACCCTTGGGCACGCGGCCGTCACGGCGGATGTGGCCGGTTCGCTGGCAGCGCAGGCAGAGAGCCGCCCTTCCCGGCGCTACAACGAGCGCCAGCCCTCCAGCGATGAGCAGCTGATGCGGCACGTCGTCCAGTGTAAGCCCAGGCTTGAGCCGAATGACAGCCGTTCGCGGCATCGACTCGCAGCCCGCAATTCCTTGCACCCGCCACTTCTGGGTGCATACCTCGTTTACAGTGCCGTACGGCGCCGACGCCGCCTTCACCTCGTCATCAGGAACATGGTACAGCATCCAGTGAAGCTTCAGGCGGATGTCTCGGTTTCCCGGGTCGATGACGAGGCACCGCCGCCCCTTGACGACGAGGTCGCCGGCGGCAAGGGCATTTCGCTTTCCCTCGGGTGACTTGAAAGTCACAGCCCAGACGTGGCTCATCTGGTATGCCCCGAAAGCGGTGACTTCGGGGAGCATTTCCAGACGCTGCAGGGTGTTCCGGAAGTCCTCTACTCGGTACAGGCGGCCACGAACGTTAGCATGCAAAACTACGGTGTTTAACACCGCAGAACCAGTCGGCAGGGGTGGCAGAATAGTCGGGTGGTCAGTAGACGCTGCGTCTTCCCTGATACCGCGGCCTAGGCGGGCCGCAAAAACCGCTCCGCTGGAGCTCATGATTCCACGTCCGCACGCGCTGGTGTTCGAAAGTGGAATGAGCTACTGAACGAACTCTTTCATTCGTAGTAATAAAGCAGGTCGACTGTATGTCGGAAGTTTGCTGCCGATTTTTCTTTAATACATGCACTCCCAGCTTGAAGTCGGGCAGCACCACGCATTGGCCACATTCGCACCTCGTAAAGAACCCGTACGAGTGGGTATTCAACTTCAAGTACGCACTCCGTGCTTGACGTTTGAGCGAGCGATGTCTTCAGCCACGAGAAGAGACGGCGACTCGGCGACGTCTTCGTGCAGTCGGCTTGTTGGTCGGGCGTGTCGTACGGAATGAATATCAGTCATTTTGATCAGTCACAAATTTCTCTTTCGAAGGAAGACAGAATTCGCCGATACCGTGAACGACAGTTCTGAAGTACACTCTACGAAAAAATGGAGGAAAAAGTTAACAACGGCGCGCCTTCCTCCCTTCAACTGACGCGCCCCAAGCGGACACGAGAAAAGGAGAGGAACGAAACGTTTTCTTCCTTTTCTAGGCAGACGGGAGAAAACTTCCTCCCTCCCAACTCATATTCTTTCGGTTTCGTTTTTCGACCATGTCGCGCACGTTGTTTTATAAATGTTGTTAAGTTGATTGAGCTTCAGGGGCAGCGAAGGCCGCCTGTAATTCCGTCTTCTAGTCGAAACGTGCAGAACATTTCGGATGCATTGACGTTTTTACCACTAATTTTATAAAACGAGCAAACGAAGCCGCTAGAAACAGCGAAGTTCCGGAGCAGTGCCAGCAGCGCTACGTACACTGGGTAAGATGGCCTCGTGGCCTCTCCGGGTGATTGCGGGACTCACATGGAACTACAGTAGCGGAACTACGCGGAACTGCGTCGACGTTTTTGACGTTATGGAAATCGCAAGAACTGCGCCCAAGACAGGCAGGTTTTGCTGCCTGCTGCCTGGGTACCTTCCGTGCTGTCTTCGGTTCTGTTTTCAGATGCCGAGTGCCAACCGGCGTTCAACGTGGTTCTGTATTTCTGCGTGTCAGCAACATAGCAGCAACATCGTGATGGCAGTGTTGTGGGTTGTGTACAGAAGTCTGCAATTATCGCCGATTTGACGGTGTGTTCGCGTATCAGTGGTGTAACAACAAGTTGAGATGACGTAAACTGTCGAGCATTGATGCCGCTGGTCGGGCCGTGATCGGAGGGGGCGGGGTGTGGCAGGTTGACGTTCCACTTTACATTAAAAAGTTTAAGGACACTGGAGAGATTAGGCATGTGCAATCGATCGACTTGCGGATAGTCATGTTGGAACGCTGGACTGAACAGTAAGCTCCTATCGTGCAGTGGCCAATGTGACTGTCAGTTGTCTCCTCACCGAGAGCGATTGCGCACAGGGGAAAGGACTGAACAGTACAAACTTATAACGGAAGGTACGTATATTTACAGTGTGGTCTTTCAGCATTAAAAAATAATAGCAGGTAAAAAAAAAAAAAGCTACCCTTTATTTTTCTCTTTAAATATACTACTGTTCCTCGAGATACTGCCCTTTAAGTGATTTCTCTGCCCGTGAAGCATCACTTCCAGCTGAGAGAATATCCGCTCTACAGAGATTAATTCAGGACGGCAATTGCAGCCAAATAGAAAAACAAACGTTACAATAGAAATACAGGCTACGACGTGCCGTACAGGGAAACAAACTAATGGCTTCGAACCGCATTGGAGCGGCTTGATTTATTGGCTTTCAAATAATTACGGCATGATCGAGCCTTTATACTTTTTAATTAAATATTCTTCCCCTGAGCCATTCAAAATACTCTCAGAGGTATGACATTGCTGAAAAAAACGAATATGCTGGGAATATTTTTTATTGTTTAGGGAGTCACCGAGAAATTCCGTACGTTCAAAACGACCAGTATAAAAGACGGAAACGCAGAGATCGAGTGTAGTGTTCGGGTTAGTGCGCCGTTGTATTGATGTTTGTATATGCCATCCAGTGTTGCGGAATGGGCACCCCCATTCCATTCCAATTTCATTCCGGGAATTACAGTTTTCGATAACTCAATTCCTTTCAACTAGGAATGGGGACACTGGGCCCATTCCCACTCCTGGAATGGCTGAATCGTTCCATTCCATTCCTCTAATTCCTAAACGCAAAAATTGGGACTTGACAGCGACATTTCGCAATGTTTCCGGCATAAGCAACATAAAGCTGACATTGTCAAACGCATAAACAATTGCAAAAAAAAAAATTAAAAAAAAAACGCTAAATGCTTAACAAAAGCACTAATTTTAGTAAGCTCACGGCGCTGGATTGCCTGAAGCGAAGCGTCCGCAGCGGTCCATCGCAGGTGAGACAAAGTATGCAGAGACTAAAGTCAAAGGAAATGAGCGGGCATCCGCTAGCTTGTTTGTAACCCCAACCCACTTGAATGTAAAACATATAACACAGAAAACAAGCATTAGAACAAACACCAAGTAAAAGGTAGACTTACACGTAAAAATGCAGTACAAAAAAAACAAGCGTCGGAGCAAAGCGCAAGAGGAGAAGTGAGAAGTGAATCTCGCTTTTTTCGCACTTCAAAGGAGTGCGCGCGAATGAACGTGGAAGGCGGCAAGGTTGGCCACCTGCTAAACAACGCTCCTCGAACTACAAGAAAACAATAACTGATCATCTTTCTGCGGCGGCAAGCGAGTCAACCAGTTCTCAGAGCTGTGCGAGTTATGAGTCGCCCCCCGCTCCCAGATCTCAGTCTGCGCGCGCGCGTGCATTCTCCATGCCGTCGCAAACAAAAAAAAAAAAAAAAATGTAATACAGGATGCACGATGAGGAGCCGCGCATGGAGGCTTCTTTGCCGCTTCCTTCGCTTGGTGATTGGTTTCTTGTTTCGCTCTCGTGTAACACCAGTAAAGCCCGCCGTCTGCGCGTCCGTGAAAGGCGCCACCGCCCCCCCCGCCCCCCCCCCTCCCCCATTTGGTTTTTGCTCTGACGCTTGCCTTTTGTGTTGCTACACTCGGCGACAACTTTTCTTGGCAATGCAGTGGAAGGTACGTCCCGCGTACCCTCTCCCATTTTGAGTGCACTCAGGCTCTCCTCCTCTCCCCGAAAATGGGGGAGGAGGAGAGCCTGCGTACACTCAAAATGGGAGGGGACGCGGGCCTCTACCTTCCACTGCATTGCCAAGAAAAGTTGTCGCGCAGTATAGCAGTTTCCCGCACATTTGTTTTTTTTTTGTGAGCAACTGACTCGCTGACTGGCTCCGTTTAGCTGAACATAACCCCCCCCCCCCCTTCCCGCTCAAAAAAATAAAAAAAAATAATAAAGAACCGGGCCCATTCCATTCCCATTCCATTCCGGGCAAATGACATCTAATTCCATTCCCATTCCATTCCCCTCATCGTTGCCGCCATTCCATTCCCATTCCATTCAGGGGTCGCGAAAATGCGGAATGACTCCGGAATCATTTCAACTCCAGAGTGGCAACTCCGCAACACTGGTGCCATCTATGTGTATGCGACTATGCGCTCAATGTATGTTCACCTGATGCTTGTAGTATGCGTAATGTGTCCACATGTGTGTATGGGAGAGGTCGCGGAGGTTCCCGAAGATCCCGATTCGTAATGCACTCTAAAAAAAGTCCGTGCGTCTGCTTTCCCGCACAGCACTCGGAGAGCCAATCAGCGCAACTTGCGGAGGCAGCTCAGCGAATGACAATGCCGAAACACATGTTTAGACCAAAAAACGCAGCCTGAGTTGTGACATTCAGCAATGCAAGCGTGACGTTTTGCATTGCTTAATGTCACAACTCAGACGGCGTTTTTTGGTCTAAACATGTTTCGGCATTGTCATTCGCTGAGCTGCGTCCGTAAGTTGCGCTGATTGGCTCCCCGAGTGTTGTGCGTGAAAGTAGACGCACACATTTTTTTAGAGTGTGGTGGCTTGAGAAAATAAAAATACTTTTTTCTAGAACATGAATTGGGCGGTACCTAGCGCCACCTAGTCTAGCTACTTGCATTACTCTGCTTGGCCCTGCCATCTGGTGGCAAACGATTCAACCTTCTTTCACGCAACGCTATCAACAGCGGTTTCAAGTTGTTTTTTTCGAGAGCGGCTTTTGGTTTCGCGGATTGGTTTTCCATTCCTCCGTGATGTGCGGTTGACGAAGGAATTGTGACTCGAGGAACAGCAAAGGTAAGACGTAAAGGGCGCGAAGTAACTGGGTATCGGTTGTCTCCGTTTAACATCGCAGTGCTGACGACGAGAAGACGGAGTAACTGCTTTCGAAACGAAAGTTTCTGTACTTGCGGGGGAATCTGGCCTCGGAAATAAACGCAGCTCGCGGAAAGCTCGTGTAACGCTTTTATTTGCTGCTCCTCTCGTCCCGTACAAGAGACGTAGCGTTCTCGTTAAGCCTCACAGAGCTCGACTTGCTCGGTTCAGGGCCGCCATATAGAGATGCAGGCGACGGAGGAACTATTTGCTCCCCTGCTTCAGGGACGAAAGTTTCTCCCTTTCTAAAGGAACATAGGTTACAAGACCGTTCCTCCCCTTAGGGAGGACTATCGATACCCTTTTTTCTAACAGTGTAGAGGTCCAACGTCCGTCGTCCGCTGCCATCCGCTAGCCCCACGATACGCGAAAGGACGCCATGTTGAGAATTATACAGTGAACGCACAGAATGGTTCCGGTTGTCTATGCTACATTTTTTTCAATCAACGTATTTGCAGCTTGTTGGAAGGCACAAAAAATGGGTTTCATATTTTTTTCTCTTTTTAATATTGACTGTGTGCCTTCAATGACTTACGAATTTGCTTAAATTTGGTGGTCGCGTCGAAACCTTAGAAAACGGCCCGTGACCACGGAAAAGAAAGTGAGCGCGACTCAAACCGCTCAGTTCTCGATCTGCGGTTTTCGGGCGGAAAGAAACCGAATTTCGAGCCGCAAATTCTGTTCTGGGTAGCTGGGCTCTCACATGCCACGTACAACTGAAACTCTCGGCGAGCATAAATACCCTGTCAGTGTCCCTTTAATGCAACTGTCCACCTCTTCATGCCTTACGATTTTTTCTGTCCCCAAATACTTTTTTCTGGTCAAAACTAAGTTTGGATTCATTCATACCAGGCACTAGACAATAGCATATAAAAGCATCAGTTGATTTAAAAATGTCGACTAGCCACCCTTTGGTCGATCTTATCTGAAATCATGTTATAATAAGAGAGTGCGAGGTGTTAGGTTATATTATCGATCGAAAGCAAAGTTCTTCCCTACGCAGATGATATTGCCGTTTTCTGTAACAATCAAGAAGGCATAAGTAAGGTCGTCAAACGGGCTATTTTGTAAGTGTTCGGGAAGCATCGCCAATTAATGCAAATTCGCTTGATTTTGGCATGGTTGCTGTTAAAGCACGCCTTCGGTTTTCTAAAAAATACAGTACTGTTTTGCCGCAAAAGTACGTTCGGGTATCCCTCGAACACAACCAGCTAGGACACTACCGAGGACTGTAGAGAGAACAAACTGAATACGTTCCAGAGAAAGCCATAGACTGGTATATTTTTTTAACGTTTGCGCGCGTGAATATTTGTAATGCGTTTCTTGTAGGGGAGCTCTGGTATCTACTCCAGTCACCGTGGATATCCAAAGTCTATGTTCAAAAGTTTCATAAAGTGTTCGCCGTCTTAGCGTAGGGATGGAGATGGGAGCAGGCCAAACAACAAACTTGTTTCTGTTTGTGCGAATTGGGGGTTTGAAATTGCCTAATTTGTTTCCGATGCAGCTCGCTTCCAGATTCATTTTCCTGCGTGGCCAAGATTTCTTTCTGAGTGCAGTACTACTAGTCAGACTGCGTGACGTACTCCCTGAATTTGACGCCTCGACGAGTAACGTCAAATGTGCGAGAGTGCGAGTGTTTTAGTATGACGTGATCGCGGCTTTTCGTTTGCTGAAGGTACAGGGTCCTTTCGAGCCCCCGAATGAGGTTCTGCAAAGGCGGTTGTACAAAAACCTTGTCGCCGTGGTTTTTCCGATCCCCGTGTACTGCTCTCCTCACCCTGCGGGCCCCGGTCGGTATGTCCTGAAAAAAGGCGAAAACGTTGCCGGTCCGGCAGTCTGTGATTTTTTTGTTTCCAATGGCATCGTGACACGCTCCCCGGCAAGCACTGGCCTGACGTCAAAACACCAGAGACAATAGAGCATATATTTCTGGAATACTGGGATGCAGTATATTACTGGGAAATTATTCAGCGCACCTGGAAAACGTCCTTGCCAATATCAGCCCAAGGCATCCGTTTCCTGGGAGCTGGAAACGAAGGGGGCGTGCCTTATGATATACTTATGTTACTGAGCCTACACGGCATGTAGAGGTTACGAACGTAGGTGCAACACGCAGATAGAGATGCCCAAATTGTCAGGAACAATTTTATGGAGAATGTTCTCTACTGACAAAAAAACGTGCAGTGTGCGCAACAAGCAGCCTGAATGACTGCGTGTTCTTTATGAGCTGATCAATTTGGAAGCCTGTTGACCCTATTGCGCCAGCCCGGGTTGGCGGACGCGGTTAGCGGTACGTTTGCTAAATTTGGCGTATTTATTTTTTTTTTAATAAAAAAAAATAATATATATAAAAAAAAAAAAGAAAAAAAAACATGACGTGGAGGAGATATGGCAACCCGCGCGGCTACCATTCAGAGGAACGGGGTTCGAGCCCCGCTCGACCCAGTTCTTTCTTTTTTAATTCTGTACTATTCAAGAAAGTTCCAGCTCATTCTGAGCTGTCATCGTGGGCTCTGGTGTTGAACATTCCTGAATTTACCGCGTGCATGAAATGAGCGGAAAAGGGCTGCTCCGAGACAGCCCGTTAACAACGCAGGATGTTGGATACTTTCAATTGTTTTTAGCAGGCGCAAGTTCGCGTTATTAAACCTTTATTTTCAGTTTTGCTTTCTCCAGTTTTTTTTTTTTTTTTTTTGTTACAATTTGGACCTTTTCTCATATTTGTCACTGGAGCAAAATCTCTCCCCCCATCGGGCAGTGGGCGCACGCGCGGCGTGCTCTATTTCTTCGAGGAAATCTAGTGCAGACGATCAAAGCGTGCTCAAGGGAAAAACGCAGAAGATGATGAGTCACGTAGACGTACTTATCGTCTCTTATCAGCTCATACGTCCAAAGGAGACGAGAGCGGGCGAGCATCATGATGAGCGTTTGAACGTGGCATTCCCTTTTTTAAGAAAATGTACATTCTTTTTCCCTCCCTCCTCCCCCGCTTTTCCCGGCCCTCTCTCTTCCTCAACAAAATAAAGAAAAACGCAAAAAAAAACCTTGACGTGAAGGAATCCAGTCCCCGCGCCATCGTTCATCAACCAACCTTTCGAAACGTTGGACCATGACAACAAACAGCTCGGGATCCCGGAGCGTAGGCCCTTCGGCGGGGATGCGCGAGCAACAGGCGTTCCAGAGGGCGCCACTGGCCAGCGCTCCGCAGCGGTCCTAGCCCGCATAAATACGGGCCGAGCGGCCGACTCACACGCCGTTCGACGATCGATGTCAAAGGCCGCTCCTCGCCGCCACCATCGGTCGCCCCGAGAAGTGCTCGCCCAGCAGCGCGACCGCGTGATCGGGAATTCCCTCGCGGCCCGGGAGTGTCTCGCCCGGAGCTCGGGACTGTGGCCCGCCCGCCGGAGCTCGACCGACTCAACGCCACTCAAGGTGAGCATCGACGGCATAGGAGAAGAAACTCGCCGAGCGTTGTTGTCCCCCTCTCGCATGTTTCGGAACGCATGTTCGGACTTCAAGAAACTCTCAGAAGCCATCCATAAACTGGGCTTCTGGTCGTCTCTTGAGTTCACGAATTGTATTCTATTATGATTATTACTACTTTAGCAGTGTGCTTTTTTTCGAGGGGAAAGATCGAGTGGGGCAAACTCACGCACGGACATCGCGATAAGTTTTCCAATGTCGCCCTCATCATCATTCCTGTTCAATTGACTCTCACGTGGGCGTTATTTTCCTTGGGGCGTGAGACACAACTTATGACTCATCAAAGAAGAGACAAAGGAAGACATGAACGTAGACATTTGCCTCGCCTCCTTGGAATCCCCTGTGCTGAGCCCACACTAAACTAGCTGCATCTTGGGAAAGTGGCGTCATCGCCTTCCCTGCCTGCTAGCCGCACAAAAACACATACTAACATACAGTCGACCAAAACCTCGCCAGGCGATATGGCTGATTAGTATGTTGCCATGAGAATCGATATTTTGGTTCTATCAAATCTTCCAAGTCTCGAAAGGGTCGTTTTGAACCACTCGTTTCAAATTCGCTATGGAGCTTCATAGTGCTGAAAGTGTTCCTCGCAAATATAGGCACCTTTGGCGTTGTGTCTGTAGTCAACATATCAATCATGTTTATCGACTCGGATTTCTTTCAGCCTTATTGTTCTTCTGGCCTGTTGAAAGGTGGCGAAATCCCTTTTTAAATTTCGCCAAGCATCGACGCCGCATATGGTGGTGGTGCGAAGCTGTGTGCATGTTCAGCCGATGCGTGGGTAGCCAACGCTTTCTATACAAGAAATGTGTTTTCAAAGCAGCGTGTCACTGGGGAAATTGGATCGTCTCACCATGAATGGAGAGGTCAAGGCGAAGCTGAATAGTCCATGAACCAATAGGACGACCATATCGGGAGCTTGGCATTACTTTCCCAGGATCTAGTCACTAGAGCCCAAAGGGGAGAACACTTGGTGTGCACAGCGACACAGGATCGCTTGCTATTGAAGCACGGAGAGTGTGCAAGCAGTTGATCGCTCGACATGAGCGGTGGTCCCAATTGGAGCGTCCCCAGAAATGTTGAGAAACCGCCACACGAAGGAAGCAATCGTGTAACCGGTCCTGAATTTCACCGATTCCGACAATAGCCTCAAAGTGAGATCTTGGCGCGCAGTTATGTCCGCGGCCTCGGTGGCCATACACGAGTTTTGGGACATTTTGTCTTTTTTCTAGTAAGTGACAGCAAATGCGCCCCAACCCACTTTGAATAAGACAAATCAAAAAGAGAATTTCCGCAAAAAGGTAGAATTGTACAATTTCTACGGGCAGTTATACAAAGATTAGGTGCCAATCAATAAAAACATTCTGTGTTCAAAAAAATAAATAAATGCGCAGAACTGTTTGAACCAAGATTATACTTCGCTTCCCTTACACAAAAATGCTCCACTTTCTACAGGATTTCTATAGAAAATAGTGTACAGAGGCTATAGATACTTTAAAAAAGTACATCCACTTTTATATCCACTGTCTATGGCTTTTTGGCCCTTTTTTGTTTAGTTTCTTTAGAACATAGTGTACTAAGATTGGACAAAGAACGTATAAAAATTGTATAAAAAACAGGTTGAGATTTTGACGATGCTTCCATTCCCTTCCTAGCGTCAACAGATCAATTTTTCGCGAAAATACTACGCATTATGTAAATTAGTTTTAGGTTTGTCAGGACACATCCATGGAAACACGCAATCACCACTTGTCGTGTACCGATACGCAGACATCACAAATACAAACGCGACGGATCACTCCTAACACAAGTAATGCAATAGTGTTGACTGGTCCGCCGCTATATATGCCGTACACTTGAAAGACGATCACTTGAACGAGGACCACCCCAGAAGATGAAAAACAAAAAAATTAGACGCATGTTGCTTTTCTTCGCGCATGCTTTATGCGAAATATAGTTTATAAGGGTTGGGGAACTGCTTCTCCAACTATAAAGCACTGCAAGAGGGGATCATTATTTGGCACAGTCGAAAAAAGCAGCCTCCGCAAGGAGGCTCCAAGTGAATCTGATGTCGCTTCTCCGCACTGCGTCTTATTATTCTGTCGGTTCTAGTCTATGCAAATTCTATAGAAATATGATGACACAAAGTCCCTTGAGACGTGGTGATAGAAATTCTATTGTATTTGTATCATCTGTACTCTATGGACTTCGCTTGAAAGTGTGCAGAAAGTCTATTGAAAATTGTCGATACCACGCAACTGGATAGGAAGTTGAATTAGTTGTTAAGTGTGGATAGGAATTCTATAGACGGCCTAAATATATAAATATATTTTTTTGTGAGGGTTCACTTAAAGTTCGAGCGTAGCAGAAGCTATAAGAGCAATCTCCGGGTTTTAAGCTTCTCTGCTAAGCGTGCACAGTCGTGCAGTGAAGGCATTCTTCAGGACGACATGCTTTTGCTAGTAGCTTCGGCTTCGCTCGCACGCGGAGTGAATGGAAGTATTGGCGGTTCATAACCCGAACTGCCTAAAACTCTGCAAAAGTATGTTGAGCGGCAGAACACGACCTCTTAAAGGCTATTTCTCATCGAATGATAACACCTATACTCCGTTTTATATTTGGTGTTCAACGGTGTCAACGCTTACGGCCCAAGCATGGGGTTTCATTTAGCTCCTCATTAGCGTGGAAGCATGCGCAAATAAACCGCAACAGAAAGCCGCAAAGGCGTTCAAATGTGCTTATCTGGTTGCGTGCACTCGTTTCGTCAGTTCTCCCGTTGGCGATCTCGCGTCGTGCGCTCACGAGTTATACATCGTGCACGTGTATACCGTATGCTTCACTTACAAGGCAAAGAAAAATACGCCCTCAATCTCGTATTGTGCATAGGCGATATAAATGGAATAGAGACTTCAGCATAATGATGGTAATAAAATATAATATGGAGCCCAAACTAGAACGAGCGGCAGCGAGGCGTTTTATCAAGACCTGTTGCAACGCCGAAATAAAGTAAATTCATATTTGCGATCACGGCTTTTAAGGCACAAACAAAAAAATGCGATGGTAACGCGAAGGTTTTATGCGCGTCTGAAAGAATAAGAACGTGTCAATTTGAATACTTTGGTTTCAAATGTGCCAGATGGCGTGCCGCGTTTTTGTCCTGGGATGTGGCCCCATGTGTACCCGCGAGTTTGGCCACCTGCAACACGGAAACACTATTGGTGTTTATTTTTTTCTCCCTTTCTCCCCATTGTTTTACTCTAACTATGATCGTCCAGTGTATCCGGTCAAGGAGCTTCACTTTAAATGTTTTATCAGAGGAACCTATAATTGCTCTTTCTTGTTACCAAGTCTAAGGAAGACTTAATCATTTGGACTGGTTTGGGCGCAAAGGTCTTATTATATTGACTTGGTTGTAAGCTTCCCGTGCCTATTTTTTCTCCTGCTAGGTCGACTCACACTTGAAATGAACACTGCCCCCACACAGCTCGCGAAGAACTAAACAATGTGATATTTGTTTGTGGCCAGGCGAATGACTCATACGAGATCTCTCAGCCATCCGTCCCCCTTCACTCCAGTAAAATTGACCCGAGCTGTGAGTCTAGGGGTTCGAAAGCTGAGTCTTCCAGTGATACTCGTGTCCTGTGCAAACAACGCGTTTTCGGTCGGATTTACGGGGATAAAAAGGAGCGAGCGCTTTCTAGTCCTCAGAATAATCAATAGTATTGCTTTTTATAATGCTCCTATGTCGTGCACGCTCATTAAATTCAAAGACGCTTTTATTTTTTTAAAGCAGCACACAATAAATGGAGTAAAAAAAACTATGACAACACGGATCGGTTTTTGCGTATGTTGAAACACTTATCTCATGGAAAGGAAGAAAATATTAATTGAGATTACAAAAAAAAATCAAAAGCTAGAGAAAACAATACCTGTGGTTTGAAAGAAGAACGAAAGTGTTGCTCGCTATCAAACAAGTCTAGGAAGGTTCACTCCAAAAAAAAAGGCCCTCGTGTAGGTTTTCATTATCAGAAGCCTGATATTGGAACTGGTGAAGAAGGTTTCGCGACAACTATTCTTTCTCTGAAGGAGCCCTGTTGTTCACGTCACCATTTTCCACTGGAAGTGGGGAACATCCGGTGTAGTATTTCGTAACGGACACTTGAAAAGTGTCAACTAAACAAAGAAAATTTTTAAGTGCATCGTCAGTCACTTTTATAGTTTTGTGTTTTTCTTACTGACAACGTTAGGGCTCTGAATGACAGCGAGGTGATAGATTCTTTTTGACAGATAAGCCATTCACTTTATGCGGCGCATGCTTTTTCGCACAATAAAAAGAAACAAAAAAAAAACAGGTATGTTCTGACCCAGTTTGGAGAAAACAAAACGACCGAAATAGCTGCAGAAATGCGCGTCAGACAGAACGTCTCTGTGTTATTAAATTTCCCTACCTGATGTCTTCAAGAAAACGGTCTGCGTTTCCTTAGGGAATCTTCGCACAGCTTGGTACATTGCGTCACCAACCACCGATGTCCTCGCTCCACATGTTTTCTAACGGCACTCACAATAGGTGGCGGACCTAATGCTAATCGTAGAGACACACGCATGCATCAGATATCTGAGTAATGCGTCAGCGTTCCCCTGGCTTTCGTGTCAATGAGTTGAAGGACGCTCGGCGCGGGGCTCGGACCTAAATGGTGAGTTTGCGCCATCCGAGTGGGTCGAAGTTACGTGCAAGTAGAGGAGGCTGTGCACGGGAATTTTAATTATTCTAAGGTGCGATCGACAAAATAAGAGAATTTCCAATGACGATGAAAAATCTCATGCTCAAGATGATGGGGTTGGTTAAACAATTCAGATATTGTAGGAACAAGACATAAAATAAGATCAGATTTCGCTTTATGAAAGTTCTGACTATACTTTGTACACCGCTAAGCTGACAGGGCAGTGGAGGCTATCTGCTCGCGGATCAATCACTCACTTCCCTCTTACCGCATGACCCCTCTCTCTGTGCACGTGTGCGGGCACAGCACTTGATCAGCGGTGCAGGGACAACCATTGTCTGGCCTACCGAGCATGTAGCGTCCAATGCCATGTCAGATTAGCGATAAAAAGAGTATAAACTCCTCACGTACCCGCGTTTCATGTTAAGATATTTGAGGTGCTTCGTTAGTTTTAATATTTCTCTGTTTAGTGCGTGCTTTGCTCTCCGCAGGTTGCGGAGAGAAGTAGGCGTAGGTTCCTTATTTAAATCGGATTTTATACTAAAGCTCAGCCAGGTCACAAGAGAGGAAATGCTATAAGGACTGATTTTTTTAAGCAAGGCTCTTGTTGTGTACCGTACCCTAATGCCCCCAGTTGACCGTTCGGATTGTCTTCAATGACCGGTTCGAGGGCGTTCAGTAGCTAATCGTTTTCGAAGGCAAGCGTTGCATGGACAGGCTGGAAATATTCGAGTGGCTACGCACGATGAACGCCCTCAAAACCAACGACCTGAGAACAAAACGCAGGTGCTTCAATTCTCACGCTGCATTTCCAAAACCTTTTCACCATTAGAACTGTAAATTGTGAATTTAGTGGAATCAATTGGGCTTTCATCGACGAAATTGCAAAAATATTGATGTATTTATCCCAGTCTAGGGCTTCTTATGATGGCCTGTGCCTGGCTTTCCACTTCCTATAGATCATTAGCCAAACGCTCCCTGTGGCGTTGCTGGCGGAATTATTTCTGCTTTCATCGGCGGAAAAGTGGAATATGGAAACATTTATCTCACTCTGGGGTGTTTTATGATGGACTGTGCTTGGCTTTTCAAATGCTTTCCCGGATTCGCCAAACACTCCCTATGACGTCTTTGGTGGAATTATTTGTGCTTTCATCGACGGAAAAGTGGAATATGGAAACATTTATCTCACTCTAGGGTGTTTTATGATGGACTGTGCTTGGCTTTTCACGATGAGCCAAACAATACCTACGGCGTTGTTGATGACATTAATAGCGTTTTCATTGATGGAAAAGACGAATAAAAATAACACTCATTGAACACACTAATTTAGAGTGCGTCGACTTCAAGCTTCCTCTGTGCCTTTTACTTTCCGTTCGCAACGTAACTTTTGAATTTTTCGTTCGCCAATGATAATCCTGGTCCTTGCGTCAAGGGGGGGGAACCATAGGCGCCTCCGCACGCGCCTGCATGACACGAGCCTCACCCAGACTTGTACACGTTACTGAAAAATAGTCAGGAATCACATTTACAATTACTCGAGGCTAAATTGTAATCTATTACAATTACCCTCCCATGAAAGTAACTGACCGTTACCCCAAAAAGTAATCCGTTACTTTCGTAGCGTTACTTTTAACATTATTGTCCTCAAGTAAGAAACAGAGGGAAAAGGGTTATTCAAGTTCTTATTCTTGCCACCTGTTCCATTTAATGACCTTGGGTATCTTGAACAACAGCTGGCTCTCGAATGTCTCGTCAGACATTTTGCATCATCTCTCACTCAACATGTCGACTACTACGCTGAACACCATTTGAGCCGAGGCACTGGATGGGAGTGCCATATTGTTCCTCGCGAATGCTTCATGCTCGGCATTGAGCTTTTTCAGCTAAGCAAGGGAAGTACTATTTACCTCGAATGCAGAGCAAAGCTTCGTCGTTGCAGCCGTTGCCTGCTATTCGAGAGATTTAATAGATCCCTCCGATACCTCCGATGCCCGCGATAACGGTATTCAATAAAGATATGATGCATACGCAAAGACGGCGGCGAAGTATCGGATATCGTTATCTGAGTCATCGGACCGATCTACTAAAACTCTCCATTCTCCAAACCGCGAAGCTGTAGAAGTCATCAATAGCAAAATATAGTTGTAACAGTAAGGTGATAATTAAATAATGAATAAGGTCTGGCTCAATATTCTTCTCCCTTTGGTTCTGAACAGTTCGGGCCTCACTTGGGACGTTGGTGAAGAAAAAAAAAAAGTTTCCAGTATATAAATATAAGTAATAAAAGAAAAAGAAGGACACTCATAACAACAATTAATTAGAACGTCGGTTAAAAGAGGGAAATGTAAACGCACGTTCGCCGTGTGTACCTTTCTTGGTGCCATTCAAAAACGCACGGAGCACGAACCGACTGCAGTTTACACCGGTGTTCTCCAGATAGACGTCCACTGATGCCACGGGCAGCAAAGTGTAGAGTACTAAGTAATCCGCGCTATGGCCCCACTCACGAATTTCACTCTCTCCTCAAGCCCAGAATATCAAGTCTTCGTCAGCCACCATTATGTTTTATTTGTAAAAAGATCTGCTTGAGATAAGATGCGTCCTGCTGGGGCAAAACAGGAAGAAGTAGAAAGGAAGACTATTACTATTTTCTAAATGCTCGCAAAAAGCTGACTCACAAAAAGGGTAGGGTAGACGGAGCGTTGTCTCCTGTTGTGACATTATGAAAATGATCGTAATCACTATATTCGAGAAGGACATTGTTAATTATTTTCTGTGCACTTACTGCCTCGAGCTTCTCGAAGAGGCGCACAATCAGCTGGTGTCCACCTCTCCCCGTCTTCGATCGCAAAACAAAATCAACAAACGGAAAAAAAAGCGGAAATAACTTGTCCTCTCCCCCCCCCCCCCCTCTTTTTTTTTTCGTGAATTGTTCATTTGGATTTCTTGACATTGACCCTAACATTGACATGTTAAGGTCTAAAGAAATGATAGATTCAGGGGCTTGGTGTTGCAAAAAAAGGCTTTGCGGAACTGAAGAGTGCCAAGCCTCCCTTTGCGCTGGTCGATTCGCGTGACAATGTCACTGCGCTCTACTTTACAAAAAAATTAAAAAAAAACTTTATTTAGAATGGGGGCGGGGGGGGGGGGGGGGGGGGTGGAGTGTTGGTTCTGACAAAAAAAATGTAACGGATTACAAGGAATCCGTTACGTCAAAAATGTCGGGGGATTACTTTCAGATTACTCTAGAAAATATGTAATTATTCCGTTACAGAATTACTGATAAATGTAAGGGATTACAAGTAATTTCGTTACTTGTAACGGATTAAGTACAAGTCTGGCTTCCAAGGGTGAGGCTCTCACCCTTGGAAGCCTGACATTATCGCTGGTGAGGTCATGGAACGCGCACTATTTTCATTCAAGAAACTCTGGAATCATTATTTCGAAAATGGTGGATTGCACACTGTGCTGTTCTTCGTCGTCGCTCAGTTGACGCGCAGTCGACACAAGTGCGTGAACGAGGCTTTAGGGGTATTCACAGCTCGCCGAAGAACTCTCTATAGATCTTCCTAGCGGCAGTATCGAGCTACGCGATTTACAGCGCGCGTACATTGTTTTCAGAATGTACGTCAGTCTTGCCCAACTGTGCTGGGTTGAGGCTTATCTAGTCAGTAGGTCATAACAGCCTGCATAGGTGGAATTCCTGACTCTGGTGGCGGCTAGATTTCTGCGTTTGATTTATTTGGTGTGTATTACGGCAAACATAATTTCTCACGGCTTTTGAGAAAGCACTTTATCATGCATCTCTGGGAACAAACACAACAAATAAAAGCTATTTTTAATGAGTTCGTAAGAAGTAGAGCGAATGCAACTGCCATGTTTGTTTAATTTTACGCAGTTTTTTCACGCCGCCCAACACTGAGTCGTACCGGATACAAAATATTTCATCACACAAAATAGCCAAAATGAACTGGTATTGCCCTCTCACGACATATATTTTAACAAGTCGATCTCATCAATCGAACAACATATTGCACGTACCTCACGGTGCCACGCTCGCCGAGAAGAATTTACGAAACAAAGACTTCGAATAAAGCTGCATATTCCATCCACGGTGTCGGCGACAGTCACTTCACGACGATAGGACGGAATACGGACTTGTTTTAAAAGCACGTTTTAAAAAGATTTTTTTTTGTACAACATTAAAGGGATGTTGAACCGAACAATTCAGTGTTTATAATAAGTGGTGCACTATCTTCTCTATGAGTCAGCAGCCGCCCGTGTGCACGAGCACACGCAACGAAATTGAGTATTCATATCCCCCATTCCCGCTTAATAACCTTGAATGGGGATATGATGACGTCAATTTTGTTGCGTGTGCTCGCGCACACCGGCGGCTGCTGACTCATAAAGAAGATAGTGCACCACTTATTATAAACACTGAAATGTTTGGTTCAGCATCCCTTTAAAGCGAAATAACGGAGGTGTCTGAACTACACCCGACACCGCACCCGATGAGCTATTTTTTGCGAAAGCCACGAAGGACGTTTGAGAGATTCTGACTGCAGAGATAACCCCCGAATTACGTCGAACGACCCACGTCGCGGGCCGTTCGACATTTGCTCTCTTCGTTTGTTTTTCGCGAAGGCCGAGCATGCTATAAACCCGGTACTCACTGATTGTCACAGTTGATGATATCACACACAAAACAAGGTAAGCGTCCTAAATTTGCAAATTAAGTAAAACCTCTCAAGAAAGGACAGCGAACTCTGACCGTAGAATACAGATGGAGGGTCGGGTTGACCGGGTTTCGACAGGTTCAGGAGTGTGGCAGAAATTTCTAGCTGATAGGGGCCGCGAGAGTCGCAAAAGCTCTTTACGGGGAGCTCTTTTTGAAAGGGTGTATAGTCGGTGACAGGGCCTACAAAATGTTTTTCCGCAAGGTAGGGAAATCCTCCTAGCCACGCCTACCATTTCTCCCTTTCCCACTGCTATCTTGATGAAGAGGGACTCCTTTTGTTGGGGCTGGATGAGCCCGGATAAGCTCCCGGCTCATCCGGCCCCAAGACGTAGCAACAAAGGGAGTCCCACCATCGTCAAGATAAGAGAAGGAGAGAAAAAATGGGAAGGGTGGCGAGAAAAAGTTTCCTACCTTACGGAAAATTATTTTGTAGGTCGGCCTTAAAGAGTTCAGGGTAGCTGCTCCTACCTCTTTCCACTTTAGCAAAGCGAACGCCGGAGAGCGGTCGCCTCGTCTCCAGCGTTCTTTCCGCTAAACCGCTGAACTCTTAAAGGGACACTGTCAGGGTACTTTTGCTCACCGAGGTTTTCATTTGATCAGCACATATAAGAGCCCAACTTCCCAGAACACAATTTGCGCTCGAAATTCATTTTCTTCCCCCTGAAAACAGCCGGCGTAGAATTCCTCGGTTTCAGTCGCGGTCATTATTTTTTCCCTGGTCGCATGGCGTTCAAACTGAAGCGTACCAAATATATTCAAAGTCGTGGATCATACAAGGCACACATTTCATAGTAAAAATAGAAACTAATATGAACTTCATTTTTGTGGCCTCCAAAAAGCTTTTAATACGTTGATAAAAAAACAAAAAAAAGAAAATGCTCCACGGGCTGAACGACGCGATGGCGGCGCACGACGGGCCAGCGTTGCAAAGGATCTGCGGTCCGCTTCTTCGGAACTGTCGTTCGTTTTACCGGCCAATAGATCTTCAAGCGTAGAACATCGAGCGGAAGTGATAGATGTGCGAAACAATTGCACGGCAAACGTTGCGCGCAACTTCGTCGTAGTCGTCGTCTCTTCACACGCCGGATGAGCGGAGAAAAAAAAGAAAAGACGGTCATGCGCAGCCACGTGACTTCCGGCAACCCTCTGCTCTACATTTCTCCTTCCTCCTCGGTACACACCGTCCATATGTCGCGGCCACGAGCTTCGGTGCTCATGCTTGGCTTTCGGATTGAAGCAGTTGAGTTTTTACAGCCGAGCTGTTAAGGGCTACTTTCCTCAGGATAGTGTCCACCAGCAAAGTAATGCTGACACCGAACTCTGGACAGCTGCCGCCATCTGGGAGCGACGGCGGCAACCAGACAGCCGGCTGGTTGCTGCCGTCGCTCATTGATGGCGGTAGCTGTTCAGAGTCCGGTGTCATCTATGAGCGACGGCGACGTGCGCAGCAGCGCAAACGGTTTTGCGACCGCCGCGAGGCCGCTATCACCTCAAGTTCCAGTGTGACGAGCGCTTCAGATTCCCTTGCAAACGCAGAGTAGATCGCTGGCCTGGAATGCCACCACCGAGCGCCGAAGCTACAGCTCCGCCGCTCTTCCTTCTTCACCAGAGCGGAAAGGCTGAGAGTTTTTTTTTCTTTTTTTTACTTTATTAAAAATATGCGTGACCGGCCTGTAGCAAGATATTGATTGGGTAGTCTACTAACTGCGTTTAAGATCGCCTGGCAAAAACTATTGTGATGTGTTAATGTCCCTTAAAAGTTGGATTCCATGGAAAAAATATGCTGCGAAAAGTCGACGAATGTCGCCCGGCGGCTTGTGCTCTGTGCGTGGCATCACCCCAATGGCTGCTACGTCGCACACTAAGTGAGCGTACCATCGGGCCAAGTTCGTCAGTTATTCGTCACATATTCGCTCCTTGTAGTTCAGCCTTTAACCTGTCAACGACCATAGACTGCATGATTGTGTTCTTTACCGGGAGGTTACTAACACTTTTGATTTTCTGAATTTACAAGAATATATTAATTCGGTCTCTAAATGGTGCAAGTTGTGGAGGATGGAACATAGCACGGCTAAATGCAAATCCATGAGAGAATCGTGTAAGTCTAATTCTCATCCATCTCATTTTCTTGAAAAACCTCTTCTTACTTTCCATGTCTTCTTATGAATGCTTGGGCGTTCTTTATATCTGCTGATCTCTCCTGGCAGATACATGTTGAGTACGGGATTAATAACGCTAACCGCACGGTGATTTATCTGGACCAAAATTGCTTCCTTGCATCTTCATCTCGGAGTCTAACTTTGTATAAAACAGTTGTTGGCTCTAAATTACATAATGGTTCTCCTGTCTGGGACCCTGGTGATTCTAAACGGAATAATGGTTTAGAATCAGTACCAAATCGCACTGCTCGTTTTATTCTTAGCAACTATCATCGAATTCCTAGCGTACCCTCCGCGAGAGCTACCCTGTCATCGCCTAACCTTGCTTTACGTCCAAAAATGGCTCGCTTGTGTCTCTTTCGTAGGATATACCCTACTAATGCATTACTTAGCGATCGAGTGCTGAACCCTCCATTTTATATATGTATGAATCATCATGCATGAATCATGTATTATATAAAGTAGAAATTCAAAATGTAACACTAATACATTTCAAGAGTCGTTCATTTCGAAAACTTCTGTGGACTGGAACTTCCTTCCAGCAGCAATAACCAACAATTGTCCTTGATCACCTATGTAAAACTGCCGTCAATAATCTATACTCTTCCGGCAGATTATTAAAATGTACTATCTCCCACTCTCCTCTGTAATGGTGATGGCCCTGTGGGTATTTTAAGTAATAAAATGAATATATGAATAAATGAATATATGTATATATAGATAAATGAATAAATTACACAGTTTTTGTGGATCATATGCTGCGGAAAGTGAAACCAGCGGACGCGTGCTCCATACATGCTTCTAGGTGACGTTACGAAGCTCCCGCTAGCAAAGCATAACACTAGCGTACAACCTACTAACAGTCTGTCTTGACTCTAAAGCCGGGGTCACACTGCTTATAGACGATTGCATGTGTGGCAAAAGGCCGCCGTCATGTCTCTGCTCGTGCGGACGAGTCCGTGCAAATATAAGCGTGCCAAAGCTACGCTTACGCGCATGCTTCACGTGCTCGACCGACAACGTGAGGCACCAGCCGAGGCGCTATGTTTGCAACTGCCTATACATTATACAAATGACAACCTGCAAAGAGATTCGAACGCTAGTCACCACGAGATCCGTGCTTCGAATGCCACATGGCAGTGATTTGGAGAAGAATCATTTTGGCACGCGGCATTCGAACGACAGGTATTGCTGTGACTCGTGTTCGCAGATTCTATTTTGTATGATGTATGAGCAGTGCGACCCCGGCTTAGAACGGCATAGAGATCTAGAGACACAGGTGCGTGATGTCATCGGTGCAGTCGTCCAAACAGCAAGTCACACGGTGTTGCCCGCACACGCTACAATGGACCTCGGTACGACATCCTGATCCACAAATCTCGCTGGAATTTCAGCAACGCAGAGGTTGGAATGATAAACATCTCAGTAGACAAGCGCCGAAAAAAGACAGGGACAAGAAGTTGACGTAAGCACTTGCGTCAGTGCTTACGACAATGTCTGTTTCTGTCTTTTTTCGGCGCTTGTCTACGATCATGAACCAACCGGCCCAAGTCGTCTGAGTGACATCTCGTACGGCGTGCTGTCATCGTTGCAGGAATTCAATCGGCACGCCCCGCGAACTTCGACCACAGCGTTATGTTTGACCAGCCCACCGACCTAGCTATTTAGTTGTGACATGGAGAATCTTCCGAACTTACTTTCGATGTCCTCGTCTGAGGCTGCAAGGTCGCGCCGAGTGTTTTTGCGCACGCCGGGTGGTTACCTTTTACAGCTCTAGCTGTTAGTGCGAAATCGGGGAATATTTGAAAGCAAAAAGAGTGTCATCCTCCTCACCTTTGTTCCTCGCATACCACGTCAACTTGCTCCAGTCCCTGTTATCTCGTGCGCGTCCAACCAAAGCGACGGCACCGTAAAAGAAAAAAACAAAAAAACTTTTAGCCATTTTATTTTGGCAGAGAAGGAAGAGCAGCGGAGCTGTAGCTTTTGTTCTCGGCGGTGGCTTTCGAGGCGAGCGATCTGCTCTTCTTTCGCAAGGGAATCTGAAGCGCTCGACGCACTGGAACTTGAGGCGATAGCGACCTCGCGGCGGTTGCGGAACCATTCGCGCTGCTGCGCACGTTTTCGTCGCTCATAGATGATGAAAGCGAATCCTGGACAGCTACCGCCATCTATGAGGGACGGCGGCAACCAGCCGGTTGTCTGGTTGCCGCCGTCGCTCATAGATGGCGGAAGCTTTCAAGAGTTCGGTGTCATCATTTCTTTGCCGATGGACCCGATCCTGGGGAAACTGGCCCGTAACAGCTTCGCTGTAAATCTTGACCTCGTCCTCTAGGACGTCTTCCTCGGAGTCTTCCTAGCAAGCTGATAAACCCGCGCCGTGCATACAAGGAGCGGCAGTACGCACACAATCGCATTAACGCCCAAGCGACGAAGCAAGTATCGGTTTGATTTGAGCTAGGTGGTACATGTTCATTGATGGTGGTGAAACAGCTTAAACATGGCATGATTACACAGAGACAGGACAAGACACACACGAAGCTGCAATGATGGTGGCGAAACAGCTTGAACATTAAAGGATTACACAGAGACGAAACAATCACTCAGTTTCAATCTGGCGCGTTGCAACTGCGCTGACGTGAATGATTGTGTCGTAAACCATTCATAAAATAAAGTGTTTGCTCAAAATTTGCGTCGCCGTATTCACAGTGAGCTGCGTCGTGAGACTCATGGCGAGTGCTATCGCATTCAGACAACGATCATAGTGATTTCTGCCGTCATTGTTTTATGTGTTATCTCTGATTGAATAGATTGAATTCTGAGCAAAACCGTTTTTGGGGCTGCTTCAGTCATTCTGCTTGTGAATCGGCGAAATTGGGCGCCGTTTGCATGTATGAAACTTTGAGAGCGAAACAAAATTTTCGAATTAGTCCTTCATTTTTAAAGCCTATAAATACCAATTTTACACTGGCGATCTCAACTGTCATTAAGCCAACGATCGATGGCATCTCCTAACTGTCACTGCGCTCAACTAATTTGTCCGATATTACTGGGAACATAGGCCTAACAAACCCAATTGAGATGCGCGTCACGGGGCACTGTTGAAACCGAAGTGAAGCCAAAACTGATGTCACATTACCTTGTGTTAATGTGATGGAAATAAATTATATGCCCTTTTCATTCATCATAAACTTTAAAACAAATAAGATCAAAAACGTTTTTTTTTTTTTTTTTAGAGTAACGAAACGAAAATTAGAACGTTTCACACGAATTCAAGCAAGAGAACCATAACGGAGGCCTTATCGGCACCGACATCCCATGTTCACCCTCGCCGAGCTTTGGCTTTCACAACGTCCCATGACGGTTGTAGCGGCAGCTCTGGCCCCGAATCCTACCTCTCCCTACAATATTTGCTGCTACGATGCTTTCTAGATACCTCCTCCAATCTTCGGCACTATAGTGAGTGAAGTGCTTCGCTGGCGCTGGCCATGGACGGCGATGCGGCGGACGCCGCCGTCTTTAACTCTATTGGGGCGAAGCTCCTTCAGTTAACCGACGTAGGCCTGCTCAGTTTAACTCAAAGATGGTTAGCGACTCAATGACAGTTTGCGCCGCCATGGAACTCCGGCCGATAGCGACTGAGCCAAGTGTTGTTTGCTTAAAGACAGTTAAGAACGCTAGTGTAACTAGGGTATATGTACCCTTCAAAATTGTGCACGAGAATCTATAAAGGTTATTATATCGACTTCACAAATCTTCGCATTCGCTTGCGAAAAATATAGATGCAGTAATTAATTATTCCATACAAAACGCCACAATGTTCTACAATAGTGGAGAGTGGCGAAGAATGAAAAATATTTCATACTATAATTTTTTCGTAGTTTAACGGGCACATAGAAACAAGTTTAATGGTTCTAAACGCATCACGAAGGACTCTCCACATCAGCTGAAGTGCACCTTGTACTAACACTTCTAGAAATGTAAACAAGAAAAAAAAATACTAACAAAAATATATTCTATTCAAATTTCCCCAGAGAAAGGAACCGGACACATGCAAGATTGCGCAATAATATTTACGAGTGAATATTACAGGCAAACGTGTCTTCATCAGACATGAAGCCGATTGCAGTTGTCTTTTTTTGCTCTGGACAGGGGAAGGGAGACTGCTGTAACATTTTCCACAAAACAAAGAACTGGTGACATAAATACGATATGAACTAAACTTAGAATATTGACCGTTACTACAGGTTATCCTTAATGTTGATCTACCAGAGAGTGCACTAATCTTTATAAATAGAGAACTGAGACGCTCTCCTATTCCACCCACCATCTGACTGTTCCACTCCTCCCAAACTGCTTTGCACACGTCATTTGTGGCAACAGCTGAAAATATCGGTCGTTAAAAACAACCTATTAGCACATCTTTTTTAATAATACTTTTCTACAGACGTTGGCCAATCCGCTTGGTTCAAGAATCGAGCAAATGAATGTGTGCTACTAACGTTTGAGTTCCAAAGTAGCAACTAAGGACTCAAATCGTGTACACCATGCCAAGCAGGTACTCCGTTACAGTTGAAAGTACCGCTACCACAGTGTCATCAATTTAGCAGACAACCATTTTTTTAATTATTCATTCAAGTTACATGCTGACTGTCCTGCTCTTCCCACCGTCCCATTCCTCCCCACTCTCCCCTACTGCTAAAATATTTCCAACACAGCGTAAACCAAAAAATTATAGTTAATAATTTCCCAAGAATGAGCACAAACACGCGACAGCCATGACTGCGGATGTCCTCAATTCAAGGAACCAGCACACAACGAGATAAGCACTGCATTAAATATCCAACACACGAAGTTAACTTTTTCTTGAAAGTGATATTGTATATAACACACGCAGATCAGGTTATTTAGTTGGGGCTGTTTTTTAACCAACCATCCAGGGACATTGCACTTAGAGCGAAACAGTATTCGGGATAGAACAAATAGCTGAGCATCAAGGGGGTGGTGGAAAGTTTTGATAGAGTAAACTGCATGAGACATAACGACGTCTTCCTCAGGAGTCGCACGCACGAAGCATACAGGGTGGGAGTCCTCTCGACCTTGCACCCTGACCCACAACCAGCTCTGTTGTCGTCCATAAAAATGAGAGCCAGCGAAGAGCATCTCCTCTGGCACTTCTACCTCAAATATAAACTCGAATACAAGTATTCCCTAAGCGTGTATGGCTTCTAAATATTAGGGATATGAGCAATATTAATCAAGTGGCAACCCTAGGAAACGTTTATAAGTGTGGAATGGTGCCGCCAGTGTCTTTATTTAAAATACAAACATTTCTGGGGTGAGAGGGGGCAACTGGGGTAGGGGGGGGAAAGGGGGAGGAGGGCGTGCTGCATATATTTATGATGCAATATTGGTGCACTTTAAATGTATGCGCATAGTTTCATATTGATATTTATAAAAATACGTAGGTGTAATATTGTAGCAGAGAAATCCTTAAAGGAATGTATATATCACCAACAGAAGGCAGAAATAAATTATCAGTGTAGCGCACAACTATCGCCTACTTTCGTCGTATTCTTCATCTATAGTTAGTAATAGAGGACCAAAAGCTTGGCAGTAATGTCGTCTGATAGGCCACGCCAAAATAATCGATCCAGACTGCACAAACTTCTTGCATACACATATTACAATTCTTACGAGCATAAATCACGAGCAGACTGGAGTGCACTCCACGCAGATATCGCTTCTTTGGCAACGATTCACGGGCGTTTATTCCTAAATAAGGTCCACCACCTAATGTCGGCGAACTGGTGACCCCTTGTGGGCTTTTTTATAACCTTCGTTTTGCGTATTTTCTTATCCCGAGAAACATCCTTTGATGAATATTAGCTTCCCCGAGAAACATCATATATTGCGATCGCCCTGCGTCGCAGAAGAAGTAAACATGCCACTGGAAATCTATCATGTCACGAGATATTGGGAAGTCCTTGAGCTCTCCACTCCAAAGCTTATGTACTGTCAACACGGTCCCCAGCCGGCAAAAGTACCTTTAACTGCGCCCTAGTGAACCAAAACTTATGTCTAGGTGTCATTATGTTGTCCAGGCAGCCCCCCAAAACATGATTCTTGCATAAGATATACACTCTACACCGGTGAAGGCAGGGTTCTAGGTAACATTAGCTGGCACATAGGAACAGCAAACACCGGACACAACCGAACGCAAGCAAAATAAGAAGTGTTAACTTGTCTTCGCACCACACATGAACATCAAGCTGAAGCCTGTGACATACGCTATCCTCTTCCCGAATACCGGGATTCGTAGAAGACACGTTTTTAGAGTGACTGCCGCCAATCGCCTCTTAATAGGAGATGGAAAATCCACTCATCCAAGGTGTCCGAATTTGCGTGCACCGATAGTCCGCGTCGGAAATGACAACATTTCAACAGCGGCGAGCAAGTTGCCAGTGAAAGATATTTCGCGAGGTGGCCCATGCATTGAGATCCTCCAGACGTCCTTGTTTGTTCGAGATGCCTTGGCGACCCCCAGACGCACAAGGTATGAAGGAGGACAACATACAAAAAAAAAGAAATCGGGTCTTTTCACCGCCATGACCGCGTGAGCACTCCGAAGCCAACTATCCAACCATCTAATGGTGAACGCGTTGGCTCCCATTCAAGTAACCTATAGATTGCCTATGTGACTTTCGAGCCTTGCAGCCTATAGACCATTCCATTTAGCGCTCTCTGGGCGGCACCATTTTGTTCGACAGCAGCGCCGTCTCCATACATCCGGGAAATTCAGCCGGTTCGGCGGGGTAAAACGAGAGAGAGGGCACGCGCCCGACTCCGCTAGCAGACGACAAACCGGGAGGTTGCCGTTCTCCATCTTTGGGCTGTAGCGGCGGGCTGTACGGAACATAGAACTCTCGCTCGTGGCTGCCGTTGTGAAGTGGTTCGCGTTCTTAAAATAGTTGTGGCTACTCCGAAATTAGCCTAGAGCTCTCTGTTGTTCTAGTTCGGTAAATGATCAACTAGCATATCGTTTTTCCGTTACTTAAATAGCAGTTGAGTCAGCCGGCAGTACTACCCTCAACTACTGCGTATATTGTGGCAGGAGAGCACGTTTTTATTTATTATTTCAGACTTCCACTCATGGTCGCTAAAGGCCTACACCAGTACGAACTTTGTATAGTAAAAAAGATGCAGCAACCGAATTTACTTTTCGCCGGACAGACCAGCCAATCTGACACAGCTTTCACTATTTCTTTTTTATTTGCACGCAGGTAACAGTGCATTTGAACCCTGTTAGTCTTGTTTTATCTAGCATAGTATTACACGATAACTGGCATACTAAAATATACGCATCTGCGCTTGAAATTTCCAAAATGACGCGATTTTAAACCGAGTTTGCACGCCAGCCGGATGCCAGGTACTGCCCACTAGGGAGAGCAGACGACACGCGGGGTGAGAGGGAGAGGGCATTTTTCTCTCCATTACCCTCTCTGCTATGACCCTAATGGAACGGTCTATATATGTTTGCAAGTCGGGTCCCGACATAGCCTCGAAACGCGCGTCATTGACGGAGAGACGCACCCGCACCCTCCAACCATGGCGTCCGCTTCAATCCTGCGTGCATTTTATGCCGGTAGAGATTTCATGCGATCGTGCAATCGTCCACCAAACATGGCACCGGAGTTAGGAGTCGGTACGGTATCCGCGGTCTCCAGTTTGAGGATTCATTTTTCGACTAAATATTGTTGGTTGTGGTGACACTCTCGTCGTATGTCCCGATGGTAAACCAGCAGGCCCATAAAGACCTATCCGCCCGAGCGGGCAGCGTCATAGTGCGGCTTCAAGATGGCAGAGACGTTTGTGCTCCGTATTTGTTTTCCTTGTCCACATGGGTGCTTTTAGAGCGTTTATGACTTCAAACGTAACAGAAGCTTCTTATTTCGCGTACATGCGTGTTCAAGTTTTTACTGGTACGTACTCTTCGTGCGTGTGTCGATGTGTCGTAGTGTTCGAAGAATACCAGTTTTCACTGGGTCCGGATATTTCATCGAGCGGTATAGGCCTAGCATTCTGGAACGTTTATTCGATTAGCCTGATTTTGAAAGCATATCTCTCTGTTGCTGCCTCTTGGCGAGAATGATATCTGCTTCTGTTTTAGCAACAGAAATATGAGGTCAAATTTGTACTCGCGATAAGATCTATGGTCTTAAAGGGGCACTGAAGTCGATTCTGAGATCGTTCTTTTGTGGTGACAACTTAATCTAGATGCTCTATCCATCCCAACAAACCAGAAATCGCAATCGCGGGTAGCTAATTTCCTCGTTAAAGGCGTGTTCAAAGATCGTGACATGCTCTTTTCCGGAAGAAATTTCTTCCGAGTAAAGTGGTCGACGAAGTGCGCATGTCGGCGAGTTGCTAGCGATGGCTTCGCCCGCGGAGAAAAAGAGGAGTCTTATCCGTATGTGTACCTATCAAAATATCTTCGAAACGCGTTATAATAAATTCATTCGGAATCTGCGCGTATTGCAGGGCTTTCATTGGTCCACACAAGTCCGCGAGAAAAGGTTCCATATGTTTGTCTATTGTCGTAAGAGGAATATGCGGGTTTGTAATATGGAACTTGGTATATGTGGGAACTAACACGTTTTAAACAATATAGGATGAAAAATGACCTTTTTCAAAATGACTTCAGTGTCCCTTTATGTCGACGTCGTCCAAGACAACGTGTCGTTTTGTTTTGTTTTAATTAAGCCCTACAAGATTGGTATATGAACAATAAAAATAAATACAGATTTCGCCCATTAAAGGTTGCCTGTCCGCTTACTGTTATGCCAGAGAACTACAGCGGGCACTATGTTTTGGAGGCACGCGAATGCGACTGACGGCGGCGAAATTGCTCTCGTGATACCGGTTGTCATTTTTGTTGGGCAGTCCCTGCACTCTTCGCAGAAACGTATACGTACTGCACAGAAGGGTCATTGCAGTCGCAAACTACGCAGCCATAGCTAACGCACTGGACGTAAATGTATAAACCGGCCACGAGTGCGCAATAAGGTGCAAATTTTATGCGTGTCAGAATTACATTTTGCAATTCGAGCAAAAGGAGACACAAGTGCTTCTTGAGTTCTGATGAAAAACAAAGCTTATTTAAAATAGCTAGGCATTAACAGTGACCGCAACCGTGCACAAAACGATGAAATGAAAGTTATAGGTCCGATAAGAAACCACCCTAAGGCGAAAAAAAAAATAGTGGGAGCTTTACAAGAATAAAAATTGATGTGACGAAGAGCACTCGTGTAGAGCTTGGTAGGCGACTGCTAAATCTTCCCATTCCTATATGGCGGAAACACGGCGCACGCCAGGCGGCACCAGCGTCGCCCAAGATGGAAATCTCTGGAACCTCTTTTTCAAACGTCTATCGGGTTCTTACACAAGACCATAATGCAAGGCTACTTTCGGTTCGGAAATCTCTCCAAAACCCAACGAAATCCATGTTGGAGGCATTCGGAGCTGTTATGCTATGTTTTCTGTGCTTTGGGGCCGTGTTCGCGCTCTTGTTTGTCCGGTCACTCGAGTTTAAAAATAGTGAGTTGCGCCATAAGGAATTGGTCCAGCCTTAATAATCGGCTGTAAAATAAATCTATACGGCCAGTACTTGTTTGTTTGTTTTAGAATTCCGGCAATTATTAGGAATTAGGACAGGACGACGCTCGAGAAATCGATTTGCCAGCGTCATGAATGGCTCCGACTGATATGTCGGCACAATTTCGACAAAAAAAGCTTCCTACCAACTAAGGGTTTCTGGACTGCACTTCGGACCAGGTGAGGTGTTTCTTTGCGATTGACTAGGACAAGGAAAGCAGACGTAAGTACTTGTGTGGCAGCTGCAGTCTTCATCTGCGTAGCCAGTCAAAACCTTGAAGGACAGGCTACAGTACTGACAAGTTTTGCACCATATCCCCGAATGTGTAGGTAGCGGCGCTCATTTTCTTGTCAGTCACCGCAAATGATAAGCAGACGACGCTTTTTTTTTTGTACTCTTGCGAGGAGTTCCATTGCCGAGCGACAATACTCCACGCGCGCTTCAAGTGCCGCCGAGAACGTTAAACAAAAGACAGGCTTGTTCTAACCTGTGTTCCATCTGCTGCTCGCCACCAGTTTGTTTCATCATTAAACGCGATCGAGGCAAACGCGAGGGCCCAGCACTACTGCTGCCACAATAAACCATCGAATGCTTCCAACACGGCACCAAGGCACTGATGGCAGACGACAATGCTGGTTTCAAGTTTAAGGCCAACCGAAAGTGACGTCAGGTGCAAGAAGCCTATTGGCGGCCTGCCCGAACTACAGGCGGTGTTTCTCTAGCTATCATCATTACCGTTTCTGGCGTTGCGGGTTGGAGAGATGTCGGACGGCACGCCAAACTCCTCGTTAACTTGCTTCATCAGTTCTCAGTGTGTTTTACTCCATTTTCACGCCTATTTCACGCGTTTTTTTTTAGAGCGCAGCTCTTAGGGGCCCGTTTCCGGCTTGAGCGGCGTCGCCGTCGGCGTCGCCGTTGGCGTCGCCGTCGGCGTCGGCGTCGGCGTCGGCGTAACCGCGAGGTCACGTGACCCACCCAGGTCACGTGACACCCCTAGGTCACGTGACCCCCGAAGTCACGTGACCCCCAGAATTCACGTGACCCCCTGGTCACGTGACCCCCTGGTCACGTGACCCCCTTAACGTCACGTGACTCCCTTAGGTCACGTGACCCCCAGAAGTCACGCGACCGCCTTGAGGTCACGTGACCCCCTAAGGTCACGTGCCCCCTTAAAGTCACGTGACCTGGGGATCACGTGACCCCATGAGGTCACGTGACCCCATGAGGTCACGTGACCACCCAGGTCACGTGAATCCCTGAGGTCACGTGACCCCATGAGGTCACGTGACCCCCGGAGATCACGTGACCCCCTGAAGTCACGTGACCCCCTTGAGGTCACGTGACCTCAAGGAGTCACCTATCCCTCATTACGCTTCCATCTTCCTCCTCAAGAGCTGCGCTCTAACCGGCGTTACAGGGAATTGTAAACGGCTTTCATTTTTTTTTCATGGAATGAATTGTGTGGCATGACATGCTATCATAGCTTGAAGAAGTGTCACGTTTATCCGTGCTATCAAACACTTTTGATGCTGAAGTGTCGAAGGCCCGGAATGGTGATACACCGTCCTCTACCTATCCAGCGCTTTACCTCATTACAGCACCTACGATCAAAAATATGGTGTAGTTTTTCTTTTATCTGAACGATCAGAAAGTGAGAAAGAAATAGCTTATCAAGCTCTAAACGAGAAAACCAGACTCAAAAATCTATTGTGTGTGTAGTAAATACTTCAATATAAGCGACTTCGTGCACTCCGTTGGCTCCACTTTGTTCTGTGAGTATTGGTTTCTTATGAGTTCCAAGTTAATTTATTTTTACATTTTTCAAACCAATAAGCACGTTTCCCCAAAACAAACGGTTGGAAGTGGCGGTGGCTGAATCCAAGATTCGTTCCAAGTAAATGCCTGCTTATTCACCCCTTTGATGCAAAACGTGCGAAACCACCTCCGCTCTCGACACCTGTAAGATATTGTGAGCCGGTAACACTACGGCATCACAAACATGAGTTATACACCGGTTACAGATTAGGACCGTTTAAGTTTTGTTTTTGCGGACTCAAAGTACATCTGTGCAGAATATGTGGTGCGATTCTCAGTGGAAACTGAAATGTATTATACATCCTTATCGCAAATTGCAGAAAAAAACAAAAACAGTGAACCAATTGCCCTAATTTGGCGGGCCAAACACGGACATTTAAAAACAATTATGAGAATTTCAGGTTTTCGTTCGAGAAAAAGCCGCGATGTCGCAAACTCCTTTCCCACACATTCAATTTTAAAGAAAAGGCCACTTCAAAACATGAATCACTTAAGGCCCGTTCACACACTTGTGTTCAAAGTGAAGGCAGCAACTACGAACGAATGTAACCGGTTGGAACGACGAGTTGCCGAAGCAATGAAGCGCCAAATGGCCGTGTCGTTTGTGGTCGCCGGAACTCAAGCATTTAAGACATGATGAATATTTACGTTTGGGAGCGAATGGAGTGACCACAACGACAGACCAATCGTAGCTCGAGGAGAGCTCGGCTGGGCGCATTGAGTGCCGGTAGTGGTTCATGCTATCTGCTGAAAAACATGGTGTCGGTGGTTATTGTTCACGTGGTCCACCTGGTGGAAGCTCATCGCCCCGCGTTGAACATTATCCTTGACTGCGAGTTCTCGTCGAGGGTCGCGATGACAACCCAGCGCGTCCTAGAAGGGACCCTCCGGCTGCTCGTGCGGTGATGTCGTTGCGGCACCCTCGAGACAGCAGAAACGGTCGCGCCATTGTGTTTTTTTTTTATCTTTTTTTTTTTATTTCGGCTAAAGTGGTCCTTTTTTAGCATTTGTATCTTGGAACATCGCACTGATTTTTTATTTTGCGTACTACATGATTGTGTTCAAGTTCAAGGTACTACTGGTGCGTACTGTTTTTGAAGGTGTGTCTGAAGAATCCCCAATATCACGCGTTTTAATCATCCGAGAAAGTGATGAGTGGTAGCATTTCTGAACGCTTTCAACGTTTGAGAGGTCCCAAAATCTTATATGTATTTGCGTCGCTATATCGCTGTTGAAATCGCAGCGTCTTTTGTAACCGTAGCAAAGGCGAATGGCGAGGTTTGTACTATTGGTGAAGTCGCGTGTTAAGGGGAGATGGGGGTCATGAAACGACACTATTTTTCAGACACAAAAAAAAAAAAAATCCATTTCGTGTTTTATGGCGTATTATTATTTTTTAATCGTAATATTCGATGTATAAAAATAATTAGGACCGGTTATGATCCTCAAATGAGTCAATAACGTATCTTGTAGGCCTCAAGGCAACCCAGAATGGAGTGAATTTGAGTGATTGTTTTCTGCGTGGTCCCTCAATTTGGGTTGTCGCACGCCTACACAACTACGTTGACAAGTACACTCTAAGAAATGCCTGCGCGTCTACTTACCCACAAAACACTCAAAGAGCCAATCTCTGCGATCTACGAAATGAGTTGAGCGAATGATGAGGCGGAACATCTGTTGAGACCTCAAAAGTAAGTCTGTGCTGTGGCATTACGCAATACAAGCATGACGCTTTGCATTTCGTAATACCACAACGCATACTTCATTTTTAGGTCTAAACGGATGTTCCGCCTCATCATTCGCTGAGCTGATTTCGTAGATCGCAGAGATTGGCTCTTTGAGTGTTTTGCGAGTAAATAGAGGCGCAGGTATTTATTAGAGTGTATTTCCTGTCTTTAATATTGGAACCACTACGATTTTTTTCCCCGCTTCTGGAAATATTCCTGACCTCAAGCAGTTCTTCAAATAGCGCACAAAATGGGCGGGAATATTTCATGATAAGATTTAATTATTGCTGAGGGGATTCTGTCGTTCCCCTCAGATAATGTGGCTCTCATTTTTTTTTTTATACATAACCCAACACATTCTTCATCGACATTAATGCTTTTGAGTTGGTTGCCGAACCCAGCCAAGTGACGCAACGTAGAAGACGCGCAGTCGGAGCCGTTTTTTCTAGACTGAACTAAAGTGAGCTGGAAACAAGTCAGGGACTCTCCCCGCATCGCCTCGATGAACATCCAGAGCTATCTCCGATCTTACATTCTTCCCAAGGCGACATTTAGCGTACCTCCAGAATTTCTTTGAATCTTTCACAAGATCTGATTCTACAGACTTCCGGTATGTCTTCGATCATGGCTATTTAAATGCGTGCATTGTTTTCTACAGCTTTAGAATGCTGCTTCCTACCCTGGTAGACCGTCTTCTTTAAATTCTCTGCGCGAGGAGTTTTTTCTGGTTAAAGGGACACTGAAACCCCCCAAATTTTTTTTCTCACTTTTTTGTCACGCGATTTATTATGGTGTCGGAATACTACCCAAGTAATATTTTGCTGCAGAGTCCCGTATTTTTTTAAATAAAGCCCAAAAACGTAACTGCTCGAAATCGAAACCGAAACTCCCGCACCCCATGGAGAAGTGGAGAGGATAGAGTGAGTGGCGGAAGTCTCGTGGCTACACCCAACCGTGCGGTTTTTTTTGGTTTTTTTTCTCCGCACGTAGCAGACGAATTGCGTTCGTTCGCCGTGCGATTCCTTTGCAGTTATGTTTGTTCCGCTCGCTGTTCTGTACTTCAAGATGAGTTGTTTTGTACATTTAAGTGTTGGCAATTAGTAGTCAGTGCCCGTGGTGATTTCCCGTGATCGGCTCCGAAAAGAATACTCCCAATATGTTGCGTGAAGAGCTGCCTCACATGTCCTGCATCTGAAAGTGGCATTGTGCGGCAGAGCGCACACGTTTACGAAAGATCAACGGGTCGGGATCAATGGCTGGCTGCAATTCCTGTAGAACAGTTACGCGTAGCTCAGAAAGCGGACGCTACCCGATTCATAGGCTCCTTGCATTTTGTGAAAAGTGACTATACATTAAGTTCGCAGGTGTCGAAAATGGAACCCCCCTACCATTTAGTTGAGCGCCGCATCATCCATTTGTAGATCGCAGAGAATGGCTCTTTGAGTGTTCTGTGGGTAAGTAGACGCGCAGGTTTTTATTGGACTGAAGGGTTCTGTCACTGCTCCGTAGAACCTGGAATATTGAGCGCCAAATGTTTGAAGGAAGACCCGTCTGGAAAAACTGTGTATTTAAACGATTTAGACACCCCTTTTCTAGGTGCGTGCGTGAGCACTCTAAAAAAAGTCTGTGCGTTTACTTTCACGCAAAACACTCGGATACCAATCAGCTTAACTTACGGAGGCAGCTCAGCGAATGAGGATGCAGAAACATATGTTTAGAAGGAAAAACACAGTCTGAGTTGTGACATTAAGCAATCCAAGCGTGACGTTTTGGATTGCTTAATGTCACAGACTGCGTTTTTTGGTCTAAACATATGTTTCGGCAGTGTCATTCGCTGAGCTGCCTCCGTAAGTTGCGCTGATTGGCTCTCCTAGTGGTGTGCGTGATAGTAGACGCAAAGACTTTTTTAGAGTGACCGCCCACCATTTTAGGTTTCACCAGTCATCGCTCAACACCATCTCTGGATGCTTATCTGCAGTTGCCGTGATAATCGACAAAACACACTATTCAGGCGATCCCTTTCTTCCAACCGCCGATATCCCTCCCAGGGTGGAAGGTTTGGTGGGAGCAAAGGAAGACGTATTTACGACCATTTGTTTTTGTCGTCAGGCATAATATTTGCACCGACGTTTGGAAAACGAGCTGGGCGGGGCATTAGCTCGCAAATTACCTTGGTGCAATGGAGACATGGCGGCTGTGCGGAAAATATTGGGAAACGCAGTTTTTAGATGTAGAAATTCGTGGATCTTCGCCGAACGTAGGGCAAGAATATCTACGTGGTTTAGGCAAGATTCTGAACTGCGTCCTGCGGTGGCGAAACTTCTCCCCGGCCCTGGCTAAAAATAGCATTAAACAAAGTCTGTCTGCGCGCAAATATTTGGAACATTTCGAGCGCCGCAGGAATGAAGGGCGCCGCTGTTTCTAATTCTGCGCGGTTCTTCTTCCACCGTTGAAAGGCGAGCGGGGAAGTGGCGGTCGACAAACAGGCCGGATATCGTCCAGCGGTATATGTTAAATAGTTTCTCTGCCCGATTTTTTGAACGTGAAACGTTCTTTGGCTAGCTGTACGACAGTTTCTGAAGCCTGGGTAAGAGCATGGCCGCGAGGTTCGAGGCTGATGGTATTTGAAGTGTGTGTGTGTGTGTGTGTGGGGGGGGGGGGGGGGGGGGGGGAGGGGGGTGAAGAGGCCATCGCAGTAAAAACGCGTTTCTGCACCCAGACCTTTTATATTATTAAGCGAGTGTCGTTCCAGCAGGTCACGACACCTTTTTGTTGTTGTTTTTTTTGCTTATTTTGACAAGTAATACAAAGAATTCGAAACGGTAAAATCACATACACAAACGACAATCTGTGTGCGTGTATACATTTTTCAATTCTATCACGCTCTGGGGAACGTCCAGAATTGCCGTTCAGTCAGGTATACACTCCAACGTGGCGTACACAGACTTCAGGACGCCCGAACAGACTCCATAAAATACAAACATACACGACGCGCATCAAAGTTCGCTTGTCTCACGGCCATTCTGCCTAGACACATTGACTGAAGGCCCAGGAGTATGGCATAATCTGTAGGAATCTTATTATTCCTATCGACAAGAGGGAAACGAATACCATGCGGAGTTTTGGGAAGGTCATTTTTAATGGTTCGCTGGAGAACGTTCGAAAATAGAAATGTATCCCAGCAGTCTATAAATACGTGTTCAATAGTTTCTGCTTTTGTTTTCACAAAAAACACTCCACACCCGAAGGAACAAAAATGTGTCTCTTTTTAAGCCAGGTTTTCACAAAAAGAATGTTCACGTCTAACTTTAAAAAAAAAAAAAAAAAAAAGTCTGACATCTTTTTCACTCTGGATAAAACGTCCTGTCCTGGGCCGGCATGAAATAAGGAACGCTACACTGAATTACAAAAATAATGTCAATATTATCCCTCCTTAAGAGCTTTCGCGCAACACTTGCCAAGTATTCGAGAGAAAAACAGAGAAAACGAAACTCACGACACTTCCCCGTAAGTTAAGGTGCCATTTGGCGGGAAGGCCCGGGGGGGATACGCTTTGCATCCGGCGGATAGCAGCTGTCAGACGTTATTAAAACTCGGGCTAGCGCCGGTATCTCTATTCCAGGAATTGTTAGTCAGTGTACATGCCACGCGTTAAGTCATCGCTAAACTGACCGATGAAGAGGGCCGAGAGCGTATACGCCGCACGTTTCGCGTGCAACACAATTGCCCAGCGATTTGCTCTTTCTTTCTTAAATAACCGAGCGACTGAAAGGTAATCCATACATGGATTGCACTCTTGAAATATTTTGCCCAATTTGCGCGTGAAAGTGTGCGAGCAGAAGGGTAGGCATGAATAGCACAGCTTTATAAGAGTATCAAAGTACAGTGCGTTTACTTTTCCGCAAAGCACTCTGCGTAATCAATGACCGCAATCTGAGGGTAGAGTTGAGCGAATGGAGAGACATGTGTTTAGACCTCAAAATCAGCCTGTGCTATGACAATGGACATCGTGCAAGGCGTCAAATGGCATGCTCAGTATCGCAGGTCAATCTCTTATTTAGGTCGAAACATTTTCAACCTCGACATTCAAAAGTTCATAGACTCCATCGATATTGATCTTCCAAGGGCTTTGCAGTTATGTACACGGACTGCAATTCTTGGAGGCACTGAGAGTTTAAGAAACGCAGAGCATGACTTCCATTGTCCGTGCTTCTGGCTGCATGGTAGGTTTTTCGTCGTTATCAGCGCTGCAATCCGATTGGCTGCGGAGCAACAGTGCCATGCTCCGGACTTGTTGAGTTTCCAGTGCTTTCGAAAAGTAGGCCGGGCATCTCATTACGCGCAGGCGATCAGATCGCGGCAGTAGCCCAGAAGAATGTCCCGGAAACCACGAAGCGAGAAGTGGGAAGACACGCATAATCTCTGCGTTTCTTGAACAGCCAGCGACTATGGAAAGTACTGGTGATGTCCGTCTTGCCTTCCAGTGTTCACTTACGTACGCTTTTTTTTTTTTTTTTTTCGGGGGACGAGGGGCGGGGGAGTGGGGGAAGGGGTGTATAAACGACAGTGTGTTTGGGGCGTTCTTTAACGTTAACTGGTCCTTTATGATCAATGCAGTCTCTTTACGTGTCGCTGTGTTTTTGGTGGTTCTACTCTGATTTTCCTGGATTTTGCCGGTGACGAGTAACTCAATCAGTGACGTTAGCTGAGGAGCCTCGCCCACAAGCGCTATTCGCCTGCTTCAATTATCTCCGCTCCAATACATAAGCTTCACTCTGAAGCTGAGGGAGCAAAACTGGGTCGCTGCGAATCTCGCCGGACACCGTCACCCCGCTCTTTTTTCGAACGTTACGAGAGGATCGTGACTACAGTAAACGACGGCGATTTCGTTCCATGACGAGTTTATACGAGGCAGGACGAAACAACCATTGCTTACCTGGCTTACCATGGGACGGACTACAACGATTGACGATACGTGTCGAGCGCGGCACGTTTTGCATCTGAAAAAAAAAAAAGTTTGCTTGGAAGGTGTCATTTCAACGGGCAGTCATTTTATTTTATAAGTAGCCGACACACTCAAGAGAATCAGCTTGGCCGTGGCTTGTAACTCGAGCAAACTTTACGCAGCATTCCACTTTCATGATGAAGACCGCAACCTTTTCGCGTCATCTCACAGGAAGCACCGGGAGGACGGGCTGATGCCAACACGACTTTGTGGTGTGACTTGAGACCGAGGATTGCAGGAAGCGAACGAAGAAAAATGACCGCGTCGAGGAGGTCGGGCTAAGAGAGGATGCCACACCAGCCTCTTACATTCACAAATCTGTTAAGGATCCCACTGCTGGACTCTCTTCTACACAAGATTTAGGCGTCACATAGGCTATATTTTGACATGTCAAGATTGTGACCCAGAAAACAGCCGTGACATTAAGGCATTTTCAGGTCCGTTCCAACAAAGTATTTAGCAATGACATTAGAGCTCCGCACACCATCGGCGTTAAAAACCGTTTTACGCGCTGTTATTGTAACGCCTACAAAACGAGTAACGGCTGAAGTGAGAACACAAAAAATAATAGCCGCGAAATTTTAAAGTTCGACTCGATTAGCAGGTTGAAGAGGGGAGTTGGGAAGGGTCGAATCCACTTTAGCGTCAACACTCAAAGAGGTGGAAGGTTCTTGTATATTTACGGGGGTTGGTGGGTGGGAGCGTTTCGATTGGCACAAGGCTTCATTTTTTCCCTGAGAACGCATGCAACGGTAACGGGGTAGGGTTTCTCGTTATTGTTTCCGGATCAGCTAAAAAAAATAAATTGTTTTTCTGTTATGTTTTTGAATTGACTTTGACCGCTCAGGGAGTCCTGCGCTCGTGTGACTTCGAAATACCCCTAACATTCGTGGATATCCGATGTCGTTGCTCGCTGTCATCGGCGCCATGATGCCTGTGTTTGTACAGAATTCATGATAGCTATAGAGCTAGATGGCCCAGTTTAACGAAAAACATCCCATCGATATTTGGCGCGTCAAAACCATGGACGCCTAGAGTGTTTAGGTAAGTTTTCGGCTATTTTTTAAAGGAAAATTAGTGCTTAAATCGGAGGTTGACTGATAGCCTGATTACACTAGCGCTTTTAACTCTCATTAAGCAAACGACAGTTTACTCAATCGCGATCGGCCGGAGTTACACGGCGGCGCCAACTGTCATTGAGCCGCCAACGATCATTGAGTTTAACTGAGCCCTGGTCTACCTCAGTTATACTCTATTTCACCTTATGCAGGAAATATATACAAGCGCGACCCTTACAAAAAAAGTGTAATTCTTTTTTGTGGAAAGTCTGCTGAAAAAAGTCAACACAGGTATTAAATGTCAACAGCTTTCCATCATACTCTTCACAGATTGTATTTAGCTTTTGATTTGACTTCATGGAGCCGTTTGGCCCAAAGTTCATTAGAAAGGCAGTAGACTTTTTGGCGCCTAGGTGTCAACTTTTTGTTGACATTCCACTGAAAAGCTAAACCTCTAGCTATTCATTCAACAAAGTTTCGGAAGCCTTACTGGGGCTTTCCACTCTCCTCCTAAATGGCTGCCGCAAAATGACGCAAAAGAAAGAACGCAATCTCTTTTTCGATTTTGTTAGTATGTTACTAAATCACACAACTACATACACCCACAACTACACATTAGAAACGAACACAAACACACACACCATGAAGCAGTGAACACCTGAATCACACTCACATTGACTGCTACAGAGCCATATATAGCCTACATATTGAAGGTAATCATTTGGCCGGTGACCACCTTAGCACTTATTAAGGTTCCAAATCTTTGATCTTCTCTTCGGGAGTCTGTCAAAGGGAAAACAGTGTTTCGAAGTTCGCGGACAATATCTCTTACTAAAATGCATTGGTACAACTAATAATAATTCAGCGCAGTCGCTAAAACAACATCCACAAAAAAACGGCTCCTAGAAGAAATATTATCGCTTCTCTGCATAGCACAGCTCAGGACGAAGCGAGTCCAAGGCAGTTTCTCCACTTTCAAATAGTTATTTTAATTTTCGTTACTAGTTGAATATTTAATGTGGTCATTAAAGTCGCTATAGTCACAACGTCAGAACGTCAGGGCATGTCTTTCGAACGCCTGGCCTCCAGGACGCGCCACATGCCTTCCGTCGTGCTTTGACTGCACGCACGCGCTCGAAGTGCACGAACGCCGAAGCGTTGTCAAGGGTAGTATGCTCGCGCTGGAGGCGGGACAACTGAAGTTGCTTCCCGTTCTCACCTTGTCAGAGACTAATGAGAAACTTAGCGACTTTTGGCATGTAGTCGGGGTGTACTATGTTCAATAAGAAGTCAACAGAAAGTCTGTAGCTTTTCTATTGAAATTGGCTACCGAGAGTCAACTGAAAATTTCTAACACAAAGTAAATAGAACGTCTGCAGTCATTCTGATGACACTGTCAACAGAAAGTCAGCAGAAAAAAAAATCAACATAAAGATGATAGAAAGTCAACAGCTTTTCTTTTGACTCAGGCTGAAGAAAGTCATAACAAAAGTTTCAACAGAAATTCAACAAACTTTCTGTTGACCATGTCAACAAAAAATCAGCAGAAAAAAAGTCAACATAAAGTTAATAGAAAATCCACAGCTTTTCTTTTGACTTAAGCTGAAGAAAATCATCAGAAAAGTTTCAACACAAAGTCAACACACTTTCTGTTGACCATGTCAACAGAAAGTCAAAGTCAAAAGAAAGTAATCAGAGCCAACAAGAAGTCAACACGTTTTCGATAAAAAGTCAAAGATCATTTTATAGGGGGAGCCTCCTTGCTCATCTCGGCGGCACAAGTTCTCGTGCATAATGGGCGGCTGCCAACGCTATGAACTCGCGCTTCTAGCTTTCGCTGCGGTATAACATAAAGTGAAATGGAGTATAACTGACGGGGGTTAGCCCCAATATAACTAAAGATGGCGGCTTCCGCCACATCGCCGCCCATGACTAGCGCCAGCGAAGCACTTACAATTGCGGAAAATTGGGGAATGTATCAAGAAAGTATTGTAGTAGCAAATATTGTCTGAAGGGCCATGATTCGGGTCCAGAGCTGCCGCTAGAACGATCGCGGCACGTTGCGGAAGCCAAAGTTCGGCGAGGCCGGCCATTGGAATATCGGTGCCGATAAGACTTTCGTTGGGTCTTCCTTGCTTGAATTCGCGTGAAACGTTGTGATTGTGATTAGTTTACTCTAAAAGCAAAAAATAAATTCATATTTTTATGCGTTTCTAATTAATAAAAAGTGTACATATAAAACATTTGAATCACTATTTAAAAAGAAGATAATGTGACATCAGTTTTGGATTCGTTTCGGTTTCAACTGTGTACCTTGACGCGCATCTCAACTGGGGTTGTTAGGCCCATGTACCGTGTAACACCGGACGACTTAGCTGAGCTGAATGACAGTTGAAAGATGTCAACGATCGTTGGCTTAATGATAGTTGAGAGCGCTATTGCAACAACACTCTGAAGAATTCGACGTACAATGCCCTACAGTCGAACAGAGGGCCCGAAACTTTACGAGGGGCTTAATAGCCATGTGGTACAACATTTTAAATACCTAAAGTACGCATCAATGACCACATAAAGAAAACACAGAGTTTTTACAGTAGGGCCAAGAAAACCCGTATTATGTTTTTCGTGTTCAGTAAAACGTACATTAGCTATTTTAATAAGTTGGACCACACGGCTATCAAGCCCCTCGTATAATTTGGGGCCGCCTGCTCGACTGCAGGGCGCTGTATGTCGAATTGAAGTTTGGGGGTGTATTATATGGGACAAAGGGTGTAACGATACACCTTTCGACACCCTTTTTTCTTGAGAGTGTAGGGTATTACATGCCTCATAAACGCAATGCACATTGTTGACGGCATGCATCACACACAGCCTGACTATTGCATCAGTCCTGTTAGTTCTCCTAAACCTCGATGCATTCTACATCACGTTAATAAAAGGGTTACATATTGTGTGTGTGTGTGTGTGTGGGGGGGGGGGGGGGGGGGCGGGGGGATTTAAGATTACCTAAGAAAAGAGTGTGATTCAAACTTGAACTTTCTAACATGTGTAATTAACTGTCTTTCAACTCTCAATTTATTCGTTTGTTACACTTGGCTTTTGTCTTACTTTGCTTTCATTGAGTGATATGCAAATCGCCCATATAGTTCCTTGCGATGCACTCCAACCGTTAATTGCATAAATAAAAACACCAAATTGGAAGAGGCCTTGATGCCATTTTAATTCAAAATTGCGAAGTGCACGATATACAAAGGCTTGCAGAATACGTGGTCATCTATCCCTTTGAGTCCGCATTTTGGGATCGAAAGCTTTTACTGGCATTTGCTAATATGATATTATAGGTCGCCGACGTGCTTAGTATAAAATAAATACGCGTAACGATTTTTGCTTGTTTTCCATTTGAATGTAAAACATATTTCAGAGCAGGCAGTCATATAGTACAGAAGTTACAGAGTCACGACGATTTGAGCGTTACTTTATCAACCTTTCCGTAACGTCTAACAGGTATCATACAGGTCACGCCATTCTTGGAATTACTTTTGTAACGCCAAGATTGGCGCTGGATGTCACGCCCGACCGTTAAAAAAGAGGCAGCTTTTCACGCCAACATGGCCGTTACCGGGCTAAGAGTGTACCGCCAAGCAAAGTGAATCTTCCAAACTTTGCGACCCAATCCCACACCATCGTGGCAGAAGTGGATAATTCGGTGCAGAACGTTGTCGTTGCAAACAATCTCGTTGCTAGCGTAGGCTCCGATGTTGATGGAAGTTTGCTGTTAAATGGCAACTCCGCTTCATTTTTGTTTTTGAAATAACAAAGCAGTCTTCGGTATCACCGAAGAAAACTGTATGTCAAATATTACGACCAAGTTCCGTCTAAATATTTCTTAAGTGATCCGGCACACTGGAATACGTCAAGTTGCCGAAATCGGCTTACTCTAGCAGGCGAATTGAGGCGACACGAACGCCGCAGTCAAAGTTATGGTGTTGGGGTGGCCAACATTGAGCTAAGCCTCATCAACATTGCTACCCTTTGTGTGTTTCTCCCTCTCCAAGCAAGCGTAAAAGGTGATGTGAGCAACGTTACCTCTAGGTCCTCCAGGGACCCCCCGTGATTGTCGTAACGCGCCTGCGCAGCGTGCTTCACAGCTTTGAAGCCGTTGGGCCGTCCCGCCGGTACCGTCGTCTCTCACGTCATAATCGCCGTCTTCGTCTCGCCGTCTCGTCGCTTCCGAATATTACCTCTTGGGGTTTCGTTCACACTTTGTGCGCAGACGGATGCCGCAGTTGTGCAAACGTCGTCGGATATCGTAGACGCCAAAACGTGGTGAAGACTGCGGTACAGGCGACAGTTGCGCCTTGGCCCACACTCTAAGAAAAAATAGAGGAAAAAAGTAGCAACGGCGCGTCTTTCTCCCTTCCACTGACGCGCCCCAAAGCGGACGCCAGAATAGAGGAGGAACGAAACCTTTTTCTCCTTCTCCAGGCAGACGGGAGAAAGTTTTCGCCCTCCCGACTCATCTTCTTTAGGTTTCGTTTTTCGAGCAGGTCGCGCACGTTGTTTAATAAATAGCTGTTGAGTTGATTGAGCTTCAGCGGCAGCGAAGGCCGCCTCTAATTCCGTCTTCTACTCTAAACGTGCAGAACATTTTGGTTGCATTGACGTTTTTGTCACTAATTTTATCAAACGATCAAACGAAGCCGATGGAAACAGCGAAGTTCAGGAGCAGTGCCAGCAGCGCCACGTACACTGGGTAGGATGGCCGTCTCCGGATTGCGGGACTCACGCGGCACGGAACTACACTAGCGAAACCACGCGGAACTGTGTCGACGTTTTCGACGTTATGGAAACCGCAGGAACTGCGTCCAAGACAGGTAGGTTTTGCTGCCGGCTGCCTGGGTGCTTTCCGTGCTGAGTTCGGTTCTGTTTTCCGATGCCGAATGCAACCGGCGTTCAACGTGGTTCTGTATTTGTGGGTGCCAGCAACACAGCTGCAACATCGTGATGGCAGTGTTCTGGGTTGTGAACAGAAGACTGGAATTATCGCCGATGTGACCGTCTGTTCGCGTATCAGTGGTGTAACAACAAGATGAGATCGTTAACTGTCGGGCATTGATGCCGCTGGTCGGGCCATGATCGGAGGGGGCGGGGTGTCGCAGGTTGACATTTTGCTTTACATGAAAAAGTTTAATACCACTTGAGGGACCAGCGTTCCACATGTTGGAACGCTGGTCTGAACAGTATAAGCTCCTATCGTACAGTGGCCAATGTGACTGTCGGTTGTCTCGTCCCCGAGAGCGATCGCGCTCTGGGGCAAAGACAACAGTACGAAATCGTGACGGAAAGTACGTATATTTACAGTGTGGAATTTTATCATTAAAAAACAATAGTAGGAAAAATCGAAAAAGAAAAAAACTGCTACCCTTTATTTTGCTGTTTAAATATACTACGGTACTGGAGAAACTGCCCTCCAAGTGGCGCGCTGGGATGAGCGCTAGAAATTTTAGGGCTCGCCACGGCGTAGCTCTGTACACTTAACACCTGCCGCAAGTCGCGGCCTTGACTGCATTCATGTTGATCGAAAAGCAATTTCTCAGCCCGTGAAGCATCACTTCCAGCTGAGTGAATATCCGCTCTACAGATATTAATTCAAGACGGCAATTGCGGCTTTGCGCGAACAGCACAAATAGAAAAACAAACACTACAATAGAAATACAGGCTACGACGTGCCGTGCGGGTAAACAAACTCATGGCTTCGAACCGCATTGGAGCGGCTTGATTTATTGGCTTTCAAATAATTGCGGCTTGATCGAACGTTTGCTTTTTAATAAGGGATTCATTCCCTGAGCCATTCAAAATACTTTCAGAGGTATGACATTGCTGGAAAAAAATCGGCATGCTGGGAATATTTTTTATTGCTTATTCAGTCACCGAAAAATTCCGTCCGTTCAAAACGACCAGTATAAAAGCCGGCACTAACCCGAACATTACACCCGTGCGGTGGTGGTGGTATCTTGTTTGTTTTTACGTCCCCTAGGTTAGCCTAGCAAGTTGTGCTGGGGTATCCTGCCAACGCCTAGGTTAGCCTAGCAATTTGTGCTGGGGTATCCTGCCAATGCCAGCACAACTTGCTGGGCTAACCTAGGGGACGTAAAACCAAACAAGATACCACCACCACCACACGGGTGTAGTGTTCGGGTTAGTGTGGTGCTCCGTTGTATTGATATTCGTGTGTGCCGTGTATGTGCGCAATGTATGTTCACCTGATGCTTCCAATAAGCGCAATGTGTGTATCGTGTGTATAGTAGGGGATCCCCAAGCGCAATAGTGACCTAAAGAAATCAAATTATTTTTTTTGAACATGAATTGGGCGGTATTTAGCGCCACCTAGCCTAGCTACTTGCAATTAATCTGCTTGACCCCGCCATCTGGTGGCTAGCGATTTAACCTTCTTTCACGATACGCGATAAAGGCGGCTTCGAGTTTGTTCTTTCGAGAGCGGCTTTTGGTTTCGCGGATGAGTTTGCCTTGCTCCGTGATGTGCGATTGACGAAGGAATTGTGACTCGAGGAACACCAAAGGTAAGACGCAAAGTTCGCGAAGTAACTGGGTATCGGTTGTCTCCATTTAACATCGCAGTGCTGTCGACGAGAAGACTGGGTAGCTGCTTTTGAAACGCAAGTTTCTGTACCTGTGGGGGGAATCTGGCTTCGGAAATAAACACAGTTCGCTGAAAGCTCGTGTTACGCTTTTATTTGCTGCTCCTCTCGTCCCGTACAAGAGACGTAGCGTCCTCGGGAAGCCTTATTGGGATCGATTTGCTCGATTCGGGGCCGCCATATTGAGATGCAAGCGACGGTGGAACTTTGCTCCCTTGCTTCGGGGACGAAAGTGTCTCCCTTTCTAAAGGAACATAGGTTACAAGACCGTTCCTCCCCGAAGGGAGGACTATACTACATACCCTTTTTTCTAAGTGTGCACGCCCGCCCCAATGGTGGCCCGCCCCGATTCCGCCCTTCGTCGCGTAGAGAATGACGTGACCGCTCGTACCACGTGGTAGCCACGCTTTTGGCGGCCCGAGGCCAATGTTGCCCGACGGAGGCCGAAGTTTTGTCTTCAGTTTTTACTTATGTTTAAAATAGAATTTCACTAAATGTATCCCATTTATCGCGAAGCACATGGCGTACTGTCTTTTATTAGTGTTTCTCGTCTAATGTGAAATCACTCATAATCCCGAAATTTCCGAAATTGAGAGGTGTTGCCCCCTGAAAGTAGTTACGTGATTAAAAAAAAGGGGGGAAGAGATTGGCTCGCAAAATTGAACGAACTGGTTTAAGACTGATACGTTGCTAAACTCTCGACCTGTCCCCAGCTGCAGCCAAAAGCAGCCTCCAGCTGAGCGGGACAGCCGGTGCGGTGTCTAGATATATTGATGGCCCAAGAACATGTTTTAGGTTAGAAAAGGCTCGAGGTACACCTAAGCACTTATTATGAGTTATGAATGCGAAAGCATGCACGCCGCTCTTCCGCTCCCTTCTTTCGTAGACGGTCGAGCGCGCGCGCTGTCCTCAACACGCTGACCTTGGGCTTGGAGCAGACTTGGAAGTAATCCGTTACAAGTAAGGAAATTACTTGTAATTAATTACTTTTTTAGTAATTTTGTAATTAATCCGTTACTTTTCTGAAAATGCAAATTGTAATCTAATTTCATTACTTTTTCAGTAACGCGTTACTGAAATTACTCGTTACAATTATTCCGCCCCGTCAAAGGGAAAAATAGAGAGCAAGAATTGCGATGCAACGGCCTTCGCGCTTTTAGCATGGCAACACAAGACGGTGGTTCGCTCGCGAAGTGATCTAGTGCTGGCGAAGGAAAGAAATTCACGGAAACCGCGACAGCCCAGCCAGAGCCCGTTTCTGGACTTGTTCGTACGGGCAGTCAGGCTGGGAGGATTCGACTGTCTACTACATGAAGGCACCAAGCTTCGACTTGGAAAACGGACGGACTGCTTTGAGCGCACAAAAGAGCAGAAAACTAATGGCCCATAAAACCATCGAGTGGGAGTCGTGAACAGTACGAACGTGGACACTGTGACCGTGGCGCAGATGTCCGCTCGCCCCCTTCCCCCCCACCCCCCCTCCATTCCGCCCCACCCCCTGCGTGTTGTCTCAAAAAAAAACAATTAGCATTTTTTTTTTTTTTTGTCACACGAGACCGTCCTTTGCTTGTCGATGTCCGGCCTACACACACCCACCCCGCAGCAAAAAAAAAAAAAATTGTAACAAGATCTTCATGTGTTCATCTTTGACAGCGCTGTGAAAGCTAAATACTGGCTGGACCAACCAGCTTTGTGGTTTCTGTCACTTGACTTCGCACTAGCGGATGCGTAAGGCACAAACATAAGGGAAGCGATGGCAGCAGCTCATTGGAACAAAAAAAGAATGTAGCATCAACACTACTGTCAGTTCAAACAGTAACTTTAGACAGCAGGCGATAAGGTGGCCGGGGAGCACAGCCAAAATGGCTTGGGACTTCGAAGCTGAACCCATATTCCTAGAAAAGAGAATGTTGGGGTTCTCGTCAGCGGATTGTGCCTACGGGAACTTACTCCGACATTTTAGGGAAAGGGAACACAGCCCGAGTTTTCTGGACATAAACAGTGGCTGACTTGGACACAGTAGGGTGCCTCCACAGGAGTTAAGGCAGCGCAAGGCGGCTGTAAACGCGTGAGATACATTGAAGCCTCCTGTTCACAGAAAATTGTGCTTTTTTAATATTTTCTAAACAGAAAAGTCAGCTTGGCTGAAAGATTGTGGATGAATATTTCGTGTGAAGTTTCAGTTTTGATTAGTTTGATGATCAAGAAAAAAGATCAAGTGGGTCAAGGCCGGATAACAACCTTCAACAAGCGGTACTCTGAAATCTGCCAAAACACAAGTACCAGATGTACGTCTTAGAGCCAGTTGGTTTTAGCGGCTAAACCAGCCCCTATTTAAGCAATATATAGCAACCGTAGAAAAACCACATTTTCGGGAGAATCGTGTTCTAAAGTTTGCCGTTGCCATATTTCGAATGGTGTGCGTGCCTCCGCCACCCATGTGCATTCGTCGCATGTTCATGGGATTAAGTTCTGCACCGGGTGGACAGCGCTAGATTCGTTCATATCGTACACCTGTTCCAGTCCTTTAGAGCTTTATAGATCCATCGTCGTAAAATTATTATCCTAAAATAATCGGTAGATATAGTACTGAATCTGTTTTATTTTTGATGGGGCCCGAAATTCCCCCCACAAACACGCAGCAGATATTGCATATATTTTGCGTGTTTCTTTAAAGTAACGCAAAAGTAATTGAGCAAAGTAACGAAGTAATTAATCGATTACTTTTTACGGGGAGTAATTTGTAACGGTAATCCACTACTTTTTAGGCCAAGTAATTGTAATTGTAATTAATTACTTTTTTGGAGTTACGGGCACAAGTCTGGCGTGGAGCGGGGGAGCCGCTTCCTCCCGGACACGCAGCGCCATGTAGTGGCCGGTCGTTGAAACTGACGCTCAGCGACCAATGAGAGCCTCGTCGACGCGCGCCAGCCAGTGGGACCGAAGCTGAAATCCATCAGCTTTATTGCTCTCCTTCAGGAACGGGAAAACTATAGACCGTTTAATCGTGGGCAGCGCCATTTTGAAAGCGAGAGAGAAAAGGGGAAAGGGCTACCGGCGCTTTCCCCCTTTCTGGTTGTGTAGAAAGAGTGAAAGTCCCGGATGAGAGGCTTGGCCGGTGTTGGGTGTTTGCTGTGCCCCAACTTCGTTCGCGCTTTCTTTTCTGTTTTAAACTCGCAAACTTAATTAGAGCCACGGGCTTCGATGGCAACAGTCCCCCGGTCATCGGGACACCATTGCTCCGTCATAGGGTGCACGAATAACGACAGGAAGCGTCGAATACTGCCCAAGGACCTCGTAGCTTGCATGGAATTCGGCAAGGCAAGTGCGGCGCTTTCCGCATGACTGGAAATAATGAACCATTCATCAATTTTTGCTTGCTTTAGGCCTATTTCAACGTAGCAGATTTTAGCAATGAACAAGCGATACACTAAACGGGAACCTCAATTAACTTTTGTAAACACAGGGAGCTGCTACAGATCGTTTTGCTGCGCTGCTTTTATCGCGCGTGCCCGTGTTCTTATATTTCCTTGTGGATGAACGACGAAGACGTTCTAGATGTACCTATATCGAACTGCAGAAAGCCTCCAAGCAGCCACAAGTTATTTTACTATTTGATGCAATATTTTGAGTACTAACCTCCAATTTCTATCGCTGACACGTTCGCTGCCGCTGTTCGCCCCCGTCGCCGCACTGGCGGATGCCATGACACGAACAAAGAAACGTGCAGATCGCAACACACAATACTTACCTTGCAGCGACTATACCGCGCTTCAAAGCGCCCAATCAACGGAAACAACCCACCAGCGGCACTCCAGGGAGCGCTTTTGCCGGCTCTCTGTTATCGCGCAGGAGATCGCGATTCAGGAAAACCGATAGGACTACCTTTTCAACAGTTTTTAACCTCACCCGGCGGCGGAAATGAGCCTTCAACTAAGTGTTGTAGATGATAAAACCGAATCAGTCACCACTGCAAATGATCAATATTAAGATAAATTCAGTTACAAAATTTTACAAGCTGAATCAGCAATTACCACGAGAAAACTGGCACGCACCTTGCGAGCGTGCCCCATGTTCATCGGCGGTACAGCGTTCGATGCGCGCTCCATTCACAAAATGTTCCGAGCACAGTCGACAGGATGGCGTTTAGGAAACGTCTTTTCGGTTTACGGACGCAATCCACAGCAGCCATGACCGGGGTCATGTGGAAAGCGATGGAGCTTAAAGACATTGCAGCCGCTCTCGCCTTGCCGGATTCCTTGCAAGCTACATAGGTCCTCGGGCAGTATTCGACGCTTTCTGTCGTTATTCGTGCACCCTATGACGGAGCAATGGTGTCCCGATGGCCGGGGGACTGTTGCCATCGAAACCCGTGGCTCTACTTAAGTTTGCGAGTTCAAAACAGAAAAGAAAGCGCGAACGAAGTTGGGGCACTGCAGACACCCAACACCAGCCAAGCCTCTCATCCGGGACTTTCACTCTTTCTAGACAACCAGAAAGGGGGAAAGCGCCGGTAGCCCTTTCTCCTATTCTCTCTCGCTCACTTTCAGTAAAACGGTCTATAGGTTCCGTTGTCTAGACTTTTCGCATGGTTCCATAGATGGGAGCTGGCTTCACTTGGAGAAAGGATTGAAGGTGCCGTTTGGCGCGGCTCGCTCCATGGGAAAGTTGATGCTTTCGCATTGAAAAGCTTAGCGGAAATTATGTATCAAATAACAATGAATTGTTAATAAGGTGATATTAAAGTCAATAATGTGCTGCTGTGTTCGGCAGATTATACAACCGAACTCGCTCCGGTGAACAAAAGTTTAATGTACCTTACATGCAGTCGCACAAAACTCACTTAGGTTCCATGAATAAAAAATAACATTAAGTATACTTCCTATCCCTTATCCTTGTTCAACAAAACCAGTTAGTAAGATTCTGGATAATCGAGCTCCACCTAACATAACCATTTTCCTTTTGTCCAGTAACCGCGAATCACACCATAACGTGGCGCCGAGTCGAGTGCTCTAAGGCGCCAAGCTGTTTCCAGACAAACCATATAAACGGTCTTCCGTCGCCAACCTTGTTTCTACTCGCTTTTCCGAAAATGTGCGATGGTGGCAGTTACACGACAGATCTGAACGGCTGGGCGCGCAGTGCACCCCTTTTTTTTAAAACTCGGGATGGCAGGTTGTCAGGTCAGGCGGAAACACTTCTGATCTTTGCGTCAAATGAGGCTAAACAACGGCTTGATGCCCAAGTTATTCGGCTAGAGTGAGCAAGCGTTAGGGCAGACTGTACGAAGAAGGAATTACAAAGTGTCACTCGTTGTTATGCGGCATTTGGTGACCCCGCAGGCGTGATGGCGCGTCCCGTAATGGGTGCCGAGGCAATGCATGCAGTTACAGCGACGGGGTCGACGAGCTGTTGCCTCGGAGTAAAAAAGATTACTGCAATGAATAGGCGAACAGGGAACAAAATACCTGACGTCCGAACGATAACCTTCGCAAACGAAAGTGGCCTTTGTGATTCCTTTTGTGTAGATTTTATTTACTTTGAAATAAGCTCTCTGCGAAACGTTTTTTGTACGCAAAGCAAAATATTTTGGAAAGGTCCCGGGGTCCACAAATATTAATGAGCACAAATAATAAAATCGTGCCAGATACTAGAGACCTCCCACGCGTTTGTTACTTTTACAGCGATAGCTGTCATGGGCTCTTCCCACCACTGAAAACGACGTCCGTTGTTGATGTTGTAGTAATTGGAGTAGTGGATGTTGTAGTTGGAAATGTAGGGCGTCCGTCGTTGATGTTGCCAAATCTTTGGACAAGATCACACGCCGCCCGCTGGAATCGAACCTGGGCCCGCTGTGCGCGAGGCAGAGGCATTACCAGCTGAGCTGATGTACAGCGTTAACAAGCCCATCTTAAGATAGGGTTCCTATAGTACCCGATGCTTAGTGCAGGCGCTCTCTGAAAAAAAAAGGAAGAAATGAGAGATAAAGAAAAATGCCGTCGTAACACTGTCAGTGCTAAAAGCTCGTTCCAAGAGATGCGCTTTCACGCGCTGCGGAACCAAAAGAATATTGTAAACACTTACGCAACCTGTAAACTGAAACACAGCAACAGCTAAGATGTGAGGTCAGAGCCTCTAAGGCGTCATTTCGGAGCAGATGAACTGAATGAACGGTAAAGGCGCGAGCGCGCATAGAGTCCACATAGGCGCTTCGTATTAAACCGAGTTACACAGCGGGTGAAAAATCCATACTTTTTTGGAACCAATGAGCGTGTATTAAGTAGAGAGCATTTCAGCTGTCTGTGTAAGAGGGGAGCGTGTATTTAATGGGATAGCATTGTTTATACTCCGTTTCACCTTACGTTGTACCGCAGAGAAGGCTAGAAACCCGAGCTCATAGCGTTGGGAGCTGCTCTGAACGAACGAGAGCTTGTACCGCCGAGATGTACCCTAGAGCAAGGAGCTTTCGCTTGCAGCCTTTCCTGCGGTACATCATAAGGTGGGACAGTGTGTAACTACTTGAACTGGTTTTCGCGATACCGAATCTCGCCTCGAATGCGCCGTGCGTATGCGCGGCGAGCGTATGCGCTGCGCATGCGCAGGACATCCGAACACGCAGGCGTTGCACGTATGCGGACGTCGTCCTAGAGGTTTTCCTTGAGGTCGTCCAAGAAGCCGTTGTAGACGTCGTCTTTGACGACGTCCTCTCGGATGTTGTCCTCGATGTCGTCCTGACGTCGTTATTAAGGTCCTAAAGGCCGCCCTCGAGATCGCCCTAAAGGTCGTTCTATAGGTCATCCTAGACGTCGTCTTTGACGGCTTCCTCGATGTAGTCCTAGCAAGCAGATAAACCTGCGCCGCGCATACCCACGGAGTGGCAGTATACATACATTCAAATTTGCGCCCAAGCTACAAAGCCATTATCGGTTTGAGTTGAGCTATATTCCGTTCACCTTTAAGCTGAGACTACAGCCAATGCTACAACAGCGAGAGCACGAGATGGCAGCTTTGGAACGGTCTCCTGCTGAAGGAACGCTGGCATTAGAAAAACCCGTCTAAAAGCCAGGAGCGCGGGCTAGCTTGCGCGTGTAGCTTTGGCTGTAGTCTCAGCGTAAGGGTCAATGGAGTATAGCTGGTACATGGTCAATGAGGGCGGTGAAGCAGCTTGAACATTAAACGATTACACAGATACAGGACAAGACACGCCACACGAAGCTTCTACCCCTATAAAAATGATTTTTGACTTTTTATTGTAAACGTGTTGACTTCTTGCTGACTCTGATTACTTTCTTTTGAATTTGACTTTCTGTGGACATGGTCAACAGAAAGTTTGCTGACTTCCTCTTGAAACTTTTCTGATGATTTTTTTCAGCCCGAGTCAAAAGAAAAGCTGTTGACTTTCTATTAACTTTATGTTGACTTTTTTTCTGCTGAATTTCTGTTGACATGGTCAACAAAAGGTTTGTTGACTTTCTGTTGAAACTTTTCTGATTATTTTCTTCAGCCTGAGTCAAAAGAAAAGCTGTTGACTTTTTATAAACTTTGACTTTTTTTCTCCTGACTTTCTGTTGACAGTGTCGTCAGAATGACTGCAGACGTTCTGTTTACTTCGTGTTGAAAATTTTCAGTTGACTCTCGGTAGCCAGTGTCAATAGAAAAGCTACAGACTTTTGTTGACTTTTTATTGAACATTGTAAACCCCGACTAGATGCCAAAAGTTGCTAAGTTTCTCAATAGTCTTTGACAAGGTGAGAACGGGAAGCAGCTTCAGTTGTCCCGCCTTCAGCGCGAGCCTACTACCCTTGACAACGGTTCGACGTTCGTCCACTTCGAGCGCGCGCGTGCAGTCAAAGCACGATGGAAGGCATGGGGTGCGTCATGGAGGCCAGGCGTTCGAAGGGCATGCCCTGCCGTTCGGACGTTGTAAGTGACTATAGTGACTTTAATGACCATATTAAATAGCCAACTAGTAAAGAAAATCAAAATAGCTATTTGAAAGTGGAGAAACTGCCTTGACTCGCTTCGTCCTGAGTTGGGCTATGCAGAGAAGCGGTATTTTTTTAGGAGCTGTTTATGTGGATGTTGTTCTAGCGACTGCGCCGAATTTTCATTAGTTGTACCAAAGCGTTTTAGTAATAGTTATCGGCCACGAACTTCAAAACGCTGTTTTCACTTTGACAGACTCCCGAGGAGAATATCAAATACTTGGAATCTTCATAAGTGCAGAGGTGGTCACCGGCCAAATGATTACCTTCAATATGTAGGCTATATAAGGCTGTGGAGCAGTCAATGGGAGTGCGATTCAGGTATTCAGTGCTTCATGGTGTTTGTGTTCCTGTTCGTTTCTAATGAGTAGTTGTGGGATGGGTACCACGGATTTCACTAACATTTACTGATATAGTAACATACAAACAAAATATTTAAAAAATCGCGTTTCCTTTACGTTATTTTGCCGCAGCCAATGCGAAGGGGAGTGAAAAGCAACAGTAAGCTTCCGAAACTTTGTTAAATGAATAACTGAGCTCTAAAGAATTTTTTCTTTTTAATCTCTGTAGCTTTTCAGTTGAAGTGCTGTAGCATTTCAGTTGAAAAGCTGCAGAAAAAGCATCTTCGAGGCTACAGAAACTCTGTTGACTTCTTTATTACAAGGTGGGCCAGTATTCAAAACAAACTCAACAGAAAAACTATTGATATTTTATATCCTCTGATGACTTTTTCCAATAGCCTTTCAACAGAAAAGCATGACAGTTTTTTTGTTTGTTTTTTGTGACTACACATTAGAAATGAACACAAACACAAACACCATGAAGCAGTGAACACCTGAATCACACTCACATTGACGGCCCCAGAGCCTTATATAGCCTACATATTGGAGGTAATCATTTGGCCGGTGACCCCCTAAGCACTTACTAAGGTTCCGAGTATTTGAACTTCTCCTCGGGAGTCTGTCAAGGGGAAAACAGTCTTTCGAAGTTCGTGGACGATATCTCTTACTAAAAAGCAGTGGTACTACTAATAATAATTCGGCGCAGTCGCTAAAACAACACCCACGAAAACGGCTCCTATAAGAAGTATTAGGGCTCCTCTGCATAGCACCACTCAGGTCGAACCGAGTCAAGGCAGTTTCTAGACTTTCAAATAGTTATTTTGCTTTTCTTTGCTAGTTGACTATTCAATATGGTCATTAAAGTCACTATGGTCACTTACACAGTCAGAACGGCAGGGCATGTCTATCGAGCGCCTGGCCTCCACGACGGAAGGCCCCATACCTTCCGTCGTGCTTTGACTGCACGCGCGCACTCGAGGTACGCGAACGCCGAAGGGTTGTCAAGGGTAGTAGGCTCGCGCTGGAGGCGGGACAACTGAAGCTGCTTCCCGTTCTCACTTTGTCAGAGACTATTGAAAAACTTAGAAACTTTTGACACCTAGGCGAGGTGTACAATGTTCAATAAAAAGTCAACAGAAAGTCTGTAGCTTTTCTGATGACACTGGCTACAGGGAGTCAACAGAAAATTTTCAACGCGAAGTAAACAGAAAGTCTGCAGTCATTTTGATGACACTTTCAACAGAAAGTCAACAGAAAAAAATATCAACATAAAGTTGATAGAAATTCAACAGCTTTTCTTTTGACTCAGGCTGAAGAAAATCATCAGAAAAGTTTCAACAGAAAGTCAACGAACTTTCTGTTGGCCATGTCAACAGAAAGTAAGCAGATGAAAATCAACGTAAAGTTAATAGAAAGTCAACTGCTTTTCTTTTGACTCACGCTGAAGAAAGTCATCAGCAAAGTTTCAACACAAAGTCAACAAACTTTCTGTTGACCATGTCAACAGAAAGTCAAAGTCAAAAGGTAGTAATCAGAGTCAACAAGAAGTCAACACGTTTTAAATAAAAAGTCAAAAATCATTTTTATAGGCGGGTATACTTGTTATTATCAGAATGCGAGCGTAAACAGGAGCTTCTCCGCATCCTCGTCCTCGGCGTTGGAGTGAACTCGTATTCTTACGTTCAAGGATGAATATGTTCGAAGGCAATAGATGATGTGGAAGTATTTTTTTCTTTTTTTCCAGATTGTGTGTAACAAGAGGAAAACGCTTGTAAAGCAGTGAAGGCTTCGAAGATTTTATGTAAATGACCAGTCAACTAGCCCTCTCCATCTCCCTTACAAGGAAATATAATGGTTTGGAAATACTCTGATTTTTTAATCATATTCGGATCAAAGCGAACGTAAGTTACATATCACTGTTGAGAAAGCCCCCTGCACTGTACCGCTACACCTTGTGAAAGCAAAATTTCCGCAAAACGTAATCGGTGCAAATTACGATGCGTGGAAAGTATGCGTTTGGGGCACGCTGATTAATACCAACAAATTGTGGATGTTTAACTGAAAATAATAAGTAAGTTGGATCTCAACCCTTTTGAAAAAATTAGCACAAGATGGTCCAGCATCCCAGCTTCATGCTGGATTATTTCTCCAGCATGCCCAGCTTGCCGTGCTGGTCCCAGCACAAGCTGGTCCCAGCATCCCAGCTTCATGCTGGGTTATTGCTCCATCATAACCAGCTTGCCGTGCTGGTCGAGCTGGTTGGATGCTGCGTCGTGCTGGGTGAATGCTGGGCAAATGCTGGGTCAAGCTGGGTGAACTGCCCATGCTGGTTAGGCTGGTGTTCTTCCCCACAATTTTAACCAGTTTAAATGAATACACAAAATAAACAAGCCAAACTCTTCCGAAAAGCCAGCTCGGCATCTAATTTATTATTTTCGTATTCGCGGTTTGCTCACATGAGCTCAGATGCTACACATCCACTGCGCTGACACAGTACTAATCGGCGCACAGATAGTGGTTCTCGGTGCAAAACAAATAATGCTATTAAAACTAGATTGCTTATCTCTCAACACGAAAAATACTAGACACACGCCAAAAACAGGCAATAACAATAAAAAAAAAAAAACTACACGCATGAGAGAAGCGAACCTGGGTCCCGCCCGTAATGGGGGCGAAGCGTCCTCTTGCGTAGTCGGCAGCGGCGGGGAAATCCGTGTGGCTTGGATGGACTTGACGATACTCCTCGGCACTACCGTCATTCACGAGCACACAGATGTTCGAAGACACGAAACGACGCCTCAGTCGGGGCATCCGACTTCTTCCTTCGCTGAACGGACTGCCGCTCGCTGTCTCCTTAAATCCCGCTTCGCCAAACAACGCGCAGACAGCCGTCCCTTCGAAAATCTGCCCAAGATAGCCAAACGTGTCTAACATTTTCCGTCCCTGCCACTTACTCTCTCTCTTTTCTCGCACACAAAGGAAGCTCACAGTGTGCCTGAAGCGCCCGGTCGTCTACCGAAAACGAGAGGACAAGGAACAGGAGGTGGCATTGTCCCCACCCCAGCCGACCTTGGCGCGCGCGCTCCTAGCAATGCCAGTTCGACAAGCTCTCGCCGACCTTGGCGTCCGCGCTCCCAGCAAGACCAGCTTGGGCCAGATTAAGAACCAGCTCGAACCAGCATGACAAGCTCGAACCAGCTCAAGTACCAGCTTGCCCATCTGCAGTGCCAGCTCGAAACAGCTTGAACCAGCTTCAGTACCAGCTCGAACCAGCTTGCCCAGCTGCAGTGCCAGCTCGAACCAGCTAGAACCAGCTTGATTACTACCTAGACCAGCTCGAACCAGCTTAAAAACCAGCTAAACCAGTTTGACATCCTTGCTGGTCTTTTCAATAGGGAATATAAAGCCTAAAAGGAAGGTGAGCAAAATTAGCCTGGTGGAGCCATCTCAGAAAGCACTGCTTCCTCACTGTCAAAGAAAAACCCCGTAGCTGTTAATATTATCTCCTCTTCAGTTGCTTTCTGCACGATCAAAAGAGATCGTCCGCTATTTTCCGCCATCGCTGCTATGTTTTCCTTTTGCCGTAGCCCAAGATGAAGGTAATCCTCGTAGTATCTAGGTGATAATCTCGGCCTTTCCAAAATGGAGTCGCGTATCGTTTACTTGCAATGTCACGTCATCTTACCCGCTGATGTACGAGAGAGTTTACTTGGGTAAGATTTGGAATATAGCCAGAGTTTTTACTCGAAATTTGCGTCATCGTATTCACAGTGAACTGCGTCGTGAGTTCCATGACGAACGCTATCGCAATTGATAGAAAAACAACAATAGACACATTCTAAAATTCAGTCTGGTCACTTCTATAGCTATCATCACCTAAGTGTGTGTCATCTATTGACCGAGACGCTGTTTACAAAGAAGCCCTCGTCTGCCCACACAAGGTGTGGGCACTGCGCGTGCGCAGAAACCGAAATCCCGTGAAGTGAATCGTCTGCGCATCCGGAGTGCCGTCGACAGCGCCACCTCAGCTGCGTGACGTGACGGTGGCGTGTTGTTCTATAGATGCTAATGGCGGCCATTTCATGGCTGGAGCAGGAAGAATTTGACGACAAACCGATGCAAAGCCTGAGCATTCAGACCTAAGTTCGCTGTATTGGATGTCACCTTGACAAGAATTATGAGTTGCTGTTCGCTACGCATTTGAGGGTGTTATGTAAATCCATGGAATGATCGGCTACGGCACGCCGCTAGACAGCTTATGGCCATAAAATGTTAATTTGATTAAGAGATTTACTCAACTATGAGCGCCTCGTAGAGAGTGGTAGTTGCTTGACACCATAGGAAACTGAACCAAATAGTGAAATAACTGCTCAGAGAAAGACGCCGTAACTTTCGTACGTCTACCGTTGGTGAATATGTCACAGGTTTTATCCACTAGATAGCACTGAATTTGTGAAATGGTCTATTAGCGGCGCCGATGTTTTGGTGGCGCCCTCATATGGTTCCCTCTCGTCGCGTCATTAACTTTGGTGGTGTTTGAAATTAGCATGGCAGAGGATTGAAATTTTTACGCTCTCAAAGTAACACTGCCAACACCGTCACAAATTTAGTTCTTACATTATTTTTATATCCGTCGATGAGAAATCCTTTGTTGACTTCATAGTCAGCATCCGGCCAATCGTGGCAGGCGGACCACAGCAACGCTTTCAAAGGCGCGCGTCGCCAGTAGTGGTTTCTACAGCCAATATTTGTATGCCACTTCGGTACAAAAAGTTACACGTGCTAAACAAAAAGCGCTGAATTAACATAAAAAAGTATATAGACAAGACGAAGTGCACTGCCAAATGAACCTTACTGAAAGAAAGAAAAAAAATTTGAAATTCAGACGGTTGGGAAACTGGTCGACCCGTTTGAATCAAATGGGTGTAGCAAACTGTCATGTTGGCCGAAGAAGTGGGAACGGGATCTGACGGGGAAAAGAGGAGAAAGAAGAATGGTGTAAAATAAAGATGGACGTCACGCACAGTGACTAACTACAGTACGTACATGTCTGTTTTCTCTACAATACGACAAATTGACGCAGCCGACAATGAAGCTGGAAACGCCACCGCCTTTTCTACTGGCTCCACGTAAACCGACAATTCGATAGGTAGAATGGTACCCACTGTTCGAGACCTTCATATTGGCGAGCGGAGCGACTACTTACCCAGACGACAGGAAAAAGGCAATACTACTCAACTGCCTTGGAGTAGAGGGTCAACGAGTATTCCGTTCTCTACCTGCTACCACACAGGACCCTCAACCATCGACTTCTACGGACAGTGCTTCCACTACTCAGGTATTCGACGACACAGTACGTACGCTGAGCAAATTCTTCACGCCAGCCGTCAACAAGACCGTCGAACGGTGTCGTTTCCGTCAAAGGGCACAACTACCGGGAGAAACAGTCGAAGAGTATTTCGCGACATTAGGGAGCCTGGCCAAGACGTGCAAGTTTGGAGGGCTCGCGGAAGATTTAATATGTGACCAGCTAGTAGAGAGAACCAGCAGAGAGGCTTTTGCTTGAGCCAGAATTAACACTGGACACAGCACTCGTCATTGCTAGACAAGTCGAATAAGCTCTGTGCGAGTCTAAGCTACTCAACGAAGACAAGAAAGTCGCAAGCACTTCTGAGGTTGCAGCTCTTACAAGAACTACTGCAAATTCTCCAAAACATGGTCAGAGGTGCTACAGATGCGGATCTTCGGCTCACCTAGCTGACAGTACTTCATGCCCAGCGCGAACGAAGATATGCAAGCAATGTGGTACACGCGGTCATTTCCCGTCCGTATGCAGGAAATCAACTACAGCGAAGACCACGTCTTCCATCAAGGCGAAAGGGCTAATGAACACCAAGGGACTTCCGGACACCTTGTACTGCGAGGTGGTCATCGCTAGAGTACCGGTCAAATTGGAAGTGGACACAGAATCGCCAGTTTCCATCATATCTTCGGCAATATACAATACACATCTTCGACATATCAAGCTCGAGCATGCTAACCTGGAACTAAGGAATAACTCCAATGGGTTGATTAAGGAAGAGGGGATGTTCGAGACTGAAGTATCGTTTGGTACAAGACGAACTACCTGCACATTTCATGTCACATCAGGCAAACTATTGGCTGGATGAGACATCCTTCGAGGCTTGCAGATGACAGTAGACATCGAAAAACATTCGTGTCACCAACTATCCACGGGAAGCCAACAAAATCCTCAGCGGTTTAAAGAGAAGTTTCCACGACTCTTTTCAAACGATTTGGGACTCGTGAAGGACTTTGTCTACAGGGTCAAAACAGAAACCACGGTTACGCCGGTGCAACAATAAACTTCGTCGTCTTCCACTGTCAGCACGAGACAAGGTATCTCATGAATTACGGAAGTTAGAGGTTACAGGCGTGATCGAGAAGATCGACGCATCAGAATGGGTTTCTCCAATCGTCGTGGCTTGGAAGAAAACGGGGGAAATTCGACTCTGCGTGGACTTACGGAAACCAAATCAGGCAGTAGTCATTGACAGTCACCCACTTCCACATCCAGAGGAAATCTTTCATCAACTGACTGGGATGACAGTGTTCTCCAAGCTTGACCTCTCATCGGCCTATCATCAAATGGAGTTGGCCGAGGAGAGCAGAGATCTAATTGCGTTTATGACGCACGATGGACTCTTTCGATTCAAGAGAGTTTGCTTCGGCCTAGCTTCGGCAGCAGCAGCTTTTCAGAAGATGCTGTCGACTGTGCTGAAGGGATGCCGTGGCACCGTCCACTACCCAGATGATATTCTCGTTGCAGGAATATTACAAAAAGAACACGGTGAAAATCTGCAGCAAGTCCTGACACGCTTACAAAAGAGCGGCATGAAACTCAACAGTGAGAAGTGCACCTTTTCGGTCACAAAATTACAATATCTGGGACATCATCTATCCAGAGAGGGCATCAAACCAGCTGAAGGAACGCTGAAAGCAATCAGTAAGGCACCGTACACTACAGACGTTAAGTCCTTACAATCCTTTCTTGGACTTGCTTCGTACTACTTGAAGTTTTTACCACATTACGCAACGATTGTTGATCTTCTTCGTGCTCTACTACGGAAAGGAATAGAGTTTTCGTGGGCTGCTGAACAAGCACAGGCATTTGAGAAGGTCAAGAACCTAATCAAGAACTGTTGCACACTAGCCATCTTCGACCCTACCCTACAAACAATCGTGACAACTGATGCCTCCAGTTACGGACTAGGAGCGGTTTTACAGCAACTGCATCCAGAGGGCATCAGGATGGTTGCGTTTGCCACACGCACGTTATCTGAGACGGAACGAAGATACTCAGTCGGTGAGCGAGAAGCCTTGGCTTGCCTGTGGGCTTGCAAGAGATGGAGCACAGTCCTATTAGGAGGGTATTTTATATTCCGTACGGACCATCAGGCCCTTGTTACATTACTTTCCACGCAAGGATCAGGAAGATACCCATGCGCATCGCCCGCCGGTCTGCAAGGTTACTTCAACTACGAAGTGCAATACCGGCGGGGCGACCAGAATGTGGTTACAGACGCTCTTTCAAGGCTTCCAGTCACAACCATATATGAGGAGTCAAGTGATCACGAAGACGCTGAAATTATATGTGCAGTTCGAGCACACCTCAGAAGCATTACCCTGGATGAGCTCCGGAGATAGTCTAAGGAAGATCCAACACTGACCAAGGTAGTAGAGAGCATAAATTCAGCAAAGACCCACGTTTGCACTCGGAAGCTACCTTGATCCCTTACCACAAGATTCAAGAAGAACTTTGTGTCGTACATGGACTATTTCTTCGTAACCAGAAGATCGTACCACGGACAACACTGCGACGTCGGATCATGAACATAGCACATGAATCCCATCCTGGGATTGTCAGAACAAAACAGAGACTGCGAGAGCACTACTGGTGGCCTCGAATGGATGCAGAGGTCAATGATTACATCACCAACTGCAGTGTCCTGTCAGCAACATGACAAAACAGCAAAAACCGCACCGGCTTTCATGCAACCAGTTCGCTACCCCGAGGGTGCGTGGAAGCAGATCGGAATCGATTTCGTCGGACCGTTCACGAGGTTTTCTCGAAACTGCAGATACGCCATCACCGCAATAGATTACTACAGCAAGTGGCCAGAGGTCGGGTTCTGCTCAAACAACTGATGCAGTAATAAGCTTCCTCCAAGGAATCTTCAGCAGGAAAGTTACCCGGAAGTTCTGGTATCGGACCACGGTTCACAATTCATGTCTTTAGAATTTAAGTCATGTCTTCAAGACAGAGGCATCACTCACGACACATCGTCCATCTATTATCCACGGGCAAATGGACAGGTGGAACGTTTTAACAGAATGCTCAAGGATTACATCCAAAGCATTTTGTTGGAGAAGGGCGACATACAACTTGACTTCTTTCTCATTCAGCAAAGACCCACAATACGACACAAACCTGTCGATCCGTTCGGATCAAACGTGATTATGGGATACGGGTACCCGTTTGAAACGATACCCGTTTGATACGGGTGCCCGTTCGTCCAGGCACGTGACCACACATTTGAACGCGCTATTCGGATGGGCAAATTATTCGCTAGCCCTAAATGGGTATCGTCTGGAAAGTTCGTTATCTTAAACTTATTTAAGACGTCCCGAAACTCATAGTCCTATTTCTAACATGGAGGAAACACGTGGCAAAATCGTGCTCGCGCAGGGGCTTACAAATGTGCAGGAAAACAGACAAAAAAGATTGTTTTCATTCCCCTAGAAGTTTATTACAACTCATTCCGCAGACATGTACAAACGTGCAAGCGATCTACGAAATGTGAAGAGGCACTCTAAGCTTTTATACAGCCCAGGTAACTTCAGACTATAATGGCAGACTTTGGGGGAAATTATTCCCCGGGCTGCCGCGAGATTAGACGCTGCATAATTCTATAGATAATCTGGAAGAGTACGCGTAGAAAACCGGTCAATCGTGGCCAACAAGCAGGTTGCAGTGCACTTACCATAATAATAGCGGACTTGAAAGATGTAATCCAAAATATATGTCGACACGGTCAAAGCAGGACAACCACACGAAAACGAGAATGAAGGCTCCTTGAAGTTTCAACACGATGCGGGCGCACAAGCTGTCGTTTGCCGAACCCAACCAAACTGCAAGAATTCCTGACTTCTTTGAAGAATCGCTTTTTGCAGATATACGCATATGACTTTTCGAACCGTGATAGCTTTGGTGCACATCCAATACGTTGTCGAGAGACATCCTTATAAGATCGCAGGGAAAGGCGGCAGATCAAAGCAGGGTGGACGAACGAATTTCGAACTGCACAGGACAACACGCAGACAAAAAACAAAAGCGGCTGCCAAGTTCCAACGCGCCCTTGGCCGGATCTGGGAGGCTTTGCTTATCAGCGTGTAGCGTGCCCTCCTCTCGCGGGTCACGTGACAGAGCTGACAAGAAAGGAGGGAGGGGGCGACGTCGAGGCGCGGGACACCGGGACACCCCCCCCCCCCCCCCCCCTCAACCCTTCTACAAAAAAAAACAACAAAAAAACTCGCAACTAGTTTTTTTTTTTTTTTTTTATTGCGGTCACTGCTAGGGGAAAGGGTGTACCAACCGCTGTACACGCGCTTTCCTCCTCTCTTCGGATTACCACAGAAAGCTGACCACGCCGCGTTTGCAGCCTCGGAAAGCAGGCGAATTTTTTCAGCACGCTTGAACGCTGGAAATGGCGCGCGCCGGCACAGACATTTTTCGCTCGGCTTGCGCCCGAGCGAAAAAAGCACCCAGCGCGAGCTCGCTGCGATAGCGTGCCTGCTCTCGCAATGCTCGATGTTCGTGCAGCCAGGTGTTCGCGAGTTACATTCGCTGAGTCTTCAATCGAGGCGAAACGGGGTCTAGAAGTATATTCTTTAACGCGATCGCGTCCTCTGCGAGAGAAATTCCAGCTGAATAAGTAAATTGAGGCAACAAAAAACGCCAAAGGTTTAAAGTTCTGTCAAAAATATCGGCTCGGCAACGTCGCATGTTTACGTAAAAAAAAAAGAAGTTTATTGTCCCTGCAGTATAAGGGAACACCAGCGCAATCAAAATATAAATATAATTACTTGCATTATGCAGACGATTGTAAATCGATAAACCGGCGCTCCCGGTTTTCCCGAAAAAGGCTACCACTGCTGAAACTGGCGTGTCCATGCCCCCGATCTGTATACGTTCAGTATTAAACGGGCTCCGGAGAGCCGTTTGATTAAACCGGTAAAGCTTGCCGGTTACCGGTCACCTGTGTGTGCAACATGGTCACCGGTGTGAGCAACGTGCGACAACCTTGCCCAAACGAGTGACCCATTTGCCCAGACAACTGACCCATTTGCCAAAGACCTGACCTGTTTGCCCAAATAGGTGGCCGTTATGGTTCATACGGGAGACCCTTTTGACAAACTGGTGGCCGGTACGGCTAAACGGTTAACGATATGAACCCGTCGACTTTTATAAAGGCGCCAAATGTTTTTTTTCAGTAGGGAACGTTTATTAAAACAAACACAAACTATTAATGCCAACTTTCTGGCAATACGTTAAGAGAATAAAACTCTGGATCTGTCACGTGCATTTATGGGGCACTAAAGCACTTGATTTTAAATTGCTTTCTAATACAGAATACTTCGTAAAATTCTAAGGCCACTTTTATCTGCGTATCTCCCGAAAAAAGTTGTTTGTGCTAATTCTGGGTCACAGGGGGCACCTACCCCAGTGCACTGCCAGATGGCCTGGCGGAAAACTGACCATGCACGCTATCTTGCTACCATGCATGACCATGCATATTATCTTGCTTGCTTGTTGCCTTGTTATCAGCTGACCGTGGAGTCTTTTGGCGGAGTGCAGAAAATGGCCCTCGTTGATATTCAGGACGTTTGAAGGCGCGAAACCGCGATATATCCTCCTAGCAGCTACGCTGTAACAGAAACAAAAGCGGTCGGAACAGACCAAAGAGGAGCTACTCCATCTCTGGAGGGGGGAGTTACGCGGTGGCGTCCATTGGAACGAGCGGAGAGCGCGTGCCGAACGCCTGCCAGCGCGAGCGAAATGGAGCCCTGAGTATTAGCAAAATATTCACCTTGGGTGGTTGCGTTTTCTCTGCCGTCGTCTCCAAGTAACACGCCTATTATTTGTTCAGAAGACTTTTGTTCATGCTTGAACGCGATGCCGATGCCCAGTGACTTTGGCGTGACTTGTCACAGCTATCGGTGTGACTCTACTGTACATTAACACTTAACAGCTCAATTGTTTTCTCCGCCAACCGCTAATAATGACACAATCATGTGATCTGATCTGCGGTGAAACTCAGCATCTCAGCACTCTACTGGGCGGCACAGGTGCAAACAGGCCATTGACATTCTTTGGCGGTTTCCTAATAATTGTGTTTGTCAAGTACTACGTATTACAGCCAAGACGGTCCACTACGTTAGTTGAATCGCCGCATCGCAGCTGTAAAGAAAAGAAAAAAAAACTGCAATTGCCTGGGTTGTGTTAACCACACTCTAAAAAAAAAAAGCCCGTGCGTCTACTTTCCCGCACAACAATCGGAGAACCAATCACCGCAACTTACGAAGGCAGCTCAACGAATGATGATGCCGAAACATGTGTTTAGACCAAAAAACGCACTCAGAGTTGTGACATTAAGCAATGCAAGCGTGACGTTTTGCATTGCTTAATGGAACAACTTTGACTGCGTTTTTTGGCCTAAACATATGTTTCGACATCGCCATTCGCTGAGCTGCCTCTGTAAGTTGCGGTGATTGGTTCTCCGAGTGTTGCGCGGGAAAGTAGACGCACGGGCTTTTTTTAGAGTGCATTTAGCGCTCTGCAGACACTGTTGCTGTGTGGATTGCAACTTGGGTGATCTTTGCTGGAAAGGCGTCGTTTGCTAGATTACTGTTCGGCATGGGCGTACCAACCGTTGGGGCAAGGGGGCGCTTGCCCCCGCTCTCCCCCCCGAGTTCTGAGAGTGGGGCAGCAAGGCATGTGTTTTGCCCCCCCCCCCCCCCCCCCCCCCCCCTGAAACAGCCGCCACTGGGCAGGGCAGAAAACCGGCCGGCGGCGCCCGAGGGATACCAAGGGCACCGCCCCCCCGGCCCAATTTGCCCCCCTCCCCCCCCCCCCCCCCTTTAAAAACAAGTTGGTACGCCACTGCTGTTCGGTTTCTTTCATGCTCGGCCGCGATGTATTTCAGAAGAGATATTGACAAAATACTTCCAAAACAGTATCCACAAAAATCTAAAACAAAGAAAAAATTCTTGGGTGAAGATGTATTCAATAACTATTGTGACTATAATCATGAGAAAAGTATTCAAATACGAAACGCAGATTCAAAAAGTGGCACATTTGATATTCTGACAACAATGGTTATCTCCAAATCCCTCGCGCGAGCGTGCACTCTGGTATCGGGATATCTGAATGTGTGCGTACAGGGTATGAAGACGCGTTCGAAGGTTAAATAAATAAAATTGTGCCCACAGTTTATGTCGTATTTCGTGCAACGTCCGTCCCCCCCCCCCCCCCCCCCCCTTCCCTTCCCGAGTCGTCTCAGACATTTTTGGTACACCCTTCGGTGCAAAGGGGGGGAAACTATCTCAATCTTCCAAACACTTCCGACGCCTCAGCACGTTTCCTCTCTCTTTGATGTCATATTCGTCAGTTGTCAACGTCAAGGGCCTTCATTGCGGCGTCACTGATTGCCGCAGGGCATTCAGGCGTCTTGTTTCCTGATTCGTTCTTTGGAGTCCCTAAGGCCGTAATCTGATTGGCAGCGGACTAATCCGAAGATCCTCCCCACGCCTGTCGAAAACTGTCTGGGACTCTTCATTGGAGCCACTCGATACGAGCATTCTTCCGAGCGGCTCGACCTAATGACAGCCGATATTTCTCGTCTGATTCTAGCGAGAAAGACCCAATTCTCATTGTATTCCTCTCATTTGATAGAGAAAAAATTGCGTTTCTCTCCGAGTCCCGCGCAGCCTACGTTACGATCCGATGATGGTAAGCAAGCAGCCCCAAAACTGCATCGTCAGGGCGCTCGTCGTCTTTGTGCCTTTCCCATCTCTGTCACGTACAGTGATTGTTTTTTTGTTTTTGTTTTTGTGAGTGATCGTTGGAATTGGTATAGAAAAGCTCAACTCAGGATGCAATTTTGGGGCTGCTTACTTGGCTTCATCAGATCGTAATATCGTCTGCGGTCGGATTTGTTAATGCGAATGCATTAAGCGTCCTATAGAGCAAAGCCGGCGTTTTCTGTAGAAGGGAAAAACGACACCTAAATTCCGTCTCCAGCAGCGAAAAACGGCACCTCAATTTCGATTGCCTAAGCGAAACGGCACCTAAAGACCCATTGGCCAAAAGCACAGCAGCGCGGATGCTTCGTCACGGAAGCAGGTGGGGCGATAAGGTCATAGCCGTCGCGCCAGAGAAATAGAATGCAAAGGAAAGCACAGGAACGCGGATGTTTCGTCACGGAAGCCGCCGTGAAGCCGTGGGGGGGGGGCGGGGGGGGGGGGGAGGGGGGGGTTCGCCGCGTTTGCGCAGTGGGGAGCGTGATATCACCTCCGGAACGCCGTATGAAAAAGGAAGACGTGGCGCGCTGCTTGTAGGAGTGCTTTCGCATTCCTACGCATAAGCAGTCTTAAGTGTGTACATTTAATTTTGTTAACCCAAATATGCTTGGTTTAGCATATTAAAGGTAAAAATTATGCCAAAATCGCTGCTGTCGCTACGCTCATTCTCGTCTAAATTACATTTAACAAAGGGGTTCCGACTCGGCGAATGATGACAATTCCAACCTCGCATTAGAAACGGTCCACATACTGTCGTCTTCGGAGAGCCAGTCTGTTTTCCCGAGCGTCGGCGGTTTTGGATGCAGACATCATGGCTCCCCTCAATCGCCACCTGTACGGTCAGCATGTTGTTTGCTCTGCGTTCCTCGAAATGTAGATTTTACACTGAAGCATGACCACAGGAAAGCTTCTTGAACCTTCGGACATTTTGTGCGCCACTTAGATGTATGTAGTTGCATTAGGTTTATAACACGCGCGCAATTTCAAAGTGGCCGTCAGCAATAAGACGACACTAAACCTGGACGACCAAGCCCGTGCTCGCGCGCCTTTGAGAGATTTGGGAGATCCACGACGGCGTGTAGGCGGCGCCACCGGCGCATGCGCTGTGAACCTCATGTCGTCGCGGCCATCGCGTCTAAGATCCCTGCATGGAGCGCAATTTACGCGCCCAGGAACTGAGGGAGGAGGGGAGACGTGTGGGGACGTCAGAATCATCCCACCACGACTAAACGCGGATTATGCTGCACGGCTCACAGGGCCCCTACCACTAGAAGAGGATTACGCAGGGGCGTCGCAACACGACGTAGGCCATCCTTCCGACTACAAGTGGCTTACCCCAGAGGGTCGCTGCACGACCAGAAAGGGAAAATAACGGAGAGCCCCTGCAAGATTCTTTGTGACCTAAAGCGAATTACGTCGGATAATATCAACATGATGCAACGAGTTAAGAGATCTATAGCAAGTGACATACAAGGTCGCTCTTGTAGCCCTTTCCATTGGCAAACAGCGAGCGCTCGACGAGCGGATTCCTGTACCCCTCGCGAGATGCGAGCAATCCCTCCCTGTGACGCTTCTAGATCTCGAGTCGATGGAGCGCTCCCGAACGGGACGACATACGACTTGTCCGGGCCATCCGAAAATAAACTCATTCACTTGTAAATCATGGAAACACATCGCAGGGGAAAACTGCCGCGCTTAATACAAAGCTCATATGTGCCGGTGACTCTCGACGTAAGCACACGTTAAGATCCTCTAACATAACGCAACATAAGAAAGCGGTGCTGTGTGAACCAGCTGTTTAGTCGTGCTTCTTTATATACATGTACGTGTATATAGCGCGAATGCACAATGTTCAGCGTGTACTAACCCCTCACCCTTAAAAATTTTTTTTTTTTTTTTTTTGTAAGTGTAGCACTAGCGGTTCGAACCAGATTTCGGGGTTTCAGAACTAACCCCGATTCAAAAATTAAAGTGATTTTCTGACGCTTTCCATGGGAATCTGGGGCCCGCCTCGCACGTTTTCTGTATCTCACGTCTCCACCAGCCTCCGCTGAGCTACGCATCCTCTCCCTCCTTGGCCCGTATTCTGAGTACGCTCATGTTTTCTGGATGGCTGTCCAAACCAAAACGTAAAATTTTGCTCCATCCACGTGCGCCGGAACACGTATTTCTTCACCTGTTCCGGCGCACATATTTTAATACCTGTCAGATTGGACCACACTGAACATTTGCAGAAAAAGCATCACCCAAATCTTGCAACTCGAACTCTCAGCCCACGATATGTGATTCGCAGAAAAGGTAGGGTTTAACAGTGCAATTCTTCAAAGCTGCGAGTTCTTCTTTCAAGACATCAATGTTACGGGATGCGTATATTTTCCTATTCCACGGACCTTATTTCCGAAATTATTTCGTCGTGTGTTATATATCTACTCGCTACGTGCGGTTTGTTAAGTTTCAAGAATTGCGCTGATGCTCACGATCGCCTTATAGTCCTACCACCCAACCCTTAAATTCCATGCCCAGTTCTTTTACAGTACAAGGACGAGACGCCCCTCCAGAGGACCATACATGACAACACATAAACAAACACAAGTTCGGCAACAACAACAGAACGTTTCGATGGCGAAATCATTGTGAGCCGCTGTTTCGGCGGGAAACATAATTTGAAAGGTACAATATTGGGGGGGTATCTTTTGACTCCTTGGGTTTTTGGACTCAGTGGACCTTTCAATCAGAATCCAACTCGATGGCTGTACATGCCGCCTGAATGTTGTAACCGTTTAACATTTTTCTTTGTCCCAATTTCAAACCTGCACACACAGACGCACGCACGCACACACACACACACATACCCTATAATAGACGAGGTAACCGGAAAAATTCTCTCTGGTTAATATTTTCCCTTTAAGGCTTCTGCTCCAAGAGACTTACTCACTTTGTTTAAAATGTAACTAATTGAAATTGTGTTTCTCGATCAAGCATTAAAAAAAAAGCTAGCGCTGTTATCCCGTTTTTATAGCAAAATGTATTTTTGCAATCACCTTTTTTCGGGAACTCATAGTGCGTGTGCGCGCAATTCTAAACGCTACTTGGTTGGAGATTGCAGGCTACCCAAACAGATCCGCCATCTTGTACGTGGCGTGCGGCAGCCTCGGTTACTTAGCCCTCTTAGAGGGGAATACCTTTTTTTTTTCCGTTCTCTGCGGACCAATATTTTTTTTATTTTTTTTTGACGCAAACTTGGCGGTACCTTGTTTAGTGTTAGTATACACCCAGCTTGCCACCGTGTGTACAAAACGATTTTGTTGTTTCTGTAAACAATAATTAACTTTTTTTTTTAAGCTGGCCACTATGTGCACAAAGGAATTTTGTTGTTTCTGCAAACTACAATTAACTTCTTTTTTTTAAGAAACTTAACGACGAAGCAGGGCGAGAGCGAATGGCTTCGAAGAAGCCTGGAAGCTAAAGCATAGCAATGAGGGATGACGGGATCGATGTTCAATTCTTGCTCTGTCAATTAGTTTTGTAGATATTTGAATATTATTTGTATTCTGTAATTATAAAAGTGTGCGGATTGCACAGAGATTCTATTAAGGACTGATTTGAGATAACGGTTGAAAAATTTCTCTTTAGTTCTGAAGAGTTCATCGAGGATTAAAGAAGCCCGTAGCCTAAGCTCCTTGCTAAATTTTACCACGTGGATGACGAACCGCGTAAGGCCGTGAGATGCTGCAAAGACCGTTTGGCGCTCTCCCGCAGAATAGCGCGATAACTTTCTAAGTCTTCGCAGATTTGTCGCTGATAAAATATTCCTTTACAGTCCTTGACAAAAGAGTTGGCATTGCTTTGCGTCTCCTCAATATTCTGCCTGAAAGTATGTGGCGCAGCCTTTTTCTTATTACATTACCTCAAGCAATGCCGGTTCTACAAATACCATTTTTTTGTTCAAAACTGTCATATCTACAAGAAAATGCCATCGCTGAATTACCTGTTCTGGGAACTTGCTATAACAAATGTGTAGACGCAATATTGGTGAACGTTGATGACCCCAATCAAGAGGTACTTCTTTGACCTTCAAAGTAAATGTTTCGTGTTCCATCGCCGGTGGCGACTATCACACATCAAGTATACGCGACACTAACACTGCTTGTGAATACATCACTTGTCCGAGACAACCTCGTTCACTTATGAGTTCAAGTGCCGGAATAGATACTTGAAAAGGCCAAATACAAAACCGTTGCTGTCGTACTTCAAGGGTACGTACCTTCAGTCTGACGCACGCTACCCGCAATGGCTACGGGTAGCTATGGCCCGGGGCACCGGAGTAGCCGGGAGTCTGCTCTATTCTGCTCGCTAGCGGCGGCGCGAAGCTTCTGGAAGCGGATGTGCGCAGATGGAGAGGAGGAAACGGCGTGGAGAGGAGGAATTGCGCTCCCTTCAGTACAGAGGGACCTTAGTGGCGTCCGCTGCAAGAGCGAGGGAAAGTGGACGAGCGAACGGAGCCAAAGGGTACGGCCGCCGCGCCCTCACAAAACCAGTCTAGCCCAAACCACAACAGTCAAAACAAAAAACTGCTGCAGTTACCAGAGCTACAAACACTCACTAATTTAATAGCACGAAGGATAGACAACGAAATGGACAAATATTTGTGCCTGTGTCCTTCGTGCTATTTTGCAGCGACGCTGCAGCGATATTACAGCAATAACTGTTAGTGAGACACTTCGTGTTTTCGCGCCGTCAACCGCTCTCCATATCAACGCGGACCACTTTTGGCACTCCACCAAACATTAGTCCACGTGGCGCTGATAACAAAGATAACAAGCAAGCAAGATAACATGCATAATCATGCATGGTAGCAAGAAAAACTTTTAAGGACACCTAGGCACTTCTTATGAGTTGTGAATGAAAAACTATTGATGTCCAATTGAACGGCCGCCGGCGTCATGTTCCTCGGCGCCGAGAGGAGCATAAGCGGCCGCAGCGCCGGCAGGGAGTGCGGCGCTGCGCCGCGCAGATAGCCCTGGTTTGCTGAAACGTCCCTGGATATTTTTTCGTTTTTACAGGTAGCGACAACTTTCCTCCTTTCCATCTACGATTCCTCTTTCCCCCAAAAATTTTCTCCTCTCCCTCTCTAGCGCCGCCATTCGCTTCCAGGGTTGCCAGGTTGGCCTATAAGTAGCCAAATTGGGCTAGTTTTATTTGCAGTTGGCGGGAAAAAATGGTACTTGGCTATTTGGCTAGTATTGGGCTATTTCTGACCTGTGCATCGGGCTATTTCTAACCTGTGTATTGCGCTATTTCTGACCTGTGCATTGGGCAATTTCTGACCGGTGCTGGAACTAAAATGCCTGAAAGCACTTGGGTTTTTAGGTTCAAATGTATTTGTTAGAGTAAGTTGCGTAAACATTTGGCGCTTCTCTTAACCCTGATAAGTATGTGACAGCAAACAAATTCGTCTGCTTTTTTCGCGCCTTGTGCAATTGTTTACCTCCGAATCTTGTCCGAATGCAAGCGTGTGCTGTTATTCCTCCATCTCAACAAGTGACGGCGCGATTCCTTGCGGCCTTAACAGCACCTGTTCTGCGCATTCTTTAGGTTGTCTTTTTATTGGCGTGCACCTATACTTTGTGTTTAATTCTGCGTAGTTTTCACGTGACGTCATTCTGGTCACCATGCCCCGATAGTAAGCGTCCCGTTAATACAGTGGAAGGTATGATGTCATGCGCTTGTACGAGCGTTTCAGGAAGTTCGCCGAACGTGCAAGGGACGCCATTTCTTGGGCATTTCGGCACCATTGCAGATCTCACAACACGGTGTTCATTATTTCCGCTATAGAGTCAGAGTATATCCTTCTACAATGTAGGCTTCGTGTCTTTCGTGACGACTCTGTCACAAAATTCTGGAAGAATGTGAAAGAAGCCACAAAGAGTGCTGGATCGTGCATGTTTCCATTGCTATCGAAACTGGCTGTATTTCTGCTTACGTTGCCACTATAAAACGCTGCAGTAGAACGTGTGTTCAGCCAAGTCACCCTCACAAAGACGGACTTGCGAAACAGGATGTCTAAGGAAACCCTCGAGAATATTTTGTATGTTAAATTCGGACTGTGGGGCCAAGAGCAGTGCTGTAAGGACTTTGTTCCCTCAGAGGTTTTTCGCACACGTTTCAATACTTCAGTAATGTACCCATGCTCTGCCATTGGCTCTGCGAAATAGTGGTGTGTGAATATTTCTATTTGAAGGATAAAAATGTATTATGTGTCTTTCGTGTTCAAAATAAACGTTTCAAATGAACAATTTTTTTTTTTTTGCTATTTTTGGGCTATTTTTCTGGATTGACATTTGGCTATTTTTGGGCTATGTCTCGTAGAAGTTTGGCGGGTTGCAGTTCAGACACCTGGCAACCCTGTTCGCTTCCTAACGTCAGACGGGAGGGCGGTTCCGCTGTGTTGCTATGTGGTTAGCAGTAGCGTAGTCTTCCTTGTTTCGGTAATTTCCAGCACGTGAAATTAATTTGGATATCTTCGGGTTACTTACGTGAATCGAAGGTAAGCTGTTATTTCCGCAAAAGCACATATGGGTGATTTCAGATAAGATCGACCAAAGGATGGCTAGTCGACATTTTCAAATCAACTGATGTTTTTATATGTTATTGTCTAGTGTCTGGTATGAACGAATCCAAACTTAGTTTTGACTAGAAAAAATACTTGGGGACAGGAAAAATCGTAAGGCATGAGGTGGTGGACAGTTGCATTAACGCGCACTGATGGAGGGGGCCCGTTTGAGAGTGAATAACTAAAGCGATAACATTAGGAGAACTCTAATACGTTTCAGGCGCAAACTATGGGTATAGCGTGCTTGTAATATAAAGTAATCATATTTATTTAAAATTTATGTATTTTTCTAAAAATTGACAAACATGCCTGCTCGAACGACAAACGGCAAACTTTGGAGGTCTGTATCTCATGAAATAATTTAATCATTATGATATAATTTGCAGATATTATTCTACTAATATATAGCTAATATTTAAAAAATAACTAAGGTATCTGTGTGATACAATAGTTAGGATATATTTAGTCAAACATGGAAAAAAAATCAAACAAAGAAAAATTCCGATGCGAATAAAAAAAAAACACCACCCTCGATTTTTTTTAAATTTAGGTAACCTGTTATACTCTATTTCGGCATTCATTTCCATTAAGAACATGTTGCATCATTTTATTGAGAAAGAAGATACAACTCCCCAAAGTAGGGTCCTTTTTCAAAGCCTACACTTAGCAGTGTTTTATAAAAGAACTGACTCTGAGTTCCAGTTTCATGAAACCAACACACATCTTTTATATATTTTTATTCAGATGAGGCCAATGATAACTGAAGAAATCGTTCGCACACTTAAATTAAGGAGAAACTACTGTGTACAAAGAGGTATCATATTACGGACTAGTGATCCGAGAAAAGATCATGCAGCCATCGGCCACTAGGAACTTTGTTTACTTTATTCTCCTGCGACACTATATGCTATTCCCTCTTCCGCTCTACCTTCATCTCTCTCTCTCTCTCTCTCTCTCTATCATATATATCCCTGATATATATCCAGAACAAAAACATGTTCAAGCATTCCCTTTCTGCGTGGTAGTGTTCTGTGGCTAGCAAAAATCATTTCCTCGCTAAGCTCACGATTATGGCAAAATAGTTGCCGGAAACCGCAGACGACACTCGTCGCTAGTTCTGGCAAAACGGCCGATACAATCTTTTTTTCGCATTTCCCTGCTCGCTGTCAAGGACAAGGGAGTTCGCTTCAACCAGCAAAACATGGCCGCCGACGCCTGTTTACTGAGCAGTCATGCCTGTCGCCATCTCACTCGCTGGCGACACGGGCGATAATATCAGGCACAAAGGGGCACACCAACCGGCAGCATTATCCCCAAATACTCGAGCCTCGCGTAAATACATAGAGTGTAAACGCTGTCGCCATGTTATCGTAGTAAGACCGCCCCCCCCCCCCTCCCCCAACGGGGGACTGCAGTACGCGACGGCGTACTAACACAACGGCGACGATATCGACATCGCGGGCTCCGAATTTTCCCATAGTTCTACTCCACGGGCATTTCTCGAAACGCTTGATATTGTGTACGCCCGCCTGGAAGGATTGCAGGCGCGTAGTTAAGATAAGGCGGTTCTCCGCGGCAAAAGAAAGCAATTTCACAAAAGCTTAAAAGCGGCGGCGACGCGTGTGCGGTGAACGCTTGTAGTTTTGGTGTAGACAGGGTGTGTGTGTTCTCGTTGTTGACACCAGCCGGCGATAAGGCACTGCAGGCGGTAGCTCAGTACAGCAAGGGCTAATCCGAGTGACCATCAACGTAACCCCACCGCCAACCCCTCGCGAACCGGTCGCCGACATGGCTCAGGCTGTGTCATGAACCACGTGGTAGAAGCTCGGGTGCTTTCATATCAGCGCGTGGAGGGACGACAGTGCGATTCCGGAAAGTCTTTTTCGAAGGCCGCTGACCACAATTTTTTTGTCTGGAGACTTTCCCTCTTTCTTCCTTTGACGTGGATCAAGCTTTGCCGACAGCCTCAGTTGTGACCTCTCTTTTCAAATGTACGTTTGCAGTGAGTGAGCTCCTCAGCCTCGGACTTGTCACTTGTGCACCCAGTAGTTCTTTCACTTGGCAATTATATGCCATCAGTTGGGGTTTAATTTCTATTATTTATGTATACATTATGAAGACGTCCTGGAGCTCCGAACGAGTGTTTTGTGCAGATTTCTTTTGCAAACACAAAAAGACTATAGAAAAGCAGCGGAATTTTCGAAGTGTTGGCGAGTTGGACCTAAACTCGTTGAAGCAAATTCTTCCGCCTGACTGTTCCACCAAAGTGAGTGCGACGGACTACCTGTGCTACCATTGCTTCATGCGCATCACTAAAGAGATCTCGATGCGAAGCTCAGAGCAGTGCCCTGACATATTTGTGCCAGCTGAAGAAGCAATTGAAGATCTAAATCGCAGCATACTACCTACAGATGTGTCGCCGCTGAGACAACCAAGCGTCGTAAGAAGTCGGGACAGGCCTGCCTATGTCAAGAGAAAGCAGACAGAACTGGAGCAGGTTGCTGTCAAGAATATACGCTCAAGGCTACGTATTGCGTACGACAGGGACGCACCATCGGGGTCGTCCGAACCAACATGCTCCACATGCACTGAGTGGGTGGACAACTTTCGGCAGGCCTTTGAAACCGCCACTTCTCTCCGGGAACGTTGTCAACTGCTTACACTCCTGCCGTCAACACTGACGAAGAATGAGGTTCAAAAGATGATTCCACAGGCCTCAATGTACCTCATCAGTAAATCCCGAAAACTCAAGGAAAAGCATGGCGTGTGGTATGAGCCGGATCCTTACACGAGGTGCAAGGTGAGCCCTGAGAACCTGTCTGCTCCCCTAGAGTACTTCACGAAAGACGAGCTACAATGTTCGCGCCGAAGTCCCAACCAGAAGGACGTCATCTCTGTCATGCTCAACGGAGAGAAAACGTTCGTGCCAAAGCGCTTCATGACACGCTCAATACGAGAGGCCTTCCGTATATACAAAGACAAGCATCCCGATTCCGGCGTTGGGCTAACGAAATTTTATTCGTTGCGCCCTAGATTGGTCCAATGTATTCCACACCAGGAAGTGTGCGTTTGTGTGCGCTGCGCCAATTATTATCTTTGTATTGCCGCTCTAGAGTACGTTACAGGCTCAACATTCAACACTGGTGAAATGAACTCGGCATTTCTGTGCGACCCAGCAACAGAACTGTGCCTTCAAGGAGACTGTGATCACTGCCCAAAAGGCCAGTTTCTTACACTCCAGGAACTTGATATCCCGGAGGATGAAGAGATTATGCTTGCAACATGGGAGTCCGGCGACCTTGTGAAAAAAACTTTGGAACCTGAGACTTTCCTAAAAGTCATCCAAGTGACGGTTGGAAGTTGGGTACTTCACAACCATATCCGGCAAACGCAAGGTAAAGCGATCTACGATGAAAAACAGTGCATGCAACGCGGGAGCATTGTCTTTCATTTTGACTATGCTGAAAACTGGACCATCGTGCTTCCTGACGAAGTGCAAGCATATCACTGAAAAAAAAAAAAAAACAAGTTTCGATATTTACATGTGTAGTGACGACAAGAAAATCTACAAACAGCTTTGCCATCATCAGTGAGGACCTGTGTCACGACGCCGCTCACGCTTGCTTGGCTCTAGAAAAAGTGAAGGAGTGGGTTGAAGACAACGTTGCGGTATACTCGTACGTGACGTACGTAAGTGACGGCGCCGCCAGTCATTTCAAGAATCGCTACCAGCTTCACCAATTTGCAAAGGACGATTGCCCACAAGCCCAGTGGTTATTTTCTGCATCTGGACATGGGAAAAATGCATGTGACGGAGTTGGCGGACTTGTGAAGCACCAGGCCACGCTGAACAACCTGAGAGAACGTTCAGTAAGCGCAATTCAGACGGCCACGACAATGGTGAGCGTTCTATCAAAGAAACTGAAAGGCGTGCATCTTGTATATCTGGACGAAAATGAGGTTGTTCGGTATCGTGAACAAAAAAAAGAAGAGTGGCTGACGGTGCGCGCCTTCCCTGGCATTCAGTCTTGGCACGCGTGGCGGCTCAGCAAGTCGTCAACAGAAGGGACCTGTGACGTATATGTAGCACGGACAGTCGGATCTGCTTGGAAGCAACTTTATTAAATGGGTACAGCGAGGGCAACCTTAGCGTAAAGTGCCGAATTTGATTTCCCAAGGACTGCTCATTTTGAATGCAGGGACATCTTATTTATCACATTTTTCTTCACGGGGTATTTAACCTATTGTTTTTGTTGGTGTTTACTAATAATATTTATCTAATCACTATAAAAAAAATCCCAAAATGTTATCCTCGAACAGGATAAAATATATCGGCTTGCCACGATTCATTCATACACCGAGAGCATCGAAGCTGCTCCAGTTAGGCACTATGGCATCCGTCACCTGAAATTGTTTGTAATCGTAAATACACAGCCAACCTAAATATCTTACTATTATATCTTTGGTTTTGTGTGTGGAAGTAAAGTTATTTATTTTACTCTAGATGTAAAATATACCGGAAGGTACAACTTCACACTGCATCATCTTTTCTCAAATCATTAGTCTCTAATATGATACCACTTTGTACGCTTATGTAAAATGCTGTATATAGTTTCTCCTCCCTTTTACTGAGTGACCGATCGCTCTTTTTATCAATGACCTCATCTGAATAAATGTATATAAAAGATTTGTGCAAGTTTCATGATGAGAAATTTAGCGCAAATACAAGGAAGGAAGAACGTTAGGACAGGAAAGAGCGCTACTTACAACTGGCTTTAATTATAAGGTGAAAAAGAAAGAAAAAGAAAAAGAAAACAAAACCCGGAGAGGGGAACAAAGTACTGACAAAAAAGAAGTGATACAGAGAGCGAAAATAATTAAGGTGAAAATACAAAATAAAATAATAAAATAATAAAATAGAAAGTCCTAACGTTCTTCCTTCCTTGTATTTGCGCTAATTTTCTCATTATGTTTAGCCAACTAGCCCACCAGATGATTTTAACGCAGTAACCAAGTTTCATGAAACTGGAACTCAGAGTCACTTCTTGTATAGGACACTGCTAAGTGTAGGCTTTGAAAAAGGACCCTACTTTGGGGAGTTGTTTCTTCTTTCACAGTGCAATGATGCAACATGTTTTTAATAGAAATGAATGCCGAAATAGAGTATAACAGGGTACCCAAATTTTAAAAAAATCGAAGGTGGTGTTTTTTTTTTTTATTCGCATTGGAATTTCTCTTTGTTTGATTTTTTTCCCATGTTTGCCTAAATAAATTGTAACTATTGTGTCACTCAGATACCTTATTTATTTTTTCAATAATAGCCATATATTAGTAAAATAATGTCTGCAAGTTATGTAATAATGATTAAATTATTTCATGAGATACAGATTTCCAAAATTTGCCATTTGTCGTTCGAGCAGGCATGTTTGGCAATTTTTAGAAAACTAAATAAATTTTTAATAAATATTATTACCTTATATTACAAGCAAGTTGTACCCATAGTTTGTTTGTAAAAAGTTTTAAAATTGTCCTAATTTTATTGTTTTAATTATTCACTTCCAAACTTGCCCCCTCCATCAGTGCGCGTTATTGCAACTGTCCACCTCTCCCAGCCTTACGATTTTTCTTGTCTCCAAATTTTTTTTCTGGTCAAAACTAAGTGTGGATTCGTTTATACCAGACACTAGACAATGTCATATAAAAACATCAGTTGATTTAAAAATGTCGACCAGCCACCCTTTGGTCGATCTTATCTGAAATCACCCATATATATATCAATATTTTGCCGCAATCCCTATCATACCGCAGCGAGAGCTTTCGCGAGCAATGCTCTCGGCGATGCTAGATATGTGCGCGCCTGCGTTACAATAAACTATTTATATTTGTAATAAAGACAAATACCTTGCGAAAATTTAATTCCGTCGTCGATGGAGTCGCATGGTTAAGCTATTGTGAGAACTCCATTTTGTTTGCAACCATTCTCCCTCGTGGCGAGCGTTGGTAATGCTACGCAAACGTGTGCACGGTGTAGACGCAAACGCGTCTGGAACTCATTATTTTGGGGTGTACCTACATGACTTCAACACGCATTTTGTTATAAGTACTAGTAGCAGTGTTTGGATGGAAAACAAACGTCGTGCAAAGTAGTGACCTTGACGAGTTTGGGCTGTGCGAGATCCGTGCGGATGAATTTACAGCACTTAACTCACCAGTCCCAAACAATATTTCGGGTGAAGTTACACCATCGCACGTGTTATCCCCACATGCGATAACGGGCAATCTCGTCCTCGAACCTCTACTGCGGAGCCGTGTTTGGTCTCAAATAACTCTGTGAAGGATTCTAGCTGGCAACTTTCGCTGTTTTTGATTGCTGGATAGCATACCTTCAGTGTGCAGTGAAGAAATGTTGCATACAACTTTTATTATTTTGCCACATTAAACGGTGAATTTAAGACCAATTTTATTAGATCGCGTTCAAGGAATTTGTTATGAACGTGTTTAATGTCTCTGTCTACTTTTTTCTGCCTAGCTTCCACTGTAACATTCACGTAGATATTTTTTTAGACAAAACCCCCGAGACTGGGGGGAAGGAAGGACAACACAACACGAAGCACATGCATTGTGCAGACATTTTTGTATACTGTATATCTCAAAAGACAAGTGTTGAAACTCATGAGCAGTGCAGTAAAATATAATTAATGTAATTGGGTTCACGCAAATGCAAAGCACATAAATAGTAAATATGAGAAGAGCCCAACTATGTTGCAATTTAATTGAACTGCCAGATGTTATGATATGTATGCAGTTTGTGTATTCATGGTGGTGAAGATATGAAGAAAGTGTCTTGGATAAGACAATGCAGATTTTTAAAATTTTTTTATTCAAGATCTTTTTAGGAAGCAATCAATGTTGCAGTTGAACAAGTCATCCCACAGGAGATTAGGAGAATATGCTTATAATAAAAGTTAACACAAAAAGAAACAGCTACTAGGGTGAGCTAGAGGTGTGCTCATAGCCTACTTCGCTCCATTTTAGTGATCCAGGATGGAAGTGTGAAGAAGAGCACCCACAGCATCACTTCCAGCCTACTATGCCAAAGCAGAAAATGAGCACACCATACCCTTCCAGCCCACTCTACCAGCACTCCTACAATAGAGAAGACGCCATGAATGCTTTTCTTGCATGCGATCAAGTCCTCGTCTTTCTCTTCATATAGGTGTGTCCTCCCTTTCTCCTGTTAGCACTTCAAAAAGATAAAGATGTCCATGGTGGTTGTGTTTCCAATTTTTTGAGTGCCGAGATACTGGTTTTCTGGTGTTTATCGGAAAACCAACGACTGCGTCACTGCCAAACAGGGATGGAAACGCTAAATAAAAATTCTCCGTGCGTTGAAACTGAAAACTCCTCCGAAATCAACGACGTCTCGCGAGTGCAATGGCCACTGAGGCATTCAGCACGAACCCCAGCGGCCATTGCCGATGATAACAAAAGTGCCAACCCAACCGGCGATGACCACCAACCGACCTGAATGGCGATGATGATGAGAATTTTTAGTGACAAAGAAGTGGCTTTTGCGGCGATTGTGAGGCGAGCCGACAGGGAGACAACACCAGAAAGATGGTTGGCCCTGGTGATTGAGCAAAGTAAAAAATCACATGGACTGATGCCCAATGGTTGGTGGCCAAAAATGACAATGAAGTATAATCGGAAGCATAACCAGAATTGAAACTAAACATTTGAGAGAAATCTCTCTGGTTGGGGAATACAGTAATTAAAATATGGCAACCAACCAATACCTAAACATGTAGGGGCCCTACGTTTCGAACCGACTCGGTTCTTCGTCAGGGGCGACTGTGGCCGTTGAGGAGCGACGTTTTTCGATCTTCTTTTTCTTTTCTCAGGGATGTGGCGCATTTCTCGATCTTCTTCTTTCATGAATATGGCGAAGACCGTTCACATACACTGTTGGTAAAGCACCAAGGCACCTATTTATGTTGCCTGGCGTCGTTTGATTATGCCAGGACTCGACGAAAAGCCTATGTCGGTTGTTAGTGTCTGCGTCGATAATGCTGGTGTTGTCGAAGTCAATCCGGTGGTCTTTGACTTCGCAGTGCTCGGCGACTGCGCTGCGCTCGTGGTCGAGCTTGCGAACGTCGTTTTTGTGTTGGCGTATTCTTTCATTAAAATTCTTTGTCTCGCCGATGTAAGTGGCTGGACAATCTGCACAAGGGATCTTATAAACCACGCCCTGCGTTTTTTCCTTCTTTTTTTTTTTTTTTCTTTCGGAGGGCGATCTTTTGGACGGCGACGCGAGAAGAGGAGGAAGAGGAAAAGCAGCACGAGACAGCTAGGGAAACGACGTTCGTCCCAGCTTCGCCACTCGGCCGCTTAACGCTTTTTAGATGTATATATGTATATATTAAATATTTATGTAGTCCGCACGCTACATATTGTAGCGTGCGGATGTAACGTCGACAACGATGAAAAACAAGCATACCCAGTGCAAAAATTAACAACAGCCTACTCAATCGGGCAGTGGTCAGGTGGCCGAAGAATGAGAATGGCCGTTGCCAGCGACCATAACAAACAGCCAACTGTACAGTCAGGAAGTAAACTATCAGGTCATCGGGATTGAGCTGGAAAAGAAGGTGAATATTCTAGCAGAGCCGAATGATTTGATCTGCGCTTGCCAGCTGACATATGAGGAGGTGACAAAAGGAAGTTGAACTGGAAGGAGGCCATTAAAATAAAGATAAAGGAGCTTAGTCAACAGCTGCAAATTGTCACCAGTCAAACAGAACAAGGCTCCCTCGAGAGCATTAAAACGAATTTGCAAAGCCAACCAGTAGCACTCTAACAACAAGGACCAGTTGAAAAAGCTTGAGGACCAGATCGAAGAGGAAAGGGCAGTCTTTCACAAAAAAACGATCACTGCGGGAAACCGGATTGAGTATCGGAAAACGAACAAGCTGTTCGAGCTCAATCGGTCTGCCTTCTACCGGAAACTTGACGAAGACCAGAAGGAGATGGACGAGAACATTGATGTGGATCAGGTGACTACTTTCTGGCGAGGAATCTGGGCAACCGATAACGAAGAAGGGGAGCACCAGGAATTGATTGACCTATTGGACCCAGGGGAGGTGTACATGGCTGGACGGACGAGCCTGCTGCCAGGAATGAGGGAACCGCACCTGAGTAGCAAGCAAAGAGCACAGCCAGCATCAGTCCTGTCGTTCACTTCTACACACGACTGTCATTCGTTCAGGGAAATGCCTTACCCTTCGAGGCAGTCGTCCCCTGCGGTGTACCTGGCTGGAAGAAGGAGCCTGCTGCCAGGAATGAGGGAACCGCTCCTGAGTAGCGAGCAAAGAGCACAGCCAGTGTCAGTCCTGTCGTTCACTTCTACACATGGCCGTCATTCAATCAGGGAAACGTCTCACCTTTTGAGGCAGTCGTCCCCTGCGGTGTACATGGCTGGACGGAGGAGCCTGCCGCCAGGAATGAGGGAACCACACCTGAGTAGTGAGCAAAGAGCACAGCCAGCGTCAGTCCTGTCGTTCACTTCTACACACGGCTGTCATTTGTACTTTTATAAGGAATGCTCATAATTGTGGAGGGAGCTGCTCCCTGCAGCATTAATCGAGAATGGGCATAAAGCTCTTATATGTTCTGTGTGTAATTTCATGCAAAAGCAATATTGCACCCTTTGGCATTGACTTACTTTGTTTAAGCACAGAGCGCTGACCAACAGTTCTTATAAGGATGGAGCCTGCCATTTTCGATTTTTGTACCGAGACTTGCAGTGAACCTGTAAATTTTGTCGGCACAAAATGAAACCCCACAATATGGTGCATGCAGCAGACATATGTATGGTAGAGTAGTCAATGGTCACAGAAATGCATTTGTTTTGAGAGGGACCAATAGAGACAAAAAGAAAGAAATTGTTGTCGTCCTGCCACCAATAGACCCACCTCACCAAGCGTTCGGCGCATGCATGAAGCCGCCATAACTTTAGTTCACAATAGGTGGTGCCCGAAACGGCTTGTGCTGTCTCACGCGCAGGGTTCCAGTGCTTCGGGCACGTGCAGAAAGACTGAAGTTCCCTCAATGCATTGCGACAGCGGTGGCGCGTAGTCAAACTGGCTGGTGAGATCGGTTTATGGCATGAATTCCGTACGCCTCACCCCACTGGTGTTAAGGATGGTTCTGACCTAACATAGTGCGACACTGTTAATGCAAACAAGGGATGAAAAATGTTCATATCGGGCACAAAGTTGCACCCTATTATTTGGTGCCAGCATTTACTAATTCAAAGTAAAATGCAAAGAGTACCGCAGTTGTACTCGCACTAACAATGTCATGCAGCATTTGTGTCTGGCCATCATGTTACTCACCAACTGCAGCATCCGCATTGGGCACAAACTCCCAGTCGCAGCTTTGCATCTCGCTGGAGTGGGCGGCTGTGAGTATGGGCAAGGCTCGTGCTGAAGCCGCGAATTTCATCAGCAGGCAGTTAAATTCCACTCACGCTGTCCATTACAGCAGGCAGGGACGCATGTATGTTGCAAATCAACACTTACCCAAAGCACAGAAGAGCATGCTGACATAAATTCCAATACTTTTTAATGATGTCCTCGATACATACTGCACATATACGCATGGCAGGATAGTCAATTGTCGCAGGAATGCCCAAGAAAGCACATACCACATTTGAGATGGGCAAATACAAGCCAAAAAAAAAAGGAACAGAAGAATTAGCCCAGAGTATGCCTGGCACACGCTCGAGTTAAGGATGATCGTGACTGCATGTCGCTGCATGTGCCCGGCTACTAAATGCTGGAATCGCATGTGACTCACCAACTGGGGGGCCCGCCTGAGGCACAGACTCCTCGTCGCAGTTTTGCACTTTGCTGGATTGTGCCTCTGTGTGCGAGGGCAAGTCTCGTGCTGAAATTGTAAACTTTGTCAGTATGCAGTTCAATGCTACTTGAATTAATTCATCACCTTGGACAAGCATATTCTCAATAATCTGTGAAGGAAGAAATACGACACCTGTGAGAGCAGCAGTTGAATGCAGAGATGGAAGCGTCTGGATGCTGTCTTCCTCATGCATTGGCTCCCCTGCTTAAAATAGGTAGCATTTTAATTCCAAATCTAGCAACCAAGTGACTGCAAATTCACCATCTCTGACTGTGTCAACTTACCATGGATGTTTCCCATTCCCCTTCCTCGCGGTGGTCATCGAACTGGCTTTGGCAGCCTATGGCTAAAGTTGCTGTGACAGCGTCTGGTTTAACTTTTTTGATGCCATGGCTCTGCCAGATCCGAGGTTCAAACTGATCCGGTGAAAAATGGTCCTGTCGAGAATGAACAGGGCTAACTTGCAATTCACGGGACAGTGCACTGAGAACACTAAAAAATTCGACTTTGTTTGGAGGTAGAGAGCGTCACACTATTAGTACAGAAGAGTGATCGCCGCTTTTTTCTCTATCGGAATAAAAAATTCGTCATCAAAACTGCTAGCGCGGTGGGAAGGGCTAATTTGGTACGAGCTGGAACACCCGATCCAACCTTTTTCTGCAACTCCGACAAGCTCCATTATTCCTCAACTTCGCTTTCTATTCCTAGTTCGGACCACAGCTCTCTCAAAAACAGGTGGTAAGCCAAACACGCATGAAAGGCGTTTTCGGCTCATATTGTCCTCGGTAGTAGCTTTTCGTGTTTCCTAGAGGTTCACTGCGAGACACACACAGCTGAAGCGGCCAATCGGCGGCTTCATCTATTCATATCGTGTCCCTTAAAAACTCGGACTACGCGAAAAACTTTGCCGGCGAACAACCGGGTTTTTGAGTGAAAAACAACGGGCTAAGACGGCAGAGCACCGAGGCCGCATTTCAGCTGAGACGGAGTTCGGCAGTCAGGCGCGTCAGAAAAAACATCGCATGTGTACCTATGTGAACGTGTGTGGAAGAGGTAACTAGCCCAGAAATGCTCACCTCACAAAGCTTGCTGCTTCTGGTAGGGACGAAGTTTTTCCTCCCAATCATGTGGATCGAGCCATGCCTTCTGCCTCTTCAGATCGGCTTTCCGAAGCGGAACGGCGAACAACTTTTTTCCACTACCAGAACTCTGGCTGCACCCAAAAGCGCAACACCCCGTCATCTAAAACAAACGCTTACTACTTTACTTGCCTCATTACAGTCCAGAAACACCAGGACGTCGAGCTAAAGTCGTCGGCGAGTATCACGAAACACGCGAGCGGACGGAGCAGCCGAGCAGCTTGGAAGCAAATGGCGGACGGAAGTGGCGACGATTCCGGAAATCACGTGACATCGCTCTCCTCCAATAGAAACAGATGTCGGCGCGGCAAAGAATGACGGTACTTGTAAAACGCAGTGAAAAAATATCGAGGGACTTTAGTTTGCTGGTGACTGTTGTGCCGCTGGGTGAGGCAGCGACGGGAGTGCGAAGCTCGGCGCGGCGCGTGCTGAAATCACGTGTCCTTTCATCATCATCATTGTCCTAGCTGCGGGTACCGCTTGACGACGTTAGACCTCAAAGCATAACAATAGGCCGAACGTTAGGCCTAACGGCAGGCCAGCGAACACCCGCGTCTTCCTCTCCCGCTGCGTTGCTAGCAGTTCGGCTGGCTCCTTAGCAACGATAAAGACGTTGCTACGGAGCCACAGCACGCGTCGGAGTGAATGGGAATTTATGTGTCATTTTTCGCAGCTACAGACAACGGTTGCTTCGCTCCATGGGACAGTTAATGCTTTCGCATTATAATATCCATGGTTAGAAACACAGTCCCCGCCGGCCAATCTGGCAGGGCACAGATAAAATTGCCTTATAATTTTACGATGTATTCTGTATCAGAAAGCCCGGGAAAAGCAAATGCGTTATTGTCCCTTCAATGCACCTGACAGATCCAGAGTTTTAATTTCTAAACGAATAGCCAGAAAGATGGAATTAATAGTGTCTGTTTGTTTGAATAAACCTTCATTTGAGCTGTGAAGCGCCTAAAGAACGAGGACACGAGGAAAACGAGAGAGGACCAAGCGCTCTTTCCTGTCTCGTCTTCCTCGTGTCCTCGTTTTTTAGGCGCTTCACAAGTTAAACATGTACCAACTAGCCCACCTATCCATTTTACTTAATTAGAGAGTGCACTTCGTCTCGTCTACAAAGTGTAAAAAAAATATACATTTTTTTTTGTTTGTTTTTGTACCGCAAAAATAAACTAGGCATTGCCGAACGCTCATTCTCCGCCAAAGGTAGCGCTAGAGGTCACAACCAGATGCCAAATTTTCAGCCCGATCCGATACCTTATTCAAAAGTTATGTGATTTTTCTGAAAATTTTAATTGGAAAAAGGAGCCCATTTTCGCCCGTTTTCGGTTTCTGGTGCCATAGAGCCCCATGTATTTGAAAACTCTGTCGGCCGCCATTTTCCCATTGAACTTTTCAGAAAATCAGTTATAACTTTTGAATAAGGTTTTAGATCGGGCTGAAACTTTGGCATCTGCTTGTGACTTCTAGCGCTACCTTTGGGCGAAGAATGACGTTCGGCAACGCCTAGTTTATGTTTGCGGAAAAAAGACAAAACAAAAAACAACAACTGTAACTTTTTTTTTTTTTTTTAGACACCCTGTACATTTTTGTCCACGCTTATTCGGCGCCTTTCGTTTAGCAAGTGTTACTACTTCTACCGAAGTGACGTACGAAAACACGCTCCACTCTTACGCACTCAGCTGAAATGCTTTCTACTTTATACAGCCTCATTGGTTCCAAAACGCTATAGAATTTTCGTCCGGTGTGTTCCTCGGTTTAATACGAAACGCCTATGCGGACTCTAACATGGGCGCTCGCACCGCTGGCGTTCATGCAGTCCATCTGCTCCGAAATGACACCTTAGCGGCTCCGACGTCACAGCTCAGCTGTCGCCGTGTTTTACCTTACGGGTTGCGTATGTGTTGAAGATATTTATGTTTAATATATTTATCTGGTTTTTTTCCAACCAACCACGGTGACACAAACCCTTCACACTTCGCAGCAACTCTCGCCAATTGAGGCGTTGACTAACTTTGAACGGACCGACGAATGGCGGTTGAAGGCGCGTAGGTGTTCTATCTAGACGGCATGCAACGCCAGTTTTGCGTTTCAAGCTCAGAAAGGAAAGCATGCACGGAGTGAAGCAGTTCGTGAGAGCGGGCTGGTACGCGCTGGACTCGAAGCACTGTGAATCAGCTCTTTCCACAGCGCGTCGCGGCGACGCGCAGAGTGGACTACGCGTCGTTGTGGGGTCCCCAACGGTCGTCTCGTCGACGCCGAAACAACTCCTGGAGCAACTAAGGCTTTTCGAACTGTACTTTGTCCATGTGGCCGCCCGTGGTAATAAAACTGCAAGCTTCCCCGAACATTTAATAGTTCCATTACGCCTTGGTGCATTACGTGTTCACTTAAAATTTTCTTCCAGTTGACGTTTCTCCTGTTTCAGCCTCGACAGGATTCATGCTCTTGACACGTCTAACATGGCGATGAAAAGTTGTAAGCACCCCTTTTCAATTGACATATGCATTCCCCCAAGATATAATTGTATACAAAGCAGAAAACACACGCCTTTTAAATAGTATTTAAAATAAGGTCCATCCCTGATTCAAATTTATAGGAAACACAATACAGAAAAGGATTCTCCAGAGAGTACAACGGAAAAAGAACACGCGAAAATTCATTCTGCACCAACAGAGCAGCATCAAAATAAGTATGGCAAGGGAGCATATATCAAAGCCGCGTACCAACAAAAGGGTTTATATCGTGAAATGCTAATAATTTGAAATTGTCAAAATGTTTTTTGAAGCTTCAGATTGAAGCTAAAGTACCTTGCACAACTCTAACCGGCCAAACTAAGGTAGACCACATATTTCTCGTTTAAATGTTAGCCCAGTGCTCCGTTCTACTCATTGTGTCCAGAGATGTTCCACTCTTGCTTCTGGGCAGAACTTGGCTGCCTTGAGGAAAGTTCCGAAAGTAGGTTAAGGAAACAACTTTGGGGAATCTCCTAAACCAGTACTCTCGGTACATTCCGAACGGGAAATAAATCAACTCCCCCACGCGGTTGTACAACTGTATGGAACTCTCTTAGGGAATAGTTGTGTAATAAAACGCCATCATGCGGTTGTGGACGACGCCAGAACTGCGCGTAAACCCTTTTGCCGGTTGATCTTTTTATTGCCAAGATGCGGGATGATGGAGTGGCTGGGCGCCTGCCGGGCAGCATAATCACACGCAGCTTGATCGAACCCCTCCCCCAGGCTCGAAACTCTCGTTTCGCGGGCTTCATATACCATAGAAGTTCTAAAACGGTAATAGATTTGGTGAGCAAATCCGAAGATTCCCAAATAAATGCGTTTCTAGCAGCGCCACCCATAGAGGGTCTATCCGTTCAGGAGAATGAAAAGACGCTGATGGTTCTGAGCTGCGTTCTGTTGCATAACAGTACGTAACAGAAGCTCCAACCTCTTTTTGAGTTTCTATCAGCCCCGGGCCAGCTGCCGACGCCCCGAGCCGATGTAAGGAAGAGCTCCCCGAAATTCCATCCAAAAGAATGAATGCAGGGCAATAGCCGCGCTTCGTGTTCGTAAACTGCAGATTTAAGAACATAGAGTAAGGCGTGATAAAAGTGAAAAAAAAAAGTTGGACTTAAAAATATAATAAACAGTTTGATGAAACGTTTCTCCTCCTAAGCGAAAGGCATCTTGCGTACAGGAAATAGCCATGGCAGTGCACAAGGAAGTTGACTTATTTCATCATGAAGTTTCTGTACGCGTCCTGTAGGGGGCCGCGAGATTTATTCTTTCTTTCTTGTGTCCAGGAACAGCCGAATCCTGAATGCTCATGTGCGATGTATCACGTTGAATAAACCAGGATTCTAGGAGCTTTATTAGTTCAGTTCTGACGACATGAAATGGACACGTGGCTGACCTTGGCTGCATCATGTTATTTCATTTTTTTTTTTTATCGCGTTTCTCAGATGTATGATACGTTAAATTCCTTGCACATCACTCCTATTTCCGTCTCAGCGGGAGATGAGTCTTTTGGTCTTCAAATAATGTTAGCTAAGACTTGAAAATATTGAACACAGTTCGTATGCCCAACATTTTAAATACGCGGCCCAACGCCTCAGAAACCCCACTGACGTAGAGGATGCCGACGATGTTGCGCGTTCTTTCGGCTCGATCGATGCGTTGCCGGGACAGTATTTTTACTATATTGATAAGAGGCTCGAGATACTTATGTCTATTCAAAGCTTGCTGAATATAAATTACATCTCGACTGTCAAATAATGAGTTAAAACTGTATTGTGTTTGAGCAATGAGGTAGTGACATTATAACCAATGTTTTGTATTATGCAGGGGGGGGGGGGGATTATAAATACGTCTTTTGTGTTGCATGGTTGAAGATAAACGGACGCCTCAATTTTAAGGTCGGGTTCATGAGTCCTATCTGCTAAAGTCCGCAAATGTAGTCGCCTACTCCGTCCGATCGTCTCTTCTGTTGGCTATCATGCGTAGAGCTTGTCTCAATATCTGGTCGAGCTGCTAGGACCTGTCATTGGATTTCTTTGTTGAACTCGACACGCTTAGACCCCTTTAACGTATAAAACTATGGTGTTATTTGATGTCGTTTCGTTGTTCACAAAGTTAACTGACGACTTGATGTCACCTGCAACTATTTGATGGACGATCTGTCTTTGTCTGAACGCAGAACCCTCCTTATCGACGACACCATACTTCTGTTGGGCTCTGAAGCAGTGCCAGTTCCGATTTTAATGGAGAGATATACCGACAAGTTGATAGTCCAGCGACTGTGACCGTCGCACTCCTCGTTATAAAATATGTCGAGGAAAGCGTCATCCATAACATTACCTTCCCCGTAAAATTCTACCCACATTATCTCAATGACACATTTGAAATACTTGACAGGTAACATACAACTGAGTTTCAACAAAACCTGTATAATATCCATCCCTCCATCCCATTCGGATGCGAACTAAAACCGGCAACTGCTTGTCGTTTCTGTATGTGCAGGCACTTGGGACTTATAAATCCGAGTGGAAAATTCAGACATCCGTTCATCAGATAGCTTCATCTCCATCCTCCCCCCCCCCTTCCCCCCCAACCGGCAAAGTGCAAGATTTTGGCTTTTTTTTTTTTTTTTTTTTTTTTTTCCATCCAAAGCCAAATGCAAACTTTTGGCTTTAAATTTATTATTTTGTCGCTGAGACACATTACCGTCGAACTCGTATTTCGGCTGTCGAAAGGTTATTTCTGTTCAGGAGGCCTTGAACAGGCGTCAGTATCCCGAGCGCTTTAGTAATCAAAAAAAAAAGAAATGCGCCGATAGCTGTAGCACCGTCGCGCAATGCGGGTGGAAAGGTGCCGTGGCGAAACTGAGGACGGAGGTGCGAAGCGGTGAATTCTCCCAGCCGTCGTCGAGGGCTGGGAGAATTAACGTCCGTCCGCCCGTGCTCACATAAAAAAAAAAAAAAATGTTTGCGCACTCGACAGGATTCGAACCTGTGCGGGGAGACCCCAATGGATTTCTAGTCCATCGCCTTAACCACTCGGCCACCACTGCGGGACGAGTAGGGGGCTCTGAGATGCGGTAGGAACTCAAGAGCTGGGATTTCTGTCGTGGATGAAACGTTGCATGTGGCCGCTCAACTCAAGCTTTCATCAGTCTTTCATACCCATGACATCACTGGACTGGAATCGCCTTCCCGCACCTGTTGCCAGCATAGCCGAGAGTGCCGGATTCAAAGCTGCACTTTGCGAATATTTTTTTGGATTTTGGTTGACAGTGTTTTGTTTTGACAATGTTCTGTTTTTGGATTTTTATGCTTACCTGCCTAATTACTGTTTGTCTTTGTGTGCAATTAGATGTGTGTGTCCACTCCCCTCTATAATGCCTTCGGGCCCTGAGGGAATGAATAAATAAATAAATAAATAAATAAATACAAGAGAGGGCGCTGCGGTCAAATGCGTATATAATCGCGTTACACTTTGCATGCATTGGCTCAACGTTTATAGAGGAGAGGGCGCGGCGGTCAAATTCTCAAATGCGTATATAACGACGTTCGATACCACACATTCTCTTTCTGACATGGACCGTTGACTTAAGCGGTGGAGATGCGTTCCCACGCCTTATAGCGGATCCAAGCTGATCCGCTAGAAGAACCACTGGCTCTGCATTTCACTGACCTAAAGCAGTAATAATAAAGTCGAAATGCAACCCGGAACTCAGCACTACCTTTGAGTAATAAAAAAAAAATCAGCAGCATCAGCACTACCTATGAGCAATCAAATCAGTATCATCCACACCACCAGAGCTTCGTCCCAATCAACATCATTCACCACGTGGAGATACGGTCATTTTTTGTAAACCGTGCACCGCAATGCACGGCGCTTCACGCTTTGCACCCCGCGCGGCACAACCGATTCTTGCATACTACTGATAACAATAATAGTTTATTTCTCATCAATGATGAAGGGCAGGCCGGAAAAAAAGCTGCAAAGTAACAGCTTGGCGCGTGTCTCCGGCCACCTACAGTGGCAAAACAGACGGCAGCAAGAACAACAAATAAGTTATAAAACAGGGAAGGGAAATAAAGAATAAAATAGAGTGGCTCGACAGCCATTCATGATTACATTTTTAGCATGGACAGCACAAATGTCGCATTTATTTAGCTAAGGTCAAAATCATTACTCGTGAGGCTGTTGAGTAAATACGGTAGCGTGTGTTTGAGCACTTGTTTACCATAATTTGTTCTGTGAGGGATCATTTTCCAATTCTCAGTGTGACGAGTGGGATACGCCTGAATATTTTTGGTCAGTGCTGAAAGTTCAGCTCGAAAGCGAAAACGCTCAACCTGTATTATATAAATTATGTGCAGTAATAATTGCAAAGCGGTAAACAAGTCGGCAGTATGAGAGTCATACGGAGTGTTACACATAATTCTGATTATTTTCTTTTGAAGTAAAAATATCTTACCTAAGTTTGTTGACGTGGTGACAATAAATTAAAGCGGCCCTGCCAGAACTTTTTGACTGGTTTTTAATTTGCACCGAACCTGAGCGCACTGAACGTAGTAACTTAAACTTTTCTTTTCTCAAATTTCGCTTTATTTTCAAAGTTATAGGCGAATTAGAATTACAAAAACAAGCAAAAAATAACCTCCTTCATGACGTCGTAGGTCCTGGCTTGAGTGGCCGTGAACTAGAGGAGAAGTAGTGAGCTCATCGAGCGTCACGGCTGTCGCACTCCGTGTCCACGGCTCGAGAGGGCGCCACTAAAGCACGTGTTGGATAGGCTGTATGAAGCGGGCGGCTAGGGCGGCTCGCATTGCATTTGCTGCGCGATTAAAGACTAACTCGGCATAACACTTCATTGGCCACAAACGACAGCAGACACGGGCTAAAGATCAGTTCAGAACGGGAGCCACTTCGCGCTGCCACACCGGCAAATGTCCAAATCGCCAGCCAAGCCCGCGCCGAAAGCCTTCGGAACGCTCGGAACCGGTCGGATCCTCGAGCCGGTATACGACCGCAGCGCCGCCGCTTACATGCGGGACTTTTCTACGCTCGTCGTTCGTCGGAGCCTCCTCCCACTAGCCCTTTCTAGTATGCGCCGTTTTTTCCGCCGCTTGGTGGCGGGTTTGTCGACGGGTTTTTTCTTGTTTCCGTACTTTATAAACTGCAGTTGTCTCTTTTCTGATCTAAAGTACTGAACAAAAACTTTTTTCATACAAAATTGAAACGGTTTGCGACACTTATATTTTGTGTCTCGACTGAAAAAAAAAAAAGAAAGATTTTAGCGGCTCTGACCAGTAGTAAGCCCACGACCAAATACGTCACATATTGCGCGCTTTCGGCAACGCGTGTCGCCCTCGTAGGGGGGTGTGGTTTCCGCGTCGACCGGTTAAAATATGAACTCAGATATTTAGTTACTCTCTCCGCGCCCGCTGGCTGGCCCGAACCCCAAGAGATGTGGAAACCGCAAAAAAGGTAGACGCTTAAATATCAAAGTCAAAAGTCAAAAGTCTTTATTTTCTCTCCGTTTGGAGAGGGGAGGCAGAGAAAAAAGCAACTCAGTGTTGCTTGACGAGCCTCTGCCCCCCTCCCTACAGCAGCAGAAAAAAAAAAAAAAATATGTACACGTACACAAACTCCTACAAATTGACAATCTCTACACCAATAAAACGAAAATAAGTGAGCTAAATCCCCTCCCTACCGCAGCAGAGAGAGAAAAAATATATACACGTACACAAACTCATACAAATTCACAATCTCTACACCACTAAAAAAACTAAAAAAAAAAAAAAAAAGATTTTAGCGGCTCTGATTAGTAGTAAGCCCACGACCTTAATATGATTGCAGGGCCCCTTTAAGTATGAGTAGAAAAGGGAGTTGTATATCAGGTAGTCGTAGAGAAATTGGCAAGACAGACCAACTACGATTAACCAACCCGACGATGCAAGATGACTTACTGATAACGTGTTTTACGTGGCAGTCCCACAACATCTTTTGAGAAAAAATAACGCCGAGTGTTTTAAAAGAACACACAATGTCAATAGGTGACGCATTTAAGATAAGGCTAGTATTGTGCGAGACTTCTTTATTTTTAGGAGGAAATATAACGGCTTTTGTTTTGCTTGTGTTAATTTTAAGCTAGTTTTCATTTGTCCATGAATTTAATTTTGATAATTTTTTATTTGCAAGATTGATAAGTAAGTTTGGCTCGTCGGCAGAAAAAAATAAGCTTGAATCGTCGGCATACATAACAAACTTTGCTTCTTTATCTATGTTAACTACATCCTTTACATATATGTTGAAGAGGAGCGGACCTAATATACTACCCTGGGGAACACCGGATGTTCCCCAGGGTAGTATATTTTATTCGTTGGTTTGACCCAAAGAAGAAAAACCATTAAAATGCACATATTGGTGTCTATGTCTTAAGTATGAACTCAAAAGTTTCCGCGCACGACCGCGAAAACCATAACGTTCAAGTTTTTGTAGTAGGATACTATGGTTTAAACAATCGAAGGCTTTAGTGAAATCTATTAATACTCCTAAATAATTCTTTCCAAAATAAATTCTTTCTGTACTGAAAGTGCTGCTTCCGTGGAACGATGTTTTCTAAAGCCAAATTGTGCGGCGTTTAGCAGGCTATGCCTATCACAAAATGAACTTAATCGGTTATGCAATATTGTTTTGAAAACATTTGAAAATCCAGGTAAAATAGAAATAGGACGATAATTGCCTATGTCATTTGTCACGCCTTTTTTATGTATCGCTGATACCTTGGCTAACTGCATTTATTTTTGAAAACACCTGTTTTGATAGCAAGATTAAAAATATGTGTTAGTGGTGGAGCGAGACATAGTTAACCGGTAGGTTAACTATGACATAGTTAACCGCTAGGATCTGAATATTGCCAGCGTCAGTGGAATTACTGATTTTTAATAGAATTGTTAGAGATATAACTTCCGGGGGAACAACCGGCTCAAGGGATATATAACTTACGTTGCTCTCATCAATATATCTACATGGATTGCGCCCGACAGCAACTCTGCCTTGGTTAACAAAAAAAAATCACTAAACGCGTTTGCTAAAGGACTGCCTGTCAACGTTACGCCATCTATATTGAGCTTCTCAATAGCGTTCTGCGAGCGGTTTCGGTGTATCACTAAGTTTAGGTTTCTCCACATTACTTCTGAACGGCCTTTAGATGCTTGAAACAGGGCGGAGTAATAGTGCGCCCTTGCGGTTCGTAGTTCTTTTGTCTATTTCGCTAGATTTTGAAAATCTTAAGCGTTTCTGGCTCCCTCTTTAAAAAAGAAACTGTTATATAATGCATTCTTTTTCTTAATTTTAGACAATAATTCCGGTGTTACTCATGGTTTGCGAGCTCCTTTGGGCACTTTCAAAGATTTCGATGGAAAAGGACTCTTATGTAGTGCACAAAAGAGCCCTAATGAACTTATCGTAAGCCTGATCTGCGCTGTCTTTTCTAAATATATCATTCCAATCAGTACATGCAATACATTGTCGAAAGTTGTCTAGTTTATCTTTCATTATATCTTGAAAATAGAGTTTAGATTTCTTAGTATTTTTCGTGGAAAACATCTTTACACACAGGAATATTGGAAGATGATCGCTTAAATCATAACTTATGACCCCACTGTGAAACTTATAAATATGACAGTTGGATATGAACAGATGAATGGCTGTTTCAGAAAGCGGTGCTATTCGCGTTGGTGTTGAAAATGCATTAATGCAACCATTAGAAGAAATTATCGTGAGCATTTCTATTTTGATAACGGTGTCTACAAGCATGTCAATATTGAAATCACCGCTGCAGATAACATTGTAGTTGTGGTCGTTCATAAACATAAAAAAACAATCAAGAAATTGAAAAAAAAAAGTCGCAACATTGCCATCAGGTGGACGATAACCCACTGGAAATATGTTTTGGTTACAGCGCACGCACATTACCTAGTAATTTTTTTGTAGCAGCACAATAATAGATTAGGAGTTCGGAGTCCATATCTTTCCTAGGTAGTGAAGCCACCCCCCCCCCCCCCCCCCCAACCACACCCAGAAGTACGATTTAGGAAGTGGGTGTTGTAGGCGTGCAAACAAAGTACATAATCTTTATCCGAATACCATGTCTCAGTTAGCATGACAATGTCAAACAAAAAACAAAACTGGTCGAGTAGCAATTCAATATCTGGTGCCTTATTTCTTGTCGATTGTGCGTTCACATGTAAACATTTTAAGGACCGTTCATGGTCAACATGGAATTCTAGTTCTTGGGGAGCTATAAAACACCGATCAGACATTTATTATCATGAAGTTCGCAAAAGATAGATACAATGTAAAAAAATAAAAGACTCAAGCACTCTTAATCAGGTCATCTTCGCAACGGATAACAACTGCTCGTTCGCCTTCAGTTTTTCTTACAAGTACGCTTCCGTTCTTATGCCAGACATACTTGTGCTCTGCTCCTTCTCCATTCTTTTGCTGCCGATAGCAGCTCCCGGTTACGCTTAGTCATGTTTTCCTCTATGTATACATTGGGTTTCACACCCCTCAGCTTTTTTTTCAGTTCAAGCCATAGCTCCTTGTGCTTTGTCTGGCGAAGCGAATTATAATGCCCGGAACCCTGTCTGCTCTTGAGGGGAGTCTGTGTATATCGGTTATTTCACTTTCATTAAGGGGTGGAATCTCTAGCCGGGTCGCGAACTCATTCAATTTGCAGCGCAGATCTTCATTCACAGTTTGAGCAATTCCGTGAATCTCAAGGTTCAGTTTTCTGCTACGCCACTCGAGGTCGTGAACTCCGGACTGCAGATCTCGTTTGGGTTCTATGTGTTCCACACGTTCTAGCCGTTTGTATAGGCCAGCTATTTTGTTGTCCTGTTCGCCTTCGTTTCCGACCTCAGGAGAGAAGGCGAGCTGGCCACGGCAGGTGAGCGAGTGTGGTACCATTTCGCTCTATTTGTCACGTACTATAGACGGTGGCAAGGAATACTGTACATTACTTCGCACGCGGCGTCTTGAGACTTTCGCTCCGTTTTGTGTTTTTGAGGGGAAGACTCGCGTGGACACTTTATAAGGAAGCTGAAGAGACGACACCTGACCTCGTTTTTTCGTGCGAGGGATTACGACGCAATAAATTACATCGGGGCCGTCTCAGCGGCAGCGTCGGGAAATGCGCGATAACTAAAAGCGGCGATGGTGAGCCGCGCACCCCTAAAGGAGAATGAATAATGACGATCGGTCTCGCATCACGGCTTGTCGAGACAGAAAGACGCACCGGAGCTGCAAGGTTTAGAGATAAGGAAATTCCGAGAACACCTAAGCACTTCTTATGAGTTGTGAATGCGAAAGCATTCTCGGCGCCGACTTCGCGACGGCTTCGGTAACTAGGAATTGTGTTGCAATGCTTTTGTTTGTCATGGATGAAGAAAGAATAAAACAATTAAAACAGGGACAACACAACCGTATCTTTCAACTAGCAACAGACGAGTAAAGTTTCAACAGCGAGCGGCCGACTATACCCAGGAGGGGAAGGGGGAGAAGGGGAGAGAAGGGGAGGTAAAATCGCGAAATGCAAATCAGAGTGGTGGGATTATTTCGGATTTTAGAAATTCAACCTCAGTTTTCGTCAGCAAGGGGAAGAATTTGACACGTTGTTTTTACATGCCCGTTCGTGTCTGCTTTGTCATACCCTCTTTGATGAAACAAAAATCATGGGGGGGGGGGGGGGGGGGGCATGACAGCAGATTCGGCAGGGAGATCATTTGCCTTGCCCACTGCAAAAGACAATGTGTGAAACCCTTCCTTCCTGCTGACGAAACTGAGGTTGAATTTCTAAAATCCGAGATAATCCCACCACTCTGACTTGCACTTCGCGTTTTCTTATCTTCCCTTCTCACCCCTTCTCCTCCTGGTTATAGTCGGCTGCTCGCTGTTGAAACTTTACTCGTCTGTTGCTAGTTGAAAGATGTGGTTGGTGTTGTCCCTGTTTTAATTGTTTTATTCTTTCTTCCTCCGTGACTTAAACCAACACGCTCTTCTCCCAAGCAAGCTTTTCTTTGTGTTTTATTTATCTCTGAGGCGCGTCCGCCTTGACATCAAGCGGCCTCACCGGCTACGGTGACAAAGCATCTGATATGACGCGTTGCAGCCAATGGGACTTTATCTGCCGTTTTGCTCAGCCAATGGGAAGATAGGAATTTAGGTGCCGTTTTTCGTGGTTACTGACGCCGCCGGGCTTCGCTCCATGGGACCCCCAGTTGATGCTTTCGCATTAAAAATCTGTTGCCTGCCGTCCGACTAAACGGCAAGTAACTACAAGCTTTCGGGGGGCACAGAGGACGTATAGTGCATGAGGCGAGCTGCGTGCGCTGCGGCGTCAGCCGACAGAAAAATGCCATAGAAAGGGCCCCTAATGACATGCGGAGCGGTGCTTGCTAGCCGCGGACTAAGCAGCCGCCCGCACGTCTGCTGCAGCGCGCCGCTGCGGCTCGTTCCCAATCGGCCAAACAAAAACTCCTTCGATGTTTGCGGCGGCGGAAGAGGTCTAGGCCAAATCGCTGTAGCGAAGAGCTCTTCTCATTACGACGCTATACGCGCGCACGGGATGAGCTGCCATGCGGCGTTTTTTTTTTTTTTTATAAATGTTCAAGCCTGTATTTATGACGATAATAAACCTTGGAGAAGGGGAACCAAGTGGACGAAGGATAGGCACAAATCTCCAAACACAGCAATATGTGACTGGTGCGCGACCGAAAGAATCAGCCTTGTCAAAATATCGAGCCAGGGACCTCTCCATTTGCAGTAGAGCGCTCTACCAACTGACCTAACCAGGAGTTAGACGTGAGTAGAGCAAGCGGGTTTTAACAGCTGCCAAAAGTCTAACACCAACAATTGCATTTTAAGGATATGATGGTAATTATCGTCCGTCTTGTCGAGCTCGCTTGCACCTTTGTGTTAATTGCGTTATCCTCAAACCTGGTTTTCTTATTACCAGGTACAAACCTGGTAATAATAATAAAAAACAAATCAAAGACGGAAATGTGAGCAATGACATAATCACCCAGGCAACTTAAGTGGAAGTAGTAGTTTATGTTTTCTTTAAAGATGAAGAACGGAATTCGCATGGCACTCCCAAAACCTTTCGAGTTCCCTCGGCTGCAAAGCACGGAGAAAACCAACCACGGCCGACAGTAGAAGTATCTTGCCCAATTACGAACCTCAACATAAACTTAGACGAAACATATGTGATGTGCGCAGTGAAAATAAGCAAGGGATACGTTATGCTCTTATCCCAGTGCATATCGCATTTTCTTGCCCACTTATATTGTGAGCTTCATCATTCGCTGAGATTCTTGTTCGACGTGATTGGCTGTATCCATGTTTTGTAGGAAATTGAACTCCCAGCTTTTCCTAAAGCCTGGTATATCTTTCATGAGGAGTGATATTCATAATTTTGTTTGAGTACAGGGGGAGACCGACTGTTACAGATAATGGTGAGAACAGAGGATTACCGAATTGCTAAAGTTGACCAATTAAAACCTGCCAAAAAAAAAAAGCCATCAGTAATCACGCAGTGAAAGACACTGGTGGGTGTCTGAGCAGTTTTTGCTACGATTGGTGGCAGCGAAGGGAAATCTGGGAGCTATCCTCTTGGCAGTCCGGTTTTCCTCAGGGAGTGGTGGATGCTGCTGTGTTGGGTGCTGGAAAGGGATGAGTGGATGCGTAATTGTTGCCTCTCAAACAGCCCCAGTCATTTTCTATGTGTGGGACTCGGTCTACGTCCACCGCGCGGTGTAAGATATCTACAGGTGTCGACAACACGTTCGTCGCACCTGCCAGAAGTCCTCTCCTCGCCTTGGTGGCAAGCGGCGCCACCAGATGGCTCTTCCGTACACGCCTGGCAGCACCTTGTCGCGGGCTTAGTTTCCCATGGTTCTCTGTGGTAGACATGCTTGTTTTAACGTCGTTTTCTGGGTGTCCCACGTCACGTAGAACTTGGTACTGCGCTACGCGCGTTTCTTAGACACAGCTTGGTCACTTACTCTAGTTTGGTCTCTCCACAGTGGCAATAACAGTTTTCTGAACGTGGTGAAGCGGAGAGATCTCTGGCGCGCTGTTCAAGCCAACGTCCTTCAAGATAAAAGCAGACGCTCCGAACGGAAAGGGCGCGCGCCCGGCAGCCAGGGGGACGTGACCCATTTTTGTTATATTTTTTGTCAGGGTCTCCGTCTGGACTTCGGAGATACTGTCGGCCGAGGCCACTCGGGCGCGCGCCAACGGGTCTTTATCTGGTCGGTCGCGTGCAGCGTTCGCCGTGTCGTGCCCTTACCTATGCATGTTATCACCGTGGTCCACCCTTACATCAATATGCTTCCTTGGGTCGCAACTGCAAAGTGGGACATCCCATCAGGCGGAAAAGACGTAAAGGGGAGAGATGGGGAGCTATACCGCCCATATAATTACTCAGCGAACACTAGCACAGCCTGGCGAATGAAGAGCGAAAGAGAGAAACAAGGAGAATAATGCTTGCAACCTAGTGTTGTAGGCGCTACCGAAAAAAAGCAATGTGATAAATTATTCGTTCCTTCCAGATAAAAGGAACACATTACTGACCTCTGTCATCTAAAGATAAAACGAACGCGTTACCGTTACGGTTACCGATAAAAAGTAGCGCATGTTACTTTTGCGTTCATTTTTCTTTATGAAATAAAACGTTTTACTCTTTCGACATTAGACGTATGCATACGCGACCTATTTCAAGAAACATTATGGTCAAGCAGAAATTTAACATAATTGCCTTGTGTTTTTTCCAGTTTTGATTTCGAAGTTATGTGGGATGAGTGCAATAATTAATATTACTTTGCGCATAAAAACAAAAAGCTATTGAAATGCAATTTTTCTGAACATCTCAGAGGAAGATGTGACAATGTGCCACCCGTTTCTCTAAACAATGTTACCCGTTACTCGAAATAGTGAACGTGGCTAGGTTATCTGTTACTCTTTTGAAATATGAAAAGTAGGTTACTAGGTTAGAGAAAAAACTCACGCGTTGCCGGTCACACTGGTAATTCTAACGCGATACCTCATATAGTAGAGCTTCAGCATTGCGTGTAGCAGCAAACGCAACCGTTGTACTTTTGCGTGAGCGTTGCATTCTCCTCGCTGCGCATGCGCGTCGTCGCAATGCTCCAATTCAACACCGTAGTTTTGACTACGCGCACGCGCAGTGTGGAATACGAAATGCAAACACAGACGCACTGTGCTCACTTTCCCCCCTTATGCGCAATACTAAAGCTCACTACTGTCGCAATCTCTTCGAATGTGAAGTAGAAATGTAGTGTAGCCGCCGATAGTGGTAACCAGAACAGCAGTTGTCCTCAAATTGAGGACAGTTCAAGAGGAATGGGTTGCTGTTTTCTAATGAGTTGCGCGTGCTCCAGTTCGCCGTTGAGTGTTCTAAAGGTGTGTTTCCGTCTTGGTGGTTGTTCCTCACTGTGTTGGGCCGTATTCACTGTAGGAGTGTTTGCTGGAAATTTTTACTCAGTCAGAGGTTTCTGATGGCCTGGTGTGATATACCGTCTGCCTCGTGCATTATTCAGCTCACAGAGATGAAACCGTCGTCGGGGCTGTTGCGCATGGCTGCATCGGGGGTAACCCCCAGCTGTGAGTGGTGATCAAGGTGGCTAACTCAGTCATAGATCAGGTTGGAGTAGTCAAAGATTATCTGTGGGAACCAAATGTTTGCTGACAGCCTCGTGATCTTTTGTTTTCGCTGTATTTTTCCAAGCAGTATTGTGTAATTGCGCCTCCTAAATTTTTGCCATATGATCCCACTCCTGTCATCACTGTAGTCCCTCCGCCCGACGATGCGCTGCACCCATCGGAGCTTTACCTTCCAAGGTTTGTCCGGCATAGGCTTGTCTTTTGAGAGCCATATTGCGGCAGAAGATCTCTCAAACGTGGTTTCCTCCAAGGGGGTGGATTGGTGGCCCTCCATGCTCTAGGCCAGGATGGTGCTGTGTCAGCCCGCGCTCTTAAAAGCGGAAGATATTTTGTACAACCCATTGTTACGTTTCGGCCGTGATGGCCGGAGTGACGACACCTTCGTTCTGGCAGGCGACTTTATTTCAGTCCCATCTCAAGCAAAAAGCGCGCCCACGGCCGGTGCCGTGGCACTTTATCGAGTTCGCACCGAAAACTGGGCATGCGCTCCGCCCCGCTTATCATGCCGATAAGATACGTTACACCATATATTGTTGTAGTCGACCTGAGAAAAAAAGAAAAAAAAGCTCTGAAGACGGCTGGGCGATGCCAAGGAACCCGTCAAGGTTATCATATGCTTTCTCGTAAATATTTACGGCTAGTTGGGTGGTGTTAAGCCAAAGGGAATATAGTCATCTCCCCGCGAGTCGAGTTAGGTGCTCAAGGAAAACTTTATACACGGGGTTAAAAAGAAGTAAAGGTAGATAATTTGTTTTTTCTTCCTTCGGTCGGATGAAAGTGCGTGCGCCTGTGATGACCACAAGATCCCAATAGAGCCTATTCAAAAGTCTACGCCAGCAACTCTCCGCCATTGCCGCATGACGTATATACTCCGAGCATGCATTGCACACGAGTATGATGTCAGCGTTCGGCGTGAACTCGGCTGAGCTCGTGTTGGAAAGGATCACTGAGGTAGCGATCGGCAAGTACTCGGACTCAAACACGGGCTTCGTGTTCAAGCAATGGCGACTGCCAGTGTTGCTTGGTTGCCTTTTGAAAAGGGTATATTGTAGATCCTTTGCTAGAGATAGAGAGCTCATTTCTTTTGTGAGTCGATGTCGCATCTACAGGAGGTATGCTTGACGTTAAAGGAATACTAAGATCCCCACCATTGATATATTTTCATTTTCTGAAACGTCAATACACAGTTCCTGCAGATGCCCTAAAACGTTTGAGCATTAGAATCAGCGTATTTGCAATGAAAAGAATATCTTAAAAAGCCTGGTTTGAATGTTTCACCCGCATTTGCGAAGTAACTGGCGAAATGGTGCATTCCATGCCTCTTAGGATGACTTCAAACAAGAAGTGTCGTTTAACTTACTCTCTTTACCTTTCATCGATCACGACAATCACCAGCACTGGCGTCTGCCAACCGCCCAGTCGCGCACCTACTTCGCTGCGCGCTTGCACATGACCTTTCTCATCTTGGAGACGGCCATCATATTCTAGTTTTATTTTCTTTTTAACCTTGTTCTACTTAGTGGGTGCCAGGAGCTTTTTAAATAGGCAAATGGGGTAATCACTTGTTGCAGAATTTCGTAAACGACGCAGAGAATATCCAAAACTACATGATCCCACAACAAATGCCCTCACAAAATTCCAAAACATATTCGGCATAAAAAAGAAGAAAAAGTAATAGTCAGCACTTCCGACATTCCCATTGTCCTCATCCTCGTCAACATTCTTAGCAGAGCCAGCGAGCACTGCGATGTTTACAAGAATAATATAAAACGGAGCTGTTTTTTCTGCCCTTCTTCCAGCAGAATTAATCAAAATCCGATAGCATTGAAACGTAGTCAGTGAGGTTTTATTGCGCAAATTGAATTAAGAGACTCAGCCCTTGGTCTTAGGAGAACGTATCTGCCCTAATCTCTGCCTTTATCCAAACACTGTTCTCTATTTTCCTTCGTCTCATTGGCAAGACGAACACGCTAAGGCCCAGTTGGCAGCCGCTTCTGTTCGGCGATTTGCTCTTCAGTTCACTTTTCTTTTTTTCGTGAAATGGATTGTTAAGACAATCAGATTACTTCCAACAAGCGTATGTCTCCCATTATAGGATGTATGAATGGATGGATGATATACCCTTCGTGTCAGGTGGTAGCTTGCGCCACCTAGACTAGAAACATTTACACTCCGTTTTATAATTGGCTATAACCTTTCATTTAATAAAAACTTCCGCAACATGCTCAAGGCGAACTAAGACTTTCGTTTCTCGTTAAATCATTAACCCTACCAATTTTGATAATTATCAGGCTGCTCTGGACCTTCTCCTCCCATCTTCTAACCACTTTTTGTGGTTGTATTTCTATGTTATTCCGTTTTTCATCCGTGCCAGCAAAACGCGGTGCTCCGGCCTAATCAGTTACCCTTCAGGAAGGGCAAAGCGAAACCCACGTCACAAAACGAACTGAGTGAGGCTACGTACAAAGTACAACCACCTTTCGGTTTAGACAAAAAAAAAAAAAAAAAAAAAAAAAAAAAAAAAAAAACTTCTAAACAGTTAAAGGGATACTTCAACGAAATTTGAAATATTCCCGTCGTGTTCAAAAATAGGTTGAATATGATCCACAATATCCGTAAATGACAATCGCACGCTTGTATTTTGATGCTGGTGGCTGTATTTTTCGTTATAAACGGCCCACTCTGGCAAGCGCTCGGAGAAGGCCCAGCTTAGAGCACGTGACATCCAACGCAATCGTGACGTAGGTCGTCTCAAGACGAGCAAAGCTACGGCGAGGCTGACGTCGAGAAGATGGCCTAGTCGTTCCAGCCACCGAAGCGGCTGCTTTTGTACGAATTTTGAGTGACGGGTTAATCTTCTATAATCTTCTAGGGGGACAATAGCGACTTCTACGACACACAAAAGGGATTCTCGGGAAGAGGGGAGTTCCTCCTTCCCCCCTTCTCTCGTCGTGGCCGGAGACGAGACAACCTCCGTCATTAGCTGTCAAGGTTCCTAGACGGGTATTACGACCGAGGCGTTAGCGACATCCACCAGGTGCTCTTTGCTAATCGTTTAATTCGTTTTAAAATTCCTTTTCGAGACTTTTTTAACAAGATATTGGTATGTTCCATGTGATACTGCTCTTTTGAACACATATAGACCAAAAAATGAGCGCCGAAATTTCGTTGTAGTATCCCTTTAAAGCTCACAAAAATATACAATCATTTTTAACTACGACACACACACACTCACACACAGTGATACATATTCAGCAGTCCCGAACCACTGAAAGTAAAAGACACTTTGTCATAGACCATCTAGAAAAATACAAATAACTTCAGGTATTGCTCAATGAGTGAACAATTATCTAAAGGAACACGAGAAAATATAAATAGGAAATGGAAAATAAATTCAACTATTGTAAAAGACAAAATACTGAGAAATTATAAAAGAACCGACGTGGGGAGGGGTATATAGAAGGGTGTGGTAGTGCTTGGTTGATGGGTTTTGTGCATGAGCACAGATGTTCAATCAAGGTTGGAAATTGAACAATGGGGCGCGTGGGTAGTTTGGCACTGGAAGGTATGAGAACACGCTAAATGAGAATGTTTAGAGGGACAAGGGCTGCTCGTACTCAGTGACCAAAGAGGTAATTAAAATAAAAGTTGAACAAGGTTAACAACTTCCAAACTATATGATCCACTGTCTCGCTATCACTATAACTCACGGCACACGTGTGCAGTCTTGTACACGTTACTAAAAAAAAGTAATCGATTACAATTTCTATTACTCTTGGCTAAAAAGTATTGGATTAGATTACTTGATTACTCGACGGCAAAAGTAATTGGACATTACTTAAAGAAGTAATCGTTACTTTCCCGATTACTTTATTGTGTAAATACACATATTTAGCGCTCATACCAATGAACTACTTCCAACCTATATTTCACATTTGCACAAGTATTGAAGAAGAAAAACTGGCTCCCTCTTCGTGGTCGTTGCACCTTCACAATGCGGACACAAGCATAGAATTCGTTTGAAGACGTTTAATGATTTGGGCGTTCGCCAGTGTGTGTGTGTTTGTGTGTGTGGGGGGGGGGGGGGGGGGGGGCGAGCGGAGTGGGTTCTAGACAGTGTTGTACACGTTCCTCAAAAAAAGGAACGAAAGCTCGTTCCTCGTTCCTTCTGATTTTTGGAACGCGTTCCCGTTACAAGTTCCATATGGGAAAAAGGAACTCGTTCCCGTTACAGTTTAAAAAATGGAACGCATCGTTACATATACGTTACATTTGTATTTTCTTCCTGATTACCATACGTAGTTAAATCAAGAAGAGTTTTTTTATCTATCCCATTAGTATTCACTATACGAGTTTGTATGTCGTGATAGAAGGGCACCAGGAGAAGAAAACACGCGGAAGCAGGGTTTCATTTGTTGATATATTCATGTTAGAAATCTCAGCTATTAACCATGTCCATGTTTTTAGTGCACAATAGAGACGAGCCGAATGTACTTTGACCCAAGATTGCACGAGCGTTTTATAACAACCTCACACGTTTCTTTCAATTAACAATGTCCCGTGTTAGAACTTAACAACAGTTGCTTCTCAATGTTGCTGTCCGCAAGACGAGCAAGTGAAGGAGAGGGTAGGGCTTTTGGAAAGTCAGTCTTGAAAGCTACAATTGCTTTTTGTGAAGGTTAGATTTGTCGTTCAGTTTGAAGGTGGGGGACAAGAGAAGGAATAAAGGTTTTTTTTTTTTGTATCTTTTAAGTGACCAAAGTTGAGGATACAAGGGTGAGTTGATATCTGTCAATCTGTGATCTTGTTGTAATAATAGGTCTTGTTATTTAAGTTAGAAAATGGCTGTAGTCGGAATAACATTTCTGGGTGTATGACGATTTGTGGAACCAAAGAAAGTAGCTGAGTTTGAAACAACCCTCTTTCTTTGTCTTATCCTACGACTAAACGTTTCGCTTTGTGTACCGCAGTTTCGGGCACTCAAAAAATAATCAATGCTTACCAGCTCTCCTGCACCCAAAACTGTTAGCAAGTGAGGACCACAAAAAATAATCCCTAAGATTAGTGGAAAAAAAGGTAACGAGATCCTGCACTTTGTAAAGATACTTTTTTTGTACTTTCATACTTTCCCTGTTAGAAATAAAATAAAAATTACTCCACTGGACGAAAAAAAGAAGCGCCGTTACTCTTTCCGTTCCAGCAAAAATGTAACGCGTTCCCGTTCCAGTTCCAGCGATGCAAAATGGAACGGCGGCGTTCCTTCTAAAAGGAACGCGTTCCAGGAACGCCGTTCCTTGGAACGCCGTTCAGTACAAGACTGGTTCTACATCTTGTTAAGCTTGAGCAAGGGTTGTCGCTCAAAGTTTGCGTCGCTCATTTTATTATTCACATGTGGATGAGCTCGCATGTTATACACAAGAGCAGCAGCTCCAGGATTTGAAACGGATCATGTGTAGTATTCATTAGCGGAAGAGATCGCCCCGACCACTTCTCAACTCGAAACATTGCTTGTCACAAAGACCACGAGGGGAAATGGGGAAATATTTTAACTGCCTTTGTTATATTTTGCATCCGCTTTAGGCATTCTTCGGTTCTGGTTCTCCTACGGGCTGCGAGTAGGTGCCCTAAGCAGGATTTTTTTTTTTTTATTTCTGTGTATGTGTGCGTGAGGGGGCTAGTTTGAACGAAGGACTCACAAAGCTACATTCTGCTTCCTCAAACTTTGCCCTGAGTGGCCTTTGTCACGCACTGAGGCTTCCCACTCCCAGTCCCAGCTCGAAAAAAAAAAAACAAAACAAAAAAAAACCGGACATTTCGCAGAAACTACTTAGAAAGAGATTAAGCTCGTTTCCTACAGCTCCGCAAAAATCTTTCTTTTTTCCGTTAAAAAAAAAAGAGCAAATTTTATTTTTGTCATTTTATAAAAAAAAGGGGTGTGCCGGGGGGGGGGGGGGGTCCCGTGGACAAATTGTAACGGTTAGAAGTAATTTTATTACTTCAAAAAGTAATCAGATTACTTTTTCGATTACTGCCTAATAAAATTAATCAACTTATTACAAAATTACTCCAAAAAGTAATCGATTACAAGTAATTTGATTACTTGTAATGCGTACGGTACAAGTCTGCACGTGTGTCTGTTTAAAAAAAAGAGCCTTCTATGTCGTTGTCCTTAACACAGAGTGGGCATGGAAACAGCTTAGGAATGCATCGTTCTAACGCTGTGTGCATCCTTGTGCAGATACTGGCATCGCTGTTCTTCCTGCGGCGCTGGTCACCGTTACTTCAACCAGTCATCGTCACCCCGTCAGCAAATAATCAAGTGTTGCTTGGCTTTCCGGACAACATCGTCGGCGGGCCCTTCGGTGCTCCCGCGGATTGGCCGCAACCGCAGCGTGTCTTCACTCCGTTCGAGAGGGTTTACGCATCGACATCGACATCGTCACTCACGGATGGCCTGGCTTTAAAACCGTGGAGCGCCCTTGGATGCTTCAGTGGGCATGGAAACAGCTTAGGAATGCATCGTTCTAACGCTGTGTGCATCCTTGTGCAGATACTGGCATCGCTGTTCTTCCTGCGGCGCTGGTCACCGTTACTTCAACCAGTCATCGTCACCCCGTCAGCAAATAATCAAGTGTTGCTTGGCTTTCCGGACAACATCGTCGGCGGGCCCTTCGGTGCTCCCGCGGATTGGCCGCAACCGCAGCGTGTCTTCACTCCGTTCGAGAGGGTTTACGCATCGACATCGACATCGTCACTCACGGATGGCCTGGCTTTAAAACCGTGGAGCGCCCTTGGATGCTTCAGTGGGCATGGAAACAGCTTAGGAATGCATCGTTCTAACGCTGTGTGCATCCTTGTGCAGGTTGGTTCCGTTCCATCACTACACGCTAAGAAAACTAACAACCATTGCCTTTTGCTGTTTCCGTGCCCAAGTGTTTTTTTCGCATTACTTCTGGAGTGTCTCGACGTTTTGAGGTCACTGTTATTACTCTCTGGCGACGTAGAGCTTAACCCCGGCCCCATGACTGTAGCTCAAGCGACGCAACTAGATGATGTATGCAAGCTGCTGCAAGACCTTAATGCTCGTGCCATAAAGTCACAGGAGGGGCAGAGCAGTTTAATAAAAACCGTGGAAGAAATAAAAAAAAACCAGCAATCCATTGAAGCAAAAATTAACGAATTTGGAAGTCGACTCCTCCTTGTTGAAAGTAAGATTTCTGCGCTTGAAATAGTCGACCACGACTTTCAAGAGATGCAGGGCGTCGCAGAAGCTTTGCAGAACAATAACGTTAACTTACTCGAGCGTCTTAATGAACTTGAAGATCGTTCAAGACGTGATAACCTCATTATTCATGGTCTTCCCGATGTTGCGTCAGAAACATGGGCGGAAAGTGAAACAAAAGTTCTCGAGCTTATTTCCCGTTCCCTTCAGCTCCAGGTTACCCCAGATTGCATTGAGCGCGCACATCGAATCGGCTCCTTCAATCCTACCAGATGTCGCCCGCTAGTTATAAAGTTTTCTTCCTTTAAGGTCAAGGACAAGGTACTTTTCTCGCGACTAAAATTAAAAGGAAGCACGACGTATATCACCGAAGATTTTTCTCCAGCTACTCGAATTGCCAGAAAAAAACTAATTGAATTTGGTAAAGCTACGAATTGCATATATCAGCTGCGGTATAACAAGCTGCATGTCAACAAAAAGTGCTACATGTACAACGCGACTACTGATAATGTTTTTGAGTTCGGTTCCGCCCCCGATGTGCGCGCGAGAGATAACACAGAGATTGTTCCAACTAACCTAACATCTGCATCATCATAACGAGTTGCGAGGGGTGAGGGTCGTACTGATAAAAACAAACATTTGTCAGTACTTTTTTGTAATATAAGGAGTGTGTTGCGTCATAGGGATGACTTGTGCTCTGCTATAGACTCATCCAGTGCTGATATTGTGGTTTTAACCGAAACGTGGCTTTCCTCTTCTGTTAAAAATTCCGAAATATTTTGTTGTGAAAAAAGTTTCAAGGTTTATCGTTGCGATAGAGGTGAAAGGACTGGTGGCGGTGTGTTAATCGCAATTGCAAGTCATATTGAATCGTTTTGCGTGCGCCTGAATAGCGATTTGGAAATAACATGGGTTTGTTTGCATTTGAATAACCAGAAACTTATTTTGGGTGTATGCTATCGCCCGCCATCTAACAATCATTCCTTCGTTACCAGTCTTCATGACGCAATAAACTCATTAATAATACGCTTTCCTTCCGTTCCGATCATTCTTTTAGGTGACTTCAACTACCCAAATATAGTCTGGACTGGCTTGCATGCTTACAGTCACCCATTTTCATCAGACGCGACTGACTTCATAAACATGTGTAGCGATTTCAGCTTCAGTCAATTGATGACTCTTCCTACTAGAATTACCCATACAACAGCCAACATATTGGATCTAATTTTAACAACGTCATCTTCTTTAATATCTTCAATTAGCACCATGCAGGGCATAAGTGATCATTCATTAATACATTTTGTCATCGATGTTCCTGTTAGAAATGCTCCAAAGATTCAGAAAAAAATACGCGACTATGCTAAAGGTAACTTCGAGGCCATTAACAGTGAACTTTCTTTTTTTCTTGATGATTACTTGCCGCTCTTTTCGGAACGCTCAATTCAGGAAAATTGGGATTTATTTAAAACGCAGGTTGTGCATCTTACTAATACATATATACCTTTGCGCAATATTTCCGTTAACCCGCAATCACCATGGTTTAACACCACATTAAAAAGGCTTTCTAACAAGAAAAAACAAAAATTTCGAGCAGCTAAATTTTCAAATGTTGATTCTAAATGGTCTGCATACCATATTGCAGCCAATAATTATAAAAGTGCTATTGAAAATGCGAAGGCTACTTATTTTAATGTAACTCTACCATCACTTTTAACAAGCAACCCAAAGCAGTTTTGGAATGTAATTAATCGAAATGAAAAATCGTCAATATCATTGTTTAGTTCCTCTGGAAATGCTGTGCCTTTTAGTGAGTGTGCCCTTGTTTTGAACTCCGCCTTTGTGGCTTCATTTTCAGACGTTAACGTGTCATCTTTACCTCCATTTCAACATACTGGATTTGTTCCTATGTACCCGGTCGCTATTGATGCTTGTGGAATTGTTAATGTAATCGATAATTTAAAAATATCGTGTTCCGCGGGAGTAGATGATATTAATTCAAAATTCCTAAAAAGTACCAAAGAATATTCTTCAATAATACTTTCTAAACTATTTAATCAGTCTCTTAATTGTGGGTATTTGCCGGACGACTGGAAGGTGGGAAAGGTGGTGCCGATACACAAAACGGGTGATCAACATTCTCCTTCTAATTACCGTCCCATATCGCTAACAAGCATCCCATGCAAAATTCTTGAGCACGTCATTTTTTCACATTTAGTAAACTTTTTGGAGTCTAATAACTTCTTTTCTCCCGCCCAACACGGTTTTCGTAAGTCATTTTCGTGTGAAACCCAGCTACTAACCTTCACTAACGACCTTCACCTTATTCTTGATCGAAGTTCCCAAGCTGACTGCATATTCCTCGATTTCGCTAAAGCATTTGATAAGGTATCACATAGTCTACTACTTCATAAGCTAAGCAAACTCAGCATTGATTCCGCTACACTATCTTGGATTCACGCCTTCCTAACTAACCGGTCTCAGTTTGTATTTGCGAATGACACGTCTTCTCCTTCAGCTTCTGTGACGTCCGGAGTGCCGCAGGGGTCTGTACTGGGTCCTCTTCTTTTCCTTATATATGTCAATGACTTACCCTCCTGTGTTTCATCTTCGATTAGCTTGTTTGCTGACGACTGTGTTATATATCGTGAAGTGACTAACAAATCCGATGTTTCTTCTCTTCAGTGTGACCTTGACCGTGTATCTGAATGGTGTGACTTATGGCATATGCAGCTTAACACTAACAAATGTAAGGTAATAAGGGTTTCTCGGCTTCAGAGTGATGTCTCTTGTTATTACCTAAACCACACTCCTTTACAACAAGTAACAACCTACAAATATTTGGGGGTTCATATTTCATCCAATCTGTCCTGGGAAACTCATATTCAATACGTAACAAGTAACGCCAATCGTATGCTGGGTTTCATAAAACGAAATTTTTCAGCAGCTCCCTTATCACTTAAACTACTTCTTTACAAAACACTTGTTCGCACCAAACTAGAATATGCCTCTTCAATTTGGGACCCCGGTACTGACGTATTAACATCTGCAGTTGAAGCAATTCAAAATAGATCCGCCCGATTCATACTTACTAATTATCACCGCACTGCCAGCGTAACATCCATGAAATCAAGTTTGAACCTGCCTAATCTTGCATCGCGTAGAGAAGTTTTTCGTTTGTGCCTGTTTCACAAAATCTACTACCACAATCATACTTTGCGTGACAAGTTATTAGCACCTCCTTTTTACATATCACAGCGTCTTGATCACCGACACAAGATGGGCGTACCTTCATGTAACACTACTACTTTTCACAATTCATTCATACCCCGAACTACAGTGTTGTGGAACCACCTTCCAGCGTCTGTGGTATCAATATCTGACAGCGTTGCTTTCAAAAATTGCCTTAACAATGTTCACATTTCAGCGTTTCACTAATATGTACATATTGTTTTACATTCATAGGTTGTTATTCATTGTATGTTGTTGAATTCTATTGATGTAACCCGCTCCCCTCTGTAATGCCTTCGGGCCTTGAGGGAACTTTTAAATAAATAAATAAATAAATAAACACTCCCACTCCTTGCCTCAAACAGTGAAGAGCTCCCTCAGTGCATTGTAGAACGCCCGTTCCTTTCTTATGTACTGTTCCTGTTACCTGTATTGCTAAATTTGATTTCTCTTGCATGTTTCCCTCCCACACTTTCTTTATGCACCTTTCACTCCATTTTTGACTGAACTACTTTGCTCAGTCTTATTACTAGTTTCCATATATTCAAAAACCAGCTTTCCGGTTCGGTTCGTTGATTTTCTGTATACATATTTTTATGCATAATTTTGCGTATAATTTCCGTGTCCACCGCATATCCTTCACTTCACTTAACATTTGTTCAGCTTTAAATTTGCTAATTGCCTCTTTGCTCAGGAAGCATGATCAGCCCATGTCCCTCTGTACATTCTCATCTAGTGTGTTCCCACACGTTTCAGTGCCAAACTACCCACGCGCTCCTTTGTTGAATTTCCAATCTTGATCGAACATTTGTTTTAATGCACAGAACTTCGTTCAGGCACTACCACTCCTTCCCATATACCACTCACCAGTAATATCTGTTGTATGTTCTGAGTGATTTGCGTTTCGTAATACCTGTATTTATTTTACATTTCCTGTTATATTTTCTTCGTGCTACTCTAAATATTTGTTCACGTATTGAGCAATACCTGCAGTTGTTTGTATTTTTCTACATGGTCTATCACAGAGTGTTGTTAACTTCGAGGGATTCAGGTTGGCTGAATATGTCTCAATGTGTGTGTGTGTCCGCGTCGTAGCTCAGAAGCTGGTATATTTTTGTGACCCCTAGCTGTCTACAAGGATTGTTTTTGTCTAACCCGAAAGGTGGTTGTGATTTGTAAGTGACCTCACTCAGTTTGTTTTGTGACATGGGTGAGGGTTTTGCGCGCTACCTCGAAATACAGGATGTTCGGTGGTTCTGAGAGGGTTGTAGTTCTGTATTTAAAGAGGTTGGTTGAATAAAATTATTAGCTGAGTCAGACTCGCTGCCTGTCCCTGTTACATTGAAATCCACTGTAGAAATAATTTCCTGCTTCGGCACCAGTCTCGGGTTGAAATCAACATGGCAAATTTCCACTAGCTTTCTTGCGCACTAACCCTAATTTCCCTTTATCCGTCGTTAAACACCATTACTCCAGATTTGTCACTACTGAAACTCAAGCCAACACACCCCTTTTCTCTTTTCATAGACCAGTTTGACCCTGCCGTGTATTTCGGATATTTACTCAAAGTACTATGTACTGCTCTTTTCTAAATTGTGGCCTTTGTCGAAAGCTGTGTAATAGGCGGAAATAAACGCGAGCTCCTTGCGTTCCGTCTCGCCTGGCTGCACGAGTCCCCCCTTCCGCCGAAGCGATTTCGCAACGGCTCTAGGCGGCCGGGTAGCTCGGATCTTAAAGGCAGAACTACCCACTAGCGTCACTTGCACGTTGCGCGGTGTCGGTTGTCAAACGAAACGTTATCGCATTTAATAACTGTCGCTTCACAAGACTCTTCATTGAACAGTACAGTGAAAAAGCCCGCCCTTTCCAATTGAAAATCCGTCTATGGCAGGGGTCTCAAACACGCGACCCGCGGGCCGCATGCGGTCTATGATTTGCTGGAACTCGGCCTGCAGGCATCCCGCGGCTGCGAGCCCCATTCAAATGCCCATGTACCGCAGATGGCTTGTACCATAAAAAGTATAATCTTGTCGATTCTTTAATTTCCAATAAGTGCTGTTTAATTTTTCAGTTTTCCTCCCACGTTTGTTTTCTTCTAATTTTAGTCACCTGTGCGGTGGTCCCACGACTAGGCTACAAGCGCTGGCTTCTAGCTCAAGGACACACTTTGGATGCATAAGCTTTTACGTAGCAGGTGTAACTGTCGTTGTTTTCTTCATCCTTGACGAAGTCTTGCTGTTATCTTTCAGAAGATAGCTTCAAAGTGCAGCACATGAGGCTCGTCAGGGCAGGGTTTCCCGTCGACCTTCTGGATCATTAATGGAAAGGCCGACTCGCGGGCCTGATCGCCAGTCCCCAGCCACACACACAAAAAAAAAAGAAGAAAAATCCAGATTCGCCGTCATTCCTTACGTACACAATACAGCCCACCGGATAAACTCCATTGCCTCAAAGTTCGACACGAATGTTGTCTTCTCGTGCCGCATGCGTCTTAAACAACTCTGTCAACGAGTGAACAACCACCGGATTCCGAATGGCTGCACTGTTAAACACGAAAAGAAATTCATTCCATGCAAAAAGAAATTCTACTCCATCCCCTTGAGCTGCGGCCATCAAAACATAGGACAGACAGGCAGATGCACCAATCACGAACTCCGCGAACATCACAACGAAGTTTCCAAGGCCTCTCCAGATTCTTATCATCCATCAGTCATACATGCCCGTTCGTGTTTGCATTGTCATCCCCTCTTTGATGAAACAAAAATTCTGGGGGGCATGAGAGCAGATTCGGCAGGGAGATCATAGAATCATTCGCCATGACCACAGCAAAAAACATGTCAAACCCTTCCCTCCTGCTGACGAAAACTGAGTTTAATTTCTAAAATTCGAGATCAGCCCACATCTCTGACTTGCACTTCGCGTTTTCTTATCTTCCCTTCTCCCCCCTTCTCCTCCTGGTTATAGTCGGCTGCTCGCTGTTGAAAGTTTACTCGTCTGTTGCTAGTTGAAAAGATGTGGTTGGTGTTGTCCCTGTTTTAATTGTTTTTTTCTTTCTTCAACCATGACTTAAACCTACACGCTCTTCTACCAAGCATATATATACATATACAGTATATATATATATATATATATATATATATATATATATATATATAGCTTCCCAGCTTCCTGACGAAGGCCGGCCTCCGGCCGAAACGTCGAAGATTAAATCGTCCGTTGTTGCTGTTTTTCACTAAGGGTTTTTTTCTTCTCAGTTTTATATATATATATATATATATATATATATATATATATATATATTGTAACGGTGAAGGTAGAAGAGGTGTACTAAGGGTAGAAGAAGACGAAGAAACGAGACTGGAACGACGGTTTTTTGGTTTACCCGTAACAAATGGTGGCAGCGGTTTTCCAAACAGCATGAATACCCGCTCCCACGCAGCAACAGCGGAGACGCCGTGGGCCGAGCTTACTGAACAGCTCTACAACCGGTTAGCAGAGAAGAGCGCGACAGATGCCGCAGCTCTGCTTGAACAGTTCGACAGTCGCCTCGCCGCCCGCGTCACTCACGTTGAACAGAACGTGAACCAACGTCTCACCGAGGTTCACCACCACCTCACGTCTGTACAAGACCGCCTGCAGCACCTTGAAGAAGCTCTCCCAACCATGCGACCAGGAGACTCAGGTGATTTTCCACAAGTTCAAGAGACATCGACCGTATGTCGCCGCCCACCCGACGAAGCTGAGAGACCCCAGGCTGGACTTGCTCATCTACATTCCGATGGTACGCGTCTCAAACCTCCAACTTTTGATGGACTTGGATCTTGGCGCGCATTTATCATCCAATTCGAAACAGTAGCCCAACACAATGGGTGGCATTCCCATGGCAAGGCTGCAGCCCTGGTCGCCCAGCTCCGTGGGAAGGCCGCCGACTTCCTTGAAAGTGTACCGGACTCAAGTCGAACCACGTATGAGCTCCTTCTGCAAGCACTAGAAGCTCGTTTTAATGATGCACATATACAGCAGCTACATCTCACGTCACTCAAAACCTATCGCCAGGGCACAGAGTCACTCCAAGAACTGGCCGACACTATCGATAGACTGGCAAGAAAAGCACTTGTAGGGTGCTCCGAAGCCACGCTTCACCTGATGACTACATCAGCTTTCATTGATGCCATCCACAACACCGAAATTCAGCGGTTTGTGCGGCTCGCTCGTCCTACCACACTTAGCGCTGCACTCGGTCACGCGCTGGAAATGGACGCGGCGAACAGAGCCACCACCTCTACCGTCCGACCGACGATTCAGAATCCTCTACCCGACAACTCGCAGTACAGGCGTCGTAGGCCTGACTGGCGCCACTGCTTCAACTGTGGACGTCCAGGACACCTGGCTCGCTCGTGCCCGAGTCCAACCTCTCAACGTCAGGAAAACACCCACGCGGGCCCGACGGGGCAGGGTCCCGCGTAATCCACGAAGTCCCCCTGGCCGCAGCGTCGGTAAGCAGGTCGCTTACACCTCACCTTTCAATTCTAATACACGGAGTCACGCAACCAATCGATGCCATTGTAGACACGGGGGCTGGTGTGAGCGTCATTGATGCTGCCTTGCTGCGATCGACGGACCACGCGGCAGCGGCCACTGACTCTAAGGACACTCGACTGGTGTCAGCAAACAGTACTCTCATACCCTACCTGGGGCGTTGTGAATTGACCGTCGAAGCACTGGGCAGGACTGTAAATCTTTGTTTTTTTATTGTGGAAAACTTAAACCCACATGTCATTCTCGGGTGTGACTGGTGTTCCGAGGTGGAGTTGCTAGTATCCTTTGCACGTGGCCACGCTGCTTTGTCATCATCACAGCCGTCTAAGTCCCAGATGACGTCGGAGGACACGTTTCCCTCGATCCATTGTGATGATCCCAAGCCGTACTTTAAAGAACCTAGTACATTTTTCTACTACTTCTACTGTCTACTGCTGCACCTGGCTAAGTGTTTCCGAATACTTTCGGGCAACATCCAACTGGTAGCCAGAACATTGGTTGAAGTTTTCTGTCGAACATGGGTGAAAGTTTTCTATCCTCTGTTACCTCTAAAATTCACCCACGATCCCTCCACCTGCTTAGTCGTCTCCACGCTAGACGTAACGATTCCGAAGTCTTCAGCGGTCTGGGTTCAATCGTCGATTCAGGGTAATCGGCGTTCAGGAGATTTTTTGGTTGAAGCGGTTCTTCACTCACAACCTGGGACTGAATTTGCAACACCTCGCTCCCTTATCTCTTCGAGACGAGGTGCCCTTAACATTCTAGTAGTTAACTTGGCCACTGATGACATTCACCTTAAGCGAGGTGAAAGTTTAGGAACAGCTTTCGAAATATTGCCAGAGACCATGATCGCAACCGTTGTGTGTTCTCCGGTGGTACCCACCCCAGAGAGCAGACTCAGCAAAGATGACAACATTCCGTGGACTGAATTTAACTTTGGACCAGACCTAACAGCAACGCAGAGGGAGTCCATACAGTCTTTACTCAAAACGTTCCGTCACTGTATAGCCATTACAAAGCAAGAATTGGGATGTACGCCTTTAATTCGCCACACCATCAACACCGGTGACCACGCGCCAATACATCACCAACCCCGACGAGTGTCGATCTCCGAAAGGCAGGAGATCAGTGCTCAAGTGGACGATTTGCTCCGGAGAGGCGTAGTGGCACACTCCAACAGCCCATGGTCATCACCCGTCGTGCTCGTCAAGAAGAAGGACGGCTCGACAAGGTTCTGTATAGACTACAGAAAGTTAAACAGCATTACTAAGCCCGATGTGTATCCCCTGCCTCGGCTTGATGATGCTCTCGATCGGCTCCAGGGTTGCAAATACTTCACGACATTAGACCTCATTTCAGGATACTGGCAAGTTGAACTCGAGTCAAACGACGCTGAAAAATCAGCCTTTGTGACACCCGACGGACTGTTTGAGTTCCGGCGTTTACCATTTGGCTTGTGTAATGCGCCGGCGACCTTCCAGCGTCTCATGGACAGGATTCTCGGCCGTCTAAAATGGACCATGGCATTAGTCTATCTAGACGATGTAATCGTCTATGCCGACAGTTTCGACGAACATCAGCAACGTCTAGGTCTTGTTTTAGACGCCCTCACGAACGCTCGACTACGTCTAAACCCATCCAAATGTTTTTTCGGGTACAGTGAAGTAACCTACCTTGGTCACGTGGTCAGCAAAGATGGAATTCGGCCAGACCCGGCGAAGCTATCAGCCTTTGCCAGCATATCCGCACCTACTAGCATAAAGCAACTGAAGAGTTTTCTGGGTTTTGCCTCTTATTTTCGTCGCTTCGTCAGTAACTTTTCTGCTAGAGCTGCTCCCTTGAACCAACTTCTGAAAAAAGACACCAAGTGGAAATGGGGCAAAGACGAAGCTGCATCTTTTGAGGATTTGAAAAGATCCCTCCTTGAACCGCCTACGCTTGCACATTTTGTGGAGGACGCCCCAACGTTCCTTCACACAGACGCCAGTGGAGAAGGGTTAGGTGCCGTCCTTCTTCAGCGAGATAGGGATGGTCGGGAACGACCCGTCGCCTATGCAAGCAGGAAGCTGAGTGAACCAGAGAGTCGGTGCCACTCTTCCGAACTGGAATGTCTCGCGGTGGTGTGGGCTGTAGAAAAATTTCGCCCTTATATCTATGGCAAGCGTTTCACGGTGGTCACGGATAACGTAGCATTGCGGTGGCTTCAATCCAAGAGGGACCTTACCCCGAAGTTAACAAGATGGGCCATGAAGCTGCAAGAGTACGACTTCTGTATTGTTCACCGGAGTGGGAGGTACCATCAAGATGCTGATTTCTTGTCACGTAATCCGGTAGAGGAGCTACAAGTTCTTCCTGTGTCTTCAATCTTAGATCTGCAGCACATGCAATCGGAAGACGCTGAAGCATCGGAAATAATTCAGTTGCTTACGGTCGGAAGCAACGATTCTTCTTCACTTTCTACACGGCGACTGCGTTGCTTACGAAAACATTACGAGCTAAAAGATGGTCTACTTTGCCCTCGTTCACGTGCTTCAGGGCCATGGCTTCCTGTTGTCCCCAAGAAAGCTAGGAAAAATATCTTGGAGATGTGCCATGACGCTCCGACCTCAGGGCACCTCGGACAGCATCGAACGCTGGACAAGATCCTGCGAAGATTCTGGTGGACGGGTTTGAGGAACGACGTTCGGCGGTACGTCGCTTCATGTACCGTTTGTCAAATGCGCAAAACGCCACCGAACCTAGGCAAACCAGACCTTCAACAGATACCACCCCCAAGGAGTCCATTCGAAGTATTGGGAATAGATCACCTTGGTCCCTTCCCGAAATCAGATACTGGAAACAGGCACATTATTGTGGCGACCGACTACTTAACGAAGTGGGTTGAGGTCAAAGCAGTTCCCGATACGTCAGCGGTGCACCTTGTCAGCTTCGTAAATAACCATCTAGTGTGTCGGCACGGAGCTCCAAGGATGATCATCTCTGACAGAGGAACGTCGTTCATGTCGCGTTCTTTCAAGGATACCCTTAGAAATTACGGGATTCAACATGCAGCGGCCTCACCCTACCACCCTCAAACAAATGGTCTTGTCGAGCGCACCAACCGCACATTGGTCGATGTAATGGCGGCATTCGTCAACGCGTCCCACAAGAACTGGGACCAATACGTCTGCACAGCCGTGTTTGCACTAAACACGTCTCAACAAGAAACGACGAGTCAATCGCCATTTGAACTAGTCTACGGGAGACTCCCCACGCTTCCAGATGAGACAGCAATCGAGATGACATGGACCCGCCGGGCAGAAGACTATGATGGTAACTTTTCCGCCCGATTAATCGAAGCAAGGGAAAGAGCTCGACTGGCCATCCTTCACAAGCAGTCGCTACATGCAGGGCGTCTAAGAAGAGTAAATGGGAGACCGTCGTTGAATCCGGGAGACTTAGTGCTTCTTCGAAGTCATTTTAGACGCCCACAGCGATCAGAGAAATTAATGCCAAGGTACTGCGGACCCTTTAAAATATGCAAACAGCTCGGTCCGGTAACATATCGCCTCGAGAAGCTTCGGACGCTACCTCAACCAGGTAGACACCGGACTCTCACTGCTCACGTTGGCCAACTGAAACTTTACGTAACGCGCGATGAACATGTTGCTTCTGTCCGAGAAGGACAGCCCAGTGCACGGGAGGGGCGAGTGTAACGGTGAAGGTAGAAGAGGTGTACTAAGGGTAGAAGAAGACGAAGAAACGAGACTGGAACGACGGTTTTTTGGTTTACCCGTAACAATATATATATATATATGGGTGGTTTCATCTCAAATCGTGCAGGCAAAAAGGGTCGAATTTTTAATTTCGATGAAAAAAATATATGTTATGGCGCCGTTTCTAAAAACGTAGTCGCCGCAGACCGCAAGTTCGTCGGATTTTTTGTTCTCGACTTATGAATTTTTAAAGAGGCCGCGGCGAAAAGCAGTGTCTTTCACACCCGTCGTGGGTCGGATGTTTCGCTTCATCTCTCGCCGTGGATTTTCAGTCCACATTATATTATCTTTTTTAAAGCACTCTGTGGACACATCTAAAAGGCTCCAATACCATAAAATAATTTTAGGCGTTTTGATTTTTTTCTGTAAAAATGTCAAAAACGCCCCCTCGGTCAATTGTTGACGAACTTTGACAATTAATTACTGGCGATCTACTTGGGTTACATCAATACTTTTCATGTCCACGGAGAGCCCAACACACGTTCTTTATATGTATTATAAAATGACTTGGTTGTATGAAATATTCTTTGCGGTACGTTTACGTTAATGTTACGTGAAAACCAAAAAGTACCATTTTTGAAATTGATTTTCTCAAAAAACCCATTTTTTATTTTTTTTTATTTTTTGTTAAAATGTAGATGTGATAGTTTTCTACGCGAAAATCAAGTCTAGAACGTGTATATTTTGTTTGTATGTTTTATATTTAAGCATCAATATCGTACAAAAACGTGTTTTTACGGCACGAAATGGACTTACGAATTGCGCGTCTTCACAAGCTTGGAAATAGTTTTTTTTATTTTTTTCAACGTTCCCACATAAAAATGAAATGCAGTATTTCCACCCTGTTATATTTATCGATTATTTAAATTTTATTATAGGCGGCAAGCTACATCGGAGGAGTTCCAAAAAGAGAAAGCAACTCTTCTTAACAGACCAGCAGGTGTCGTAAAGTTTTAACGTGTAGGAGTCGACAGAGGTCGTATGATCCGGGGCCCTCATTGGCCTGCATGAACGTCCCGCCCTTTCGGAGCCAGCAGATGACCTCGACCTTTCGCGCTCGTTGTGTTAGATAGGACGACCCGTGACAGTAAAGCGACCAGCGCACCCTGTGTCACGAGGAGTGGAATGGTACGATTGTGTCGTTGACGCGGCGAACAGTGACAGCCACCCAGGAGGAGTCAGTCAGAGTATTGCACAAGGGAAAGCAAAGGAATCGTTGCCTGAAAGGATGAGGACACCACGGCCTTACAATATCGACGGTCAACAACTGTTCTGCCAGCCAAAACAACGCCGCGTGCGCGCTAAAACCGGCGGCGCGGGACAGAAATCCCACAGACGCACACACGAAGATGGGCCGGTTTCGTTAGGGATGTGGGGAAATTTGAAACCATCCATCCGTGCATGCGTGAAACGATACCGCCTGTTTGCCCCAGCTTCGAGCGCCCTATCCTTACCTTGAAACGGCCGTGCTCCTCTCTCTCTCTCCGGGGAGATCCGATAGCACCGAAGGGTTATCTATTAAACTTGAGGAAGAAAACGAGAAGGGGCTGTTTAAGTTTAATTATCAACACCAACCCGCTCATTCTGTCCTTATAAAGGGTTATCTCTTTTGGAAACAGCAAAGCCCGGAGACTGACATTAAAACGAGCGTGTTTTTAAATATACTTGTGTTTGTATTTTGCCAGAGACTAGTTGGGTCGAAGTCAGCCTCCTTGTCAACTATAACCGTTTGTGAAGAGTGGGCTTCTCTCGATATGAAAAGTCAGCGCCGGCTGACGTGTTCTTTTGAAAAAGAGAAGGGGAAAGAGAAAGTTTGAGTAACTGCAGAAACTACCTCGAAGGCTCCTCTCCCGATATGAAGCTTCAGGCATAGTCTCGGTTACCTTCTCGCGCATCGCCTGCTCGAATCTATTCTTCACTTTCTTTCGCACAGCCACTGTTCCGCACAGCCGTCGTGAATGTGCGTAATAGAGGGAGGAACAGATTCGAGCATCATCTGGGCCCGTTTGCTCGAAGCACTAACCGCGGCTAAAGTTAGCCGCAGTACCTAGAAGAGGGATTTTGAGATCACGTGACTGGCTCGGTAGGGATTTGGGGAAACATGGCAGTGCCCCAGTGAGTGAGTGCCGCTCGCTTTGGAACTAATATGTCGTTGTGGTTGCAATATCGGGCGCGTTAGTCAGCAACGAATGGTGCAGGAGGCTTTTGCTTTGCCTTACCTCACTTAAACCGCAAAGCATGGGCAATGACATCGCCGCATTTTTTAGATAGTGTTTCGATTCTGGGCATTCCTAAGCCTAAATAAACGCGATAATTGTCGGCATGGCAGCGTCTTTGGAAAGCGGATTGTTGATAGCACACAAAAGCAGACGGCGTCCCAACAGACCTTTTTTGTAAATTATCAAAGCACCGAGGTGCATGCTGCGACTGTAGTTGCACGCGTCGCACGTGCTGGCGTCGGCAGTAGTAACCGTTCTAAAGCAAAAAGTATAAAACAAATTTTGCCTTGCACGCGCGTTCGTCAGAGCCTTATTATGAGTATTTACTTCAAATCGTTTATAAGAGGAAGGCCAGCGCGCGTGAACCGTAGAATTACACTTCCAGCGTTCTCCTTGCGATGCTTGGATAATTTAGAAAAAAGTCTGTCGGGACGCTGTCTGCTTTTGTGTGCTATCAACAATCCGCTTTCCAAAGACGTTGCCATGCCGACAATTATCGCGTTTATTTAGGCTTAGGAATGCCCAAAATCGAAACACTATCTAAAACATGCGGCGATGTCATTGCCCATATGCTTTGCGGTTTAAGTGAGGTAAGACAAAGCGAAAGCCTCCTGCATTATTCGTTGCTGACTAACGCGCCCGATATTGCAGCTACAATGACATATTAGTTCCAAAGCGAGCGGCGCTCACTGACTGGGGCACCGCCATGTTTCCCCGCATCCCTACCGAGCCAGTCACGTGATCTCAAAATCCCTCTCCTAGGTACTGCGGCTAACTTTAGCCGCGGTTAGCGCTTCGAGCAAACGGGCCCTGGACGCCGTCATCCTGCCAGACTTCAGTGTCGTGGGACCGGCTCGTGTGTGTCTTCGCCCCGCTGAACTTAGTTTCTCGAGCGCGTTTTTGAACGTTTTATTTTTTTTTTCGATGTTTTTTTACTAACTGTTTGTTAGCACTGTTTGTTAGCACTGTTTGTTAGCACTGTTCAGTTGTTGGGTTTATTTTGTCATGGCATAGCGGCCTGGCGGTAATGTCGAGAGCGTGTTCGCACGCATTTGGTTGCGTCCCGTTTAGGGAATGCCCGGGGGAGTTGGTTTTTGTTCTTGCCATGTGCGGCTGAGGTTTCCTTTCTTTATTGAATTATTGATTTTTTTTATTTTACCTTTACGTGCCGTCGACTTCTTGGTCTGACTCTCCACCAGGCGTGGACCTATCGCCTTGCCACCGCTCGAACCTAAATACTTTATTTTTTTTAACGCAATTTTCGTTAAGATCGGGGTTGGGCAATTTAATTCCTATTTATTTATTTTTATTTCCTACCCCTCTCCATGACACACTCTTTGTGTGTTTCGGACCGTTTCTGTGTCACCAATTTTGTTTATTACGGAAGTGAAAGGACATTCCCTGGTGACCTGTGCGATGTCCAAAGAACAAACCCCAGTGTTTGGTTTCGGAAAGAATTGTATATAATATATCGACGATGTGGTGACCTTCTATGTCTTAGTAATATGACAGCTAATAGCTAGTCGTGCTAGTTCACTGTGAAAGGTTTATAAATCGAAACAATACAACGTCTGTGCCTTTTGGCTATTGGAAGTCTACTAGGCCCGCTGATTTGGTTAGATATGTATCTCGTGGTTCCCGCTCTTATCGAAACATACATAAATATTCAATACCACAAAATCCGTTTATAATTGATTACAAAATGCAGAAGAAAATTCAAGAAAACTTTTTCACAATTCATAGAGACGCATGGGTCGCAATGTCTGACTTAGGTCTTGCAAAACAAAGACGTTTTTTTTCGATATTGAGGCCTAAATATAAAACATACAAACAAAATATACACTTTCTAGGATTGATTTTCATGTAGACAACTATCATATCGACATTTGAACAAAAAATAAAAAAAATAAAAAATGGGTTTTTTGAGAAAATCGATTTCAAAAATGGTACTTTTTGGTTTTCACGTAACATTAACGTAAACGTACCGCAAAGAATATTTCATACAACCAAGTCATTTTATAATACATATAAAGAACGTGTTTTGGGCTCTCCGTGGACATAAAAAGTATTGATGTAACCCAAGTAGATCGCCAGTAATTAATTGTCAAAGTTCGTCAACAATTGACCGAGGGGGCGTTTTTGACATTTTTACAGAAAAAAAGCAAAACGCCTAAAATTATTTTATGGTATTGGAGCCTTTTAGATGTGTCCACAGAGTGCTTTAAAAAAGATAATATAATGTGGACTGAAAATCCACGGCGAGAGATGAAGCGAAACATCCGACCCACGACGGGTGTGAAAGACACTGCTTTTCGCCGCGGCCTCTTTAAAAATTCATAAGTCGAGAACAAAAAATCCGACGAACTTGCGGTCCGAGGAGGATATGAACGAATATGTGCAGATGAATGAACCGTACTTAATCCAATGAATCAAAGAATCAAAGTTTCCAGGAACCCGCCGAAAGCCAAAAATTGGCGGAGCCAGGATTTGAACTCTGGGCCTCCCGATGTCCGGTCGGGTGTGCTAACCACTACACCACTCCACCTTGGCTTTCTGGCGTTTCCTACCTGTCTTATTAATGCACAAGAAACGAAATGTATCCAATCGGAGGTGTTCTGGAAACACACGCCGCCGCGTGGAACGCGGTACGACGCTTAGTGTCACGTGGTATGTGCTCGTTTGTGCTCCAGAAATCCTTCCACTGTTTGTCTCGCCCCGTGTACATGTAGTATTCTTAGCTTTAGAGACACGGTATCATCATCATCTCCGAGAATCAAGAGCCACGTTATTGAGTATACAACACGGGCACTTCACACCATCGTACGTGGTCTCCGAGGAGGATATGAACGAATATGTGCAGATGAATGAACCGTACTTAATCAAATGAATCAAAGAATCGAAGTTTCCAGGAACCCGCCGAAAGCCAAAAATTGGCGGAGCCAGGATTTGAACTTTGGGCCTCCCAATGTCCGGTCGGGTGTGCTAACCACTATACCACTCCACCTTGGCTTTCTGGCGTTTCCTACCTGTCTTATTAATGCACAAGAAACGAAATGTATCCAATGGTGGACGTTATATGCGAGCATATAACGTCTGTGGACGTTATATGCGAGTTGGAAATAACGTGGGTTGGCCTGCTTGTTAACCATAAGAAGTGGATTATGGGAGTTTGTTATCGGCCACCCTCGTATTCGTTGCCATTTGTCGAAGCGTTACATAATACACTTAACACCATTATGGTGCGTTTTCCGGGTGCTCCAATTTTTCTTCTCGGCGACTTCAATTTCCCATCTATATCATGGTCAAACGACGTTCCTTGTGTAAATGTACATTCTGAGGAATGTATTTCGTTTATTAACCTATGTCTAGATTTTAGCCTTTCACAACTTGTTCTCCATCCCACCAGAGTTACCCAGTCGACAGCCAATGTATTAGACCTCATTTTGACCAATCATCCTGAGTATGCAACTCCCATAACATATCTGCCCGAGATTAGTGATCACAAAGTGCTGCATTTTTCTCTAAAAGCGTCGGCAACGAGACCCACTTTTCAGCCAAAACAAATTCGTGATTACGGAAAGGCCAACTTTGAGCAAATTAATAATGACCTTGCCATTTTCTTGAACCAGTATCTAACAACTTCTTCGGGGCGTTCTGTCGAAGATAACTGGAATATCATAAAGTTGAAATTTATCTCTCTTATCAACAAGCATATCCCACTAAGAAATATATTCGAAAATACCCAGTCACCATGGTTTACGAAAGCCCTAAAACGGTTATCAAATAAAAAAAAAACGCTTATATCGTGCTGCGAAGTTTTCAACGTGTGGGCATCGCTGGGCTGCGTATCAGTTGTCTGCAGAAGTATATAAAAAAGGCGATTGCAGATGCGAAATCAATTTTTTTTTTCAAATACTCTCCCAAATATGTTAATAAATGACCCCAAAAGGTTTTGGAACACTGTCAGCAAGAAAGACACTTTTTCAATTTTACTCAAAACGTCAAGTAGTGATAGTGCCTCTAGTGATGACTGCGCTAATATACTAAATAATGTGTTTATTGAATCATTTTCCAATATTAGTAACATAAGCTACCCTTCAATTGTGTGTGCCGGTTATTTACCAATGGATGCTATTCTTGTTGACCCTATTGGTATAGTTAAGATTATAGATGGGCTGAAATTGTCTTCTTCTTCAGGAGTGGACGGCATTAATTCAAAATTTCTTAAAAGCACCAAGTTATATTCTTCAATTATTCTTGCTAAATTATTCGAACAGTCACTCCAAGAGGGTGACCTACCCTCGGACTGGAAGGTGGGGAAGGTGGTCCCTATTCCAAAAGCTGGTGACAAACATTCTCCTCATAACTATCGTCCCATTTCGTTAACCAGCATCCCATGTAAACTTCTCGAGCACATCCTATTTTCCCATCTTGTAAACTTCCTAGAAATGAATAATTTTTCCACCACAGCTCAGCACGGATTTCGTAAATCATTGTCATGTGAAACTCAGCTTCTATCTTTCACTCACGACATTCATTCTCTCATTGACCAAGGCTCCCAGGTGGACTGCATCTTCTTGGATTTTGCAAAAGCTTTTGATAAAGTGTGTCATAAACTATTACTATTGAAACTTGCTAAACTTAACATTGACCCTAACGTTCTTGCATGGATTCATTCTTTTCTTACTAATCGTTCGCAATTTGTAACAGTCAATAATGAAAAACTCTCCACTTGCGTCAGTAAACTCTGGTGTTCCCCAGGGGTCTGTTCTAGGCCCCTTACTATTCTTAATTTATATTAACGACCTACCAGTTAATATGTCATCATCCGTCTGTCTCTATGCCGATGATTGCGTAATATACCGTGAAATCCGAAGTAACCAAGACACGCTCACACTTCAGTCTGATATTAACTCTGTGTCTCGTTGGTGTGAGTTGTGGCTAATGAAAACTAAACACTAGTAAATGTAAACACATGAGAGTAACCCGTCAGTTTAGTGAGAGTCCTTCTTACTACCTTGATGGCAACTCCTTGGAACAAGTGTCGTCATACAAGTATCTTGGTGTTAACTTAACTTCTAACCTTTCATGGAAACCCCATATAGAATATGTCACTAATCGTACTAACTGCATGCTGGGTTATTTAAAACGGAATTTTTCTTTAGCACCTGTTTCACTTAAATTGGTCCTCTATAAAACATTAATAAGACCTAAGCTTGAGTATGCAGCATCCATCTGGGATCCCGATCATATTACCCTCATCACTGCTTTAGAATCCATTCAAAATAGATCAGCTCGTTTCATTCTATCGAACTATCACCGCACCGCCAGTGTCTCGTCAATGAAGAATAATTTATCTTTACCATCTCTTTCACTTCGCCGTAAAATTTCACGCTTATGCCTTTTTCATAAAATTTATTTTCATAATCCCCTATTACGCGACCATTTCATAACTCCCCCCTATTACATCTCGCCTCGTGTAGATCACCAGCACAAAGTTGGAGTCCCAAGCTCATTAACCAACACATTTCATTCATCTTTTCTACCACGCACAGCTCAAGAATGGAACCACCTTCCCGGTTTAATTGCTGCCATAACAGACTCTAATCTTTTTCGAAGTGCCATAAAATAACCATTTTTGCGCTGATTTCTGACCTGTTTGTTCACTTTTTATTTGTTTTAGTATTGCTGAATTGTTATATTTTTTCCCTGCCTACGCTCTCCCCCTCTGTAATGCCTTCGGGCCCTGAGGGTACAATAAATAAATAAATAAATAAATAAATAAATCGGAGGTGTTCTGGAAAACACACGCCGCCGCGTGGAACGCGATACGACGCTTAGTGTCACGTGGTACGTGCTCGTTTGTGCTCCAGAAATCCTCCCACTGTTTGTCCTCGCCCCGTGTACATGTAATATTCTTAGCTTTAGAGACACGGTATCATCATCATCTGCGAGAATCAAGAGCCACGTTATTGAGTATACAACACGGGCACTTCACACCATCGTACGTGGTCTCCGAGGAGGATATATATATATATATATATATATATATATATATATATATGTATAATGGGAATAACTCCGTTCACAATATTACTACGGCTGCACTTGTCAACCTTCACTCATTCCCATTA